>NC_049169.1:45245738-45559287 GCF_009769625.2 Cygnus olor
GGGAATAGGGCATACGATGGCTTGAAGATAACCTATAGCTGTAGTAAACAAGTTCTAGAGACAGTCACAAACAAAAACAATTGACTTTAAAAAAAGGAAAGGGAGAGCATTAAGAAGTATCCTGGGGACATAGTTTTCCAGGTCATTTTCTAAAAAGGCTGCGCAGAAAGGGAAAAACAATTTAATAGTCTAAAAAGAAACAATCCAGTAAAATACTCAAAAGCAGAGTATCGGTTTCCACAAGCTTCAGGAGGGTGTGGAGCACTGGTTTTAGATACATTCCTTCTACTACTGCCTCAGCTATATGGAAGTACATTAATTCAGGCAGGTGAATTTAAGGAGTCACTAGCTATGTACAAAATCCTGAATTCAATCCCCCAAAAAGTAATCTGCCAGACTGCAAGACGCTATAAAAAGCACAGAAGTTCAAATGCACTGCAAATGCACTTGCCCAGCATATTCTTTAGATGCTGTGGCTTTACTTCACAGGTTTTGTTTGTTCCCACCCCCCAAACTAATAAGCAGCTCTGAATTCTTACTGATCAAGAGCAGCTGAGCACAGTGCCTTCAGAGAAGGCAAAGCCCATGTGAGATGCAAACTAAAAAGAATCCAGACAAGATTCAAATAACTGCCTTAAGAGAAAGAACTGGCTATTAAATCTTTCTTTTTTAAGAAGAAAAGGAAAAGTTATACAAGAGAAATACAATATTAAGGAGGCCTCACCAACATCTATATTGATGGCTGCTCTGGTTGAGGGGATGCTCTCTTCAATATCTGGCTTTATATTTAGTAAAACACCACAGAGTGACACCAAGTCCTTCTCATACACTTCCACATACCGGTGTCTTTCCCAATTCCATCCTAAGTCCCAGGAAGAAAGTGGTATACTATCGAAAGGTGCTGCCCTGCACTTCTATGGAAGTTGCCTCCAAGCTTTCAGAAGTACACTGTGCATGCAGCACGAGCGGCAGCTGGTTGCTCCTCTCACCCAATGAGTGGCTCAGCTGCTCAGCACGGCTGACTACAGTACTGCAAATGCCAGAAGGAACCTGCGTCTCACCTCTTCCTCCCAAGTGCAATTTGTTAGAAAACAAATTTTGGCTTGCCTCTACTCAATAGAGTGACGTATGTGAGTGTATGCACGGGCACACACATGTGCACACAAAAAGAATACAACAACCAGTAACTGGTATTAATTATCAGTAGAGATAAAGTAAGGATTTTAATTCCCAGGGCCTGTCTTCTGCTTCTTCACTTGGATTACACTCTACATAACTAACCCAAAAGAGTAACAGCAATACCACAGCAGGCCTCCTCACGAAGATGGCTGTAAGGGCTCCCTTTTTTCTTTGAAAGCAGTTAGCTGGCAGCCCAGCAAAAGATGCTGCTCTTTACAGAACCAATTCCAAGCAGTTTCCAACTGAGGTAAGGTGTTTTCTCAACACTGTCAAAGTCATACAGTCACACAACACAGCTGGTTCTTACCGAGTTTCACTGCGCTATGTATTTATGTAGTAGTAACCAGAGCAATCGTTCTCCTACAAGGTATGCCGCTGCCCCACCCCAAGGGAATCACGAGCCTGCAAGGTTAAATCAAAATGAGACCACGAGCAAAATGATTAAGAAATTAATGGCTTTAAGAGAGCTCAATTAGAGCAGGAAGCCACTACACTGCTGTGAACAAGAGGATGGACCTACAGTGAAGCGTTTCTTACAGTTACCACTGCTACTCAAGACAAACAAAGCTATAAACCAGCCAGAAGATGCCTGCCTGTGTGCAAGAGACAGCTTGATGATTACAAAGCTTATATTTCCTTAGATTTCCCAGCTATTCTTTCATATTTTTATTGCACACTAACAGTTATGTTGAAGAAAGCCACCAACAATCATCCTCTGCCTTCAGACTTACCACCTGATATTCCAGAACCAGTTTGCCAGTAACTGTGAAGCCACAACATTAATATGTTAAATGCACACTTTACTAAATGAAAGTATTGGCAAAGAAGCTTTCAAAGACAAGAAGAAACTACAATTTCTCAAACTTGGTTCCTTCAGTTACAACTTCCTTGACCCTTTGCCCAAGATGTAGTCTGTAAAAGGAAAACTCACCATCATAGGAAGAGGGATCGGACTTCCTAACAAGCAACAGAAGCCCATGCAAGTGGGCTACTTCAGAGGAGCAGCAGTTCTATGACAAATGGCAGCAAGATTAAATCACTAGACAAATTGGATCAGCGTTCCTGGGCCCCTCTCTCATTTGGACTAGTGCTTTTAGCTAATTCCAGCAGTTCAGGGCCCCTACCTTTCACACTGACAGGGGGAGATGCACTCAGATTATCTACAAGGCAAGCTGACCTATAAACACAGATTTTGACCTAACAAGTTTTGGCCTTTCTTTTCATGCTACTTTAGGAGCTCTCAGAGGACACTTTTTTATGAATGAGACGCTGAAGACGAATTCTAGATTTCATTAAAAGAAAAGTCACATGTAATGAAGCAGAAGCTATTCAAAGAGGGGGGGGGGGGTAGAGTTTCTATTTCTGAATCATCCAGCAGCCCAAGGTAACTTCTGCAGATCACAGCAAAGCTTTAGGCCTTGAACTGACAGGTACAGCCACAGCTACATATATACCTATCTTCACTCGTTATGTTTGGAGAGAAGGTAGAGAAAGAAAGAAAGCAGTTGAACACTTTTTCCATACATCTCATGACTACCACTTCTCCAACCCCCTACCCCCCCCTTTTTTTTTTTTTAATTTCTATGTTGTACTGCAAACCAGAAACTCTGAATGACAGTCATCACATGCTTACCTATGTGGCACATCACCTTCATCAAAACTTTTATCACTTGAACTCCCTCAGGTCTGCAATTGCAAAGTATATAGATATATCACTGAATTATTTCCTTCAATACCTGCACTGAAGTTGTTAAATATGTATTTTTTAAATGGTAAGTTATTGTTAGCATGTAATAAGAAATAGGTTTGCAGTAATAACATTACCTAGGTTGTAAATACAGTATTTCACACCTTTATGAGTCTTAGCCCAGGCATCTTGCAATTTAAAATTAATATACACCGTTCAAACAGGTTTTGTATTAAGCTTTCTGCCGTAACTGTAGATTTAAACTAAAATACAAATGTGTAGCCTACTTTCTAATAAGTCATCTGTTGAACTCACTGTTCCTAAAACAAGTTGCCCAGCTTCTCACTTGCCCATTGCATTAAGCTGGGAAGCTGGTAGCAGGTCTTCCTATACAGCGTATTTTGCCCTACAATGACTGAGATTGCCACCCTTTTACTTACTACTTTTCTGTATCTAATTTTACACAGCAGAAACTGTTTAAGAATATCCATATTGGGAAAGTAAATGCCCATTCTGCTCAGCAAGGAAGAGATTAGAGCTCAGTAGTCCAAAACAGAAGATTAGGTTGCAGTCCACCCTGAAGGAGGCCTAAAAAATGTGCTGAAGTAGTAGCAGGGATGAAGCACTACTTAAAAACCACAGTACTTACTCCTGTCACTCATACAAAGTTCCTGTGATTCCGTTCCAAATTCGTTAGCAGAAATTCAAAGTCAAGAAAGGGAAGATACCATCGTTACACGTTCTTTCTCCATCCATTTCATCTCTTTTGAAACAGAAAGAAGGGGAAATCCTAGTGCTGCTACCTAGTATTTACAATCAAACACAAGATGCTGCAATTTTGCATTTCAGAAATCAAGGACTGCTAAGCTGTGATGACTAAGAAAACCAAACCCCAGAAGGACACAGTCCAATGATCTGCACTCCAACAGGGAGCCCTCCATCTCACAACCAAAGCTTGGAATAGCGCAGTTATTTCACATCAGATACCGCAGGCAATTGGAATCTACTTCATATTAGGCATCTAATTCTTGAGAGCGCAGCAAGGAAGAAACTGATGCTGGGACTGCAGAAGAAAGTCACTTGCAGACAACCAAAGTTTTGCCATCGTCCTTTACAAAACAGATCCTGGTCAAAAGCAGGCAGCACCGCTCTGGGAGCAAGCCCCGGCCAAGAGCTAAGCTCCATGCCCACCAAGTTCAGCAGCATGTTTGCTTCAACTCTACAACAATCTTTAAACTCACTGACTAGAAAATGCACAAAGCCCTTTTTACTGACCCCAACCCACCTCTCTCCAGTTGGAAAACCAGCAAGAGATGAAGTAACTAATAAAAATACTGAAACAGATGATTATTTTGAAATCAACTCTAACCTATTCCTGCTCCAGACTATAGTACATAGATGGGTTTTAAGATACACAGAAAAGGAATGATAAGGTGCCGTTCTCATGCTTCCTCATGTAACAACAGCATGTGCATAAACTACTTCGTACACGTTTAAGAAAACACTGTTAATGCCCACTGAAATGAAATACCCCTACAAGAAAGACCTTAGATTTGCCATGATCCTAGAACAGCCAGGGGGAAACAAGCAAAAACACACTACCCCACCCCCACAAAAAACACCAGACCTTATTACTTAAGTGCTATGTGTCAAACACTATTTTAAACACTAATTCTTTTCTTTAGGCTGGAATACCCAGTCTAATAACAGCTAGCCAGAGCTAGTCAAAAACATGACTTCTGAACGTTCACTAATTTAGTAGACTGTTTAATATAATTTTGAAATAAGAAGAGGATGAGGATCTCCCTATCAGGTTCACTCAAGAAAAATGCCATCTGACAGAACCAAACGTACGATTAAAGTTTCTGGTACAACATAACAAAACCCAGTTTGATGAAAACATACACCTAACAGATCCAAACAGTTTAGCACAAGAACGTATGTTTATATATGCTTTTACTTACAGAGCTTACACTCACATTACCTGCTAGATACTTATACCTCCCTCCCAGTTTGCTTACAGGTAGAACCAGAAGATCTGAGCACCATCCTAGTCCACGCCAAACTATCTGCTGTTATACTTCAGTTTCGAAGACTGGTAAGCATTTATAATTGTTAAAGCGTTAGTAAATTTTAACCAATCTCTTGAAAGGAACTGGTCTGTTCTCCAAGAACTAGAAGGGGCCAGAAGAGATGCCTACTTATTCACCGATTCCTGACTCTTCGTGCTGTTTCCATCTGATAAAAATAGGACAAAGTAGACAGAATTTACACACTAGAAATCAGAGAAAGCATTAAAATTACCTTAAAGAACAGAAACATTCAGGACATTAAAGCAAGGTAAGTTTTGCAATCTTTCACAGATGCACTTAATTATCACAGCAATACTACACAAATACAAGTGGGGCAAAAGGTGGTTTGTAGAACCTAAGACCATTCCCCATGCGAACATTCAAGAACTCTTGATGCTAGTGGTTTTCCTGAGCAATTAATTTCCTTCCAACATGTGGTAAGGCTTTGGACAACTGAATTCTTAGCTCTGATAAAGGGATGTAAGGCCTAAGATGCCTTCTCTAATCTATGATCAGTCACTTAGATGTTTTGTATGCACAGGTAAATGAGTTTATTTCAGATGGTACATATTTCAAAGAGGTAGGTAAAATTTTAAGAAACAACTGTCAAGGTTAAGCCTTCAGGGCCCTTGCTTGATAAGAGATTAAGATCTTGGTCAGCGTAATTTCAAAACATTTCACTTATATATAGAATATCCTAACTTTCCTGAACTACAGGCACAGATAGGAGCACATCTATCTGTTTATAATTATTTTTTTTTTTAATAAAAAAAGAAAAGCCACATACTTGTGCAGATTCTCTGACCAAGTTCTTTAACCCCAGCATTTCATTTAGAGGGCACCGTATAGCAGTTCTTAAACTTGCTGAAGAAAAGGCACCAACAAATTTTGAGAGCACTATTCCTGAAAGGCACTCACCACCCTTCCTCTAGAAAGAAAGAAGCTGTTAGGATCGTCCAAGAGTCATCATTTAAAAAGCTAATAAGAGGCGGCACCTGAAGAAACAGTAAGTTAAAAGCAGAGATCATTTTATCATTGTATTCCCCCCTTTCCAAAACAATCCCTTCCCCTAGGATGAACTTTGCTTGCAATTCAGCCAAGTTCAACTGCCAAGCATTTCTAACCACTTACATGTGTTCATCTTGTTTATGAATTAGAAAGTCTACCACAGAATCCCAAAAGCTTAAGGTGCAATGCATCCAACTCCTAGACCATGCACTAGTTCGCTACGTTATTAGAGAGACATGAAGAAACTGGATGCATATTTGAGTATTTGGAGGCCAGCTGAAACCAATCCGTCCCCTCAAACCTCACAGCTATTTTATTCTCTGCTCTTCATAAGACTGCACTTCGCTGTGCTTTCCCTGTGAAACAAATAAAACAGGAATACGGGGAGGACAGCAGGAATCTCATTCTTCCTCATATTTGTCTATCTGTACGAGTGTCTTCTATTAATGCCAGTCATCACGTTTACATGAATGCAAAGTCAAAGTACAGGGATGTCCAAGTTGAAACACTTTAGAACTAAAATGAAATACAGACAGTTAAAACTCAGCGCGTTATGAATCTGTACGGGCTCAGTAAACATGCGCTCGGCCAACATTAACTTCTAAAATTTGGGCAGGAGCAAGCGAACATCTGCAGGCCTAGAGTTTCCACAGCTTTAACCAGCTGACGGCTTTTGCTTACATTAAGATACGATCCAAAGAATTATTTCTCCTGTGAACTACGCATTTGGTGTCACTATACTGACACAGACATCTAAGCTATGGACTATTAAATCCTTCCTGGGACAGTAAGGAAGCGTTTTAAGGAAGCGATCTCATGTGTTCTCCCTCCCGTCTTCCCAGGCACACGGAGACAGCAGCAGCTCACTTTCAGCCTGGCAGGTAGAGCTCCGTGACAGTCACTGGAAGTCAGATGAGAGTCCGCACGCAGCCCTGTCATTTGCTCCTGCTAACGCACAAAATGGAAAGGGCTTCCAGTGCTTTGCAAGGGGGAGACGGAAAGTTACATGCCAATTATTTTACAGACAGGCAAATCTCAGGAGCTTACACGGACGGTACAAAATAACGTGAAAAAAAAAAACAAGACGCTGCCATTTGCCATCTGCTTCCCTCTCCTCCCCAATATTAAAATAAAAGTGCCTATCACAAGAACAAATGGAGCCCGGCCGCGGGGAGGAGGCAGGAGGAGAAGAGAGGAAATTTCCACGCAAACCCGGGGCTCCCCTCTCGGCCGGCCGCCCGTGCCCGGGGAGGCTCCGGGGCCCGGCAACCCCCGGCGGGGACCCCCGGCGGCCTCCCCCCGGTGCCCGGCGCCCCCCTCCCGGCGGCGGCCGCCGCCTCGCCCCGCGTCCCCCCCGCCGCCGGGGCCGGCCCGGGGGGGGTGGGCTGAGGCCTGCGCCGTCCCGGCGAAGCCTCGGCGCTCTCGTAGGCAGGGCGGCCCGGCTCCCCCACCCCCCCTCCTCCTCCTCCTCCTCCTCCTCCTCCTCCCTCCTTCCTCCCCCGGCCCGGCCCGGCCTGCGGCTCGCACTCACCCGCCTTCCTCGGCTCGGCTCGGCTCGGCCCGGCCCGGCTCGGCCCTGCCCAGCCCGCGGTGCGTGTGCGCGGCTCTCTCTCCCTGCCGGGCCGGCGGGGGCGGGCGGGCGAGCGTGTGGGGAAGGAGGAGAGGGGAGAAGGAGGAGGAGGAGGACGAGAAGAAGGGTGGGGAGGGAAGGCGAGGGGAGCCGAGCGGAGAGCGGGGAGCGACCGCGGCGGCGCTCCCGGGGCGGGACCTGTGGCGGCGGCCGGCCGGGCGCTTCGGCGGCTGCTCCGACGGCCTTCAGGCGAGGGACGGGGAAGCTCCGAGCTCGGGGCGCTGCGCTGCCAGCCCGGCCACCATCTTACATTAGGGAGACTTGCCCTGGACGCCGCCTCCCCTGCGCTTGCGCCGCCGACAGTGGGCGGGGAGCGGCGGCGGGGGGCGGCCGCGGGGACGGGGCGCGACGGCAACAGCCGCGACGGCGCGGGGCCGCACGGGACTTGTAGGCGGCCGGGCCGGGCCGAGCCGGGCGCCCGGTGCCGCCGCCCGGCGCCGCCGGAGCCCCCCCCCCGCCGCCCCCCTCCGGGCTGAGCCGCCCCACACCGGGGGTCCCCGGCAGCCGCCCGCTGCGGTGGCAGCCACCTGTTGCTGGCCGTTAAACCCGGACAGGTCCGGCGCACCGGCTCTTTTTTTCATTTTATTTTTTTTTCTCCTTTCCTCTACCATAGCCGTCGCATTGTTTTGTTATTATTTTTATTATTTTTTTGTTATTATTTTTATTATTATTATTTCCTCCCGGCTCCGTTCGCCGCCCCTCGGGGGGGGGAGGGCGTGTGCGTCCCGCCGCCTTCTGCCCCGGCTCCGAGGGGGGCCGGCCCCGCAGGACGCAGAGCCGCAAAAATGGGGCCCCCCCCTCGGCCCCAGCCCCCCTCGGGCCCGAGGCCCGGCAGCAGCCGTCTGCTGGGTTCCCCCTCCCCAGTTTCAAAATTCAGGCAAATCCTGTCAAGTGACTTTGACAGGGGCGTCTTCCTTCCTGCAAAGCCCGGAGGAAAGAATCCCTGCCCCGCCGGAGACTCGCCTCGTTGGTCTCTGTATTGACAGAAACTGAGGCAAAACCACGTTGCTGCTGCTCTCTTCTGTCTACCGCAGGCACCAAAAACCCCAGGCCGCGGGCCTGTCACACCTCAACCCGCAAATCCCCCTCCTTGTGCCTGCAGCCCCGTAGCGCACGAAGGACCCTCAGGACCTCGGCTACCAGACGAGACAAGGCGCTTTTACTGCCTCTCCGGTGGCAGCTCCTGCCCAGCTCCTGCGGCTTCACCCTGGCTGTTCAGCCACCGCTTATCTCCCGCGCACAAGCTATTGGGACTTCTGCCACGGCAATACCCACCCGAGGCTTTTACTTACTTCAGCGGTCGCTAGGTGAGAGGTGTTCATCACCGTGGTCATCGCAGAATGCACTCTTAACTGATCAGTATAACCGATTCATGTAGCAATATGATGTGTTTCATCTTTACATTTATCTCTTAAAGCATTATGTACTCATACAGCCTCTCACCACACGCCTATTCTGCTAGCAACACAGTGCTTCGTGTTGGCTTCGCTTATTCTCCTTCCCAAAACAAGCCAACATTACCTCCTGCATATAAAGTTTTATATTGATATAAGTATATCCAAAACATCAAGCTCAATGAATTAACTTTACCACTTCTGGCTATAGGCAAGCTCCAAGCCTGCATAAAAATAAATAGTTTTCATTGGTAGTCTTGACATTTGTGTAACACAAATGCAATGCTCTTTTGGAAACAAAGCGTACAATGAAATTGAAAGAGCTGTATATATGAGAAATTCCGTGTTTGCATCTTCAACTGTAACATATACATCATAGATATAGCTACATAATAATCAAGTTCCAATGAATATATATAAAAATAATAGACTTTCTCAAAAAGTGTATGTTTTGCACATTTTCATATCAAGCTCTATATAAATGATTAGGTTCCAAAAGTACCTATTATGTAAGTAACTTACATAAGGAATGTACTTGGTGACACACCTGGCGATGCTTCCTGTTGAATAAAGGTAAGTGCTTTGACTCTAAAAGAAAAATGAAGCTAATATATCTAAGAGCTGCGATTAATGGATCAGAGTTAAGGCTGTTTATTAAGTGGATTTGGTGTGTTTTTTTAATCCACTGCTGAGGAGTCTTGCCCTTGCTAAGAGGCTGTTCCTACTCCTTTGATGAGCCCCATATGAACACAAATTTCAGCACACTTCTTCTGTAAGAGTAATTCAGTAGGCCATCATGTGGCCATTTTAGATTTAAGGTGACCATTGTTAGATTTAAGATGTCCTTCAATTAATTATTTTCTTGCTCTTAAGTAACCGTAGTTATTTCAATAGGTTATTCTTACTTACATGGCCACATTTTGACACCTTAATCACCTTTGGAAAGGTTTTTCATTTGTTTCGAATGGGTCTGATAACTGAGAAGGACTGTTTCTAAGAAACTGTTTCTGTATCTACAAGGAAAACTTTTAAGAATGCGTTTTCTTGGAAATAACCAATGCATACCAGCAAGAGTACAAATGTGCATCCATAGGATTTACATTTTCGGCTTGCCCTCCACTTCCCCTGGCTTGGATGATTAGTACTTACCACAAGCACTTCAAGATGGTAAAGGCTGCAAAGCATCTGCACAGACTGCCAGATGAATAGCTGGCAAGAAAAACCCAACAGGGCAGCACCTCTGGGTGTGGAGATGTGCAGCATCATTGCCCCCGGGCTGGCCAGCCATCCAGGCAGCCAGGTGCTAGCTGGATTGACCCTGGTCTGTCAGTGTGCTGGAAATACAGACCGCGTGCATGTTTCAGTGTGCTAGTACTGAGAAAATCCTTCAAGATTTGGAAAGCTGATGCTCCTGAGTTGTGCTGGAAGCAGCGGTTGGACGTGTGCACCTGTATTTCATACTGACACTCAGGTTTCATCAACAGAAAAAAAAGATGTTTTTCCAAGCTTCTGCAGAGCCTCATCGATTAGTATGGAAAGTTCACAAGTATTAGTGCGGAGTCATATACAATAGCTGATGACAGGATTTTTAGAAATTCAGCCTTATTTACTGCACCAACAGTAAGAATGGCTCCCTGGACTGCTATGGATGTTAATGATGTTGCCATTTCTTTTTGTCACTCTGGGAGACCCAGACATCTTTCTCCTCCTCTGGCTAATGACACCTTTTACTGGGCAAATGTGCTGGATAAAGGAACTATATGACTGTTCTGAGTAACACTAGAATAATAACGAAGGGCTTTGTTGGAAAAATGAAGGGCAGGTGGAGGAGCCTTACAAACACTCTGATCAATATTTGCTGCAAGTGACAGATGCTCACTATGTCTTGCTCAAAATCTGTGAGAGAAGCAGGAGGTGTCCAAACTGCTCAGGGAAGCAGGATGAGGGATTTTGTCCTGCTCTTTTTTAAATGAGAGAATATATTGGTGAAAAATGAATGTGTTGTAGCCAAAGATACGAAAGAAATGTATCTTTGTTACTGCTTTTGTTAAGAATCAGTGTTATTAGGGAAAGATGAGAACTTCGGGATGCCTCTAGCATTTTTTTCGTGGTAATCTTTACTTACTCAGCTTAACTCTGGCACAACACACTGTAAGTGCTAACTGCCCCTACCTTTGCAAATGAAAGCAGAAATCACTCCTGCTTTCTGGAAAGGGCACAGAAATCCATGGGGACCTACAGCGAGTCACTGCTACTCTTGTTAACCTCAGGGTGCACTTGAGGTACTAATACGCATATAACATCCTAATATTCTTCAGAGGTCTGCTTCCTTCTGCACAATTTCCAGCAAAGAGTCCCAAACTCTTCTGAATCTAGATGTTCGCGTGCAAGGTAACACAAATTTTCACCAGCATCCTTCCAGCTTGTCTTGTGCCTTCTGGCTTCTGTGCTAAAATCCATTCACAGGGTCCATGGACTTCTCCTTCCTATTCACCTTTTCTCTTTTGAAACATTTTTTATGCATTGAGCAGCTTGCAAGGCTCATGTACCTCATCATTATGGTGCCTTGGTTGCCAGTGACAAATTGCAAATATTTGTCATTTCTACACTGAACACAGTGCCCATGATAATAGGTTTCTCTTTTTTCTTTTTATTTTCTTTTTTTCTTCCTTTTTCTTTTCCTTTTCCCTTTCCTTTGCCTTTTTTCTTCTCAATTTGGTATGTCATTCCCATATGCTTTTTCAGTCTGGGCTTCCCTAGGAAATGGATGTTCCCAGGGAACCTGGTTGCATGTAACAAAGAAAGATACCTCTCACTTTTCTCTGTTCTATAGAAAGCCTGTACTGGTTCTGGAACGGGAAGAAGGGATGATCCTGAACTTGTGAGAGGTGAGGAGGAACAGGATTCAAATTTGCAGAACATGTGCACCTTGGTAGGGATTTTACCTTGAAGTGCGTTTCCAAGAGATGAGGCAAAAGTCTTACCGAAAAAGGCGATGGATAAATCAGAGGAGTATGCACTCAGAGGAGTAGTGCTGAAAAAAACTCAACTGCAGAAGCAAATGAGAGACGCCATACAGATGAGCAAGACGGTTGCATCACTTTGCTCTGTGCATAGTAAAATGGGATGCAGTCTTTGCCTTAAGATCTCTGATAGCACGTACAGGTCAGCATCATGTGCGCTAAAAGAGAACAGACTTTAGAGCGATTGGCCTGAATCCAAGGATTTGATATTGCTAAAGATTTGATTATAACTGTCTCATAATCTCAGCATTTTGAAATGTTTAATTTTGGTAATTCGTCTCATAACACGTGAAAGGAGCTAAGAGCTCAGTGTGCTGAGCAACGTATGAGCCAAATTAAATCTGCTATTGCTTTTTCCCTTTCTGCATCCACTGTTGCAATAAATATGTCTGCCCTGCAATCTGCCTTCCCTTTAACTCATGCTGGGCCGCCGCGTGTTGTTTGAGCAGCAGGAAGAACAGCAGCGAGGCCAGAAGCGCAGCCAAGCAGCGTGAGGTGGGGACGTGGATTGGATTCTCCTTTGTGGAAGGCCACAACGACCACACTGGGGAAGACAGTGCCAAACTGGTGGAGAGAGGTTTGTCATTCATGCAGCTCGTTTCCACCGCCAGTGATGGAATCCAGATACTAGCTGGTTTGAGATGCAGCGCTCCAGTCGAATACAGGATGTGACAGCAGTATTTCCCTCAGCAGCACTTGCAAACTGACCATCTCTCTGGATTTCAAAAGGCATTTTTGTAACTTCAGTCTTTGCATTTCAGTGTAGTGGTTTGAAACAAATACTAGCTCTACAACGCCCTGTATGAAGTGACATCATTTGACAGCTGTTGTAAATCACATGAGTACATTACAATACCAGGGTTCAGTGGCAATCTCACACATATAAATCTTTTCCAACTCATCCAGTTCTGGGGATTTAGAAAGAAAAGTCCTGGAGATCCTGCTCACACCCCTTGTGCTCTTGCAGCCAGTGTTTGCTTTATGGTGGCACTGCTCCACCTCTCAGGAATGCCTCTCTCTTGCATTCAGTTTGGCAAATCCTAGTATTTGAGGCACCATCATATAGTCAGGTCTGGGTGTGCTACACACAACCCATGAGACAGTATCAGGGGAAGAAAAGAGGTGCTGCTCTAGGGAGCGTGTGAATTAGGCTGGTGGGACTGGAGCTGCAAAGGAAGCCACCAGCATTCATCTAGATGTAATCCAGATGATCTTGTAACAGAAGAGGGCACTCAGGGGCCAGACAGCAAATAAACCACATCACATTATGCAACGAGGGAAAATCGTTGCGAGAGTGGAAAGAATCCTCCTGTGAGCTCGATGCAGCTTATAGCTGGTGAGCCTGGGGTTCATTCATGCAAAATGAAAGCCCAGTCACTTTAAAACAATCTCTGTGAATGCACTCGAGACAGCTCATCGAAAACATCTGAAGTAACATCCCTGTGTAGGCAGGACTTCATTATGTTACTTGTTATTGTTTTCAGTGAGTCCTCACCTGCTCTTTAAAGCGCAACATACATTACGAGAAAAAATTATTGCTCATTATTGTTGTATTCCTTAATTGCCTTCTATATTAGTGCGTTCAAAGGAATGCATTTTTCCTCTTCTGCCCTCTGCCTGCATCCAGCAGCACTCAGCATTTTCTCCAGAGCTCAGAATTGCTTGCATTCTTATAAAAATGCCTCAGCCATATGGGATTTGCTGAGACCAAATAAAAAGTGCATGACTTGGGAAAATGCAATACTTTATACTGTGTATTGATTCCATGGCCACTGTACAAACAGAAAGTGTTAGTGAAAAGAATGTCCACAGGCTTTAGCAGTGTTAGAGTTCACGTTCTGCACAGACCAGGCGTGGCCGGAGCTCGCCAGTCAAGAAAGTATGACATTGCACTAAGGGGCAGGGGTGAACTTTGATGCTTGTAAATATATTGCACCAGCCAAGCTCCAGCTGCAACCTTGCAGTTTTCCAGGCAGATCTACTTCCTTTTGCCAAAGGAATGTGAGCGACTGCAGCTAATTTTGTGCTGTATAAATAATGCTGATAGAGAGACGAGCCTGAGATTAGATAGGCTAGATAGCCAAAATAATAGATTAAATCGGAAAGGTGAAGCATTTGTTAACCAGAAATATGAGCATGCTCCTTAAGAAGCTGCAGGAACCCGACTGTAATGATGATGAATGAGAGATCCCAGAATAATAAGATCAGTCTTGCATATAGGCAGAGCTGCATCTGAGACTCCGTATGACATGGATGTGCTTGTTGTACAGAGAAATTGGGCCTTTATGTTCTGATAGAGGACATTTCCTCTTCTTAATGGCCTGCGCTTGACACGCTGACAGAGCGAAGGCTGTGCTGTGTGCCTGGTGCTGCTCTGCTCTTTCCCCTTCTGCTCCATCTTCCCTCCAGCATCTTCCCTCCTGTGGCATTACAGGGCCAGACTGAGGGACACTAAGGCCAGGGATCATTGCCGGGGGGACAGACACCAGGCTGGTATCCTGACCACAGCGTTCAGCTTAACAGAGACACCGGAAGGATGGCAGGTATTTATCTACTTTAATATATAGCTTTGTATCTTTCCTGTGAATTTCCAAAGTTTACTGTATTTTCCCCTGCAACATTTAAATAATTGTCACATTACTGCGTGAATAGTAAAATCTCCTGTTAACAGGTCAGACGTGCAATTGAAGCCCTGACTAGACCCGGTTTGTTTTATTCCTAACAATCTAGCGCTTGTTTTTTTAAGGAATGACAAAATGCCTCTGATTCTTAAATAAGTTATTTTAAGCTGCAGTCAGCCAGCCTGTGACAGGAGCCACGTTTTGCTAAACCGTGCAAATCATGTGCTGATTTTTACTTAAGGTTTTCTTTTCTGCTCCTTACTCTCCTTGTATCATTTCTGGGAAACCAAAACGTTGCATGGAAAGCTTCTGCACAGATGTGCCATCAGCACTTCCACTGCTTATGTATTGTGTCGCTCTTACCTGAGAAGTTGTTTTATAGAAACTCACTGTAGGCTGGGCCTTAAAAGGTACTGCGCAGTTGTTGGATTGACATGTGGAGAAGGAATGATATGCTGAGTTCTTTGCTCTAGTCTATTCCTAGCGCTCCCTCTCCTAACTAGGAAATAAAAGAGTATAACATCTAAAAGCCACAACTTTCAAAATTTTCTGATGCTTATATTTGCACAGGATCTCAGAAAAGTAGCCTGATCTCCAAAACAGGTGAACATTTATGATTTCTGTGAAGAACAATGAAAACTCGTCATTCCCTGAAAGATCGTTTCATTCTACAAGTTTCCCACACAGGATTTCCACACCGAGTATCAGGCCCACACTGTGGAAAACATTGGTACAGGATGACGATACAAAACAGATGTGGGCACCCACCAGATTCTACCAAATGTATCTAGAATCTGCCATGTTTAATCTCCTAGGCGTATTATGTTGGAATGAATTATAAAAAGACTTCAGGGTGAAGCTATGACTAATCAGAACAGTAGGTAACAAGAGGTCTGCTGAGAGAAGAAAGCAGGGAATTCGCTGCAGAGCAAGATGCACAAGGTGCTGCGTAACAGGAGGCTCTGCCAAAGGCTAGCTGCACGTGGGCAGCCTTGTCACCCTTCAGAGGCAACCCTTTCATTCAGCCGGTCTGCAGG
This sequence comes from Cygnus olor, assembly GCF_009769625.2. NCBI lineage: Eukaryota > Metazoa > Chordata > Aves > Anseriformes > Anatidae > Cygnus > Cygnus olor. Next base: position 45,261,390 of record NC_049169.1, read on the forward strand.
CAATCACTTTCTTCACTCTCCTGCACAGAAGCAGCGGAGTAAAAGCGTCAAGATGAGGTGGGCAGCCTGCTACTTCCCACTTTGGTGAGGAGACTTTGCCAAAATTAGGGACATGAGGGAAATGAGCTGCTGGTTGCCTTCCTCTTCAATCCTCTTTGCAGATAGGAATCTAGACACTGGACTTTCTTCCTGCTGCATAATATATACCTTTCCTCATTCTTCTGAGCAGTGTATACCTTGACTCATTTCTGTCAAACTTCAAAGGCACAGAAATCAGAGGGAGATCTCTCAGACCTCTTCTCACCAGAATGAAGTCATATCGTCTCACCTCAGGACAGGCAAACAGTGAGTAGTCTGAGCTGAGATCTTAAAGATGAGGGTATTATCATTTCATCTTCAGGATCTAGTTAAAATCCAAGCTTCTTATCCAAGGTTGTCTCAATCTAGTAGGCAAAAATACCAATGTGGATTTTATTTTAAAATAGTTAAATAGGTACAGTATCTATTTATTGAGGTACAACTATTTTCAGGAAAAGGCAAAGAGCAGAAACAGAATGCAGGACTCAAAATCTAAAGTAAGACTGCTGAAAGAATAACAATGGTTCTATTGTATGCCTGTACAAAAGCAAATATGATGGCCTAATTGAGTTTTATTGGGCGCTGCTTTCTAATTGTTGATGTGACAGAATGATCCAAACTGTAGAAGGCACTTGGCTAATACTCTGAGTAGTGTGATTCCTTAAGAAAACCTAGCTATGACACAGCATCCGCCTTTAATTGATGCCTTTCATCTCAGATAACTGAGGAATTAAGAGGATAAACACAGCCACCTTAGGTTTTCATTACTTGTCTGTCTCTTTTATAGGCCTTTACAGTTCAGTAGCTCTAAGTGTCATGAAGCAACCAGTTCATGAGAGAAGTCTCCACGAAATTCAACACACACAAGTTCAAAAGGCTGGTTGCTTTAAACCCTCTTTGAAGCTTTCACACGTGTGAAATCCAAGCAGTTGTTTTAAATAAAAGCTCTAAACGTGAGCCGTGGCAGCTCAGTCTGCAGAGGGCTTGTGAATGCAGAAGAGTAGACTGACAGCACAATTACCTGTAAGGTGTGCCCGCTGCGTGCTGGGAAAAGGCTGAGCTTGGGTTTTTGTTCATGTCACCACATGTGACAGAAGGTCACCCGAAAGGTGATTCCTGCTGTCCTACCTCTGCAGTCCTCATGCTGACTGGCTCTGGCAATCAGGTTGCCTGCTGAGGACTGTCTTTGTCTGGCACAGCTGACTCCAGCCATGATTTGGTTGGGAAGGATGTGGGCATCATGCCAGCACATACGTCGCACTGGGTGACACTACCTGTGTGTGGTGGCAGAACCAAACCTCCTAACTGCCTCCTTACTCTTCCCTCTTAATTCTGAATATCAACAGTTAATACTATCCCCTAATTCTCTCCAAGTCTGTGTCTGCATGGTATTGTTGGATCCTTTTTTATGGAGCCATGAATGGAGAGAAAAGACAGGTAACTATTAGATGAGATCAATCTGTCTATTGAGAGCACTGGGGCTATATGACTCATGGAATTATCTGAGTAGGCAAAAAAAAAAACACAAAGTATTAAAAGAGTGGTTGTGATCAATACAAATAAAAACACGTTTTTGTTCTTGCTAAGAACAGGGAGAAAAAAAAAAAAAGGTAACCTTGTAATATAGATTGGCTTGGTTTGAAAACACCCATAAGGAAAAAAAGGTTATAGCTGGTCAAGTTCACAGACCTGGTGAAAGTGGTGTCCCCTTTCACACATGGATCAGGCTTTCAAGAACTCTCCAAAGCAGCAGAAACTTAGGTTACATTTCTTCATGATTTAGGCAGAAAGTAAATTGGTATTTGAGTCTTACATTACTTGAGCAAGAGCTCTAAGACAGTAGAGGACCCTGGACTGTGCTTCTGTTGGTTCTTTTGATTGAGGCTGATGCTTTTTTCCAAGAGACTTGAAGACTGAAACAGACCACATGAGAAAGATGCTTTACCTGGTGGTCAGATTACTCATCTGAATGGTGGAATTATCTCTACGACCCTCTGGCAGGCTCCAGTTCCATATCCAGTGAAAGTTCAATTATATTTTGCAAAATGAAGTGGCACTAACAAGAAAGATTGAGGGCGTACAATGCCAAAGTCACCTCCAACCTTTACGGGAAGTAGGGGAGATGTGTTAAGCAGAGGGGAGGGTACATATAGTAAGCCTCTGACAACCTGAAAAATGATCTGAACTCCTCCAGTCAAAGGGAGGCATTAAGCCTTCTTATAATGCTGGCTTGACCGCAAAATTGACACTCAAATTTCTCAGAAGTTCTGGAAAATCACTCTGAAACACATTTACCATCTGCCAGGATAAAACAATGTCAAACTAAGTCATGCAAAATGTACAATCAAATCTTCATTAAAAATAAGGCCACCTCATTTTTAGGGTATTTCTCATAGCTTAGCGTTCTTGTGTAGTTATATTCCAAATACACCTACAAGCAAACCTTTTCCTTGGTGTCTTAGAACGAGACAGTACCTCAAGCTGCTCCTGGGCTGGACTTCACCGCAACTTCTCGTCTCTTCAGACAGACTGTAAATTAAATAGGAGTGAAAGTACTATAAAAAAAAATAATTTAGTTAATAGAAAGATGCCTAGGAAGGCAGCCAAGTGACACATTCTGAGTATTATTTCCAAGCAAATATTGATTGCCATTTGTAAAGAGATAGCACAAGATGTAAAGCTATCTTGAGATCATAACCATAATTAACTGCTGTCTACTGAATGAGGACTGGTATGACCTTTGATGCAGATACCAACCATAATGATGAATGTGGGTCACTATTTTTTTTTTCTGCAAGTTCTTGACCTTTGAATTTCTGTTCTTGAAATCGGTGTTTTTTGTATGCAGCTTTCACTAGGTTATTAACTTTGGAGTGAACTATTCTCCTAAGTATGCTTCATTATCCATAAGAATTCCACAAAAGTTAATTTACAATAGGAGTAGTTTTGACTTGCAGAAGGACCTAAGAGATTACCATTCCACCATGTTGGACACCTGCAGACACGCACAATTAACTCTGAGAAATTTATCTTTTCCATTGGTTAGGTCTCGTATTATTTGAGAGTTCATATTAGCTGACCAGGTGTTTTTCAGCACTACATTTCGAAGACAGAGGATTAGCTTTGTCTGACTTAAATAGGAATGTTCTTGAATGATTAGGGAAATTCATTTTGGCTATCTGATGCCATCTAGAAGGAAGGTATGAAAGTGGTATGTGCCATGCAGCTTGGAAACCTGCAGATAAGATAAAGGTTTTCCACTATTCTACCATTAAACACGCTAGCAACTGAATGAGCATAGCCATAATCGCCAGCCTTGATCACTCAAGCACGTAATACAGTTCAGTGCTTCAACATCTAAGGTGTCACCTTGGTAAGAGTTATTGAACATGTGGTCTCAACAATTGCTCTATTGAATGTGAACAGCTCCTATTGCTTCTCATTATCCTTCTGCAGCACAGTCATAACCAAATAAGGCAGGAGGAGACTTTAACAGATTTGTGACTTCTTGAGAAATAATTTGGCACCAGAGACAATTAATACAGTTGCCCATTTCAGAAATTTAATTTGTTCTGTTCATGTCCTGCAGATTCTTGCTGCTGAGGATAATTCTTTCTGATCCTTAGAAAATTTTAACAAAACAAAAATGGACTGGAGCAGAAAGCAAATCCTTTCTTATGCTTCCTATTCATACAGGTTTCTCTTTCAAATAGGCTATCTCAGAGCATCAAGACAGGGAAAGTACTTCAGTAACTGACTGTCAGAACTGTGCAAGACAAATTCTGCACACATTTTCAGTGTGGAGAAACTTATCCTCTTGTACCCAGAGAATGCCAAAGTGGATGACAATGGGAAAATGATTAACAGAGTGGCAGTATAATTTGTGAAGCAAATTTATGTTGCAGTAGAGAAGGCATTGCCAGATGCCATTTTTCCCAAGTCACGCTGGTTCCCATCAAATTCATTCAGTTTATAAGTATAAAGTCCTGATTTTTCCAATTTGGCTCAGATTATAACTGTCAGGATGCTTTCTCTCCCATCTCCTGTATCACCACTACTTAAAGAACCCCCGTGCTTTACATTCTTAGCACAGGCATTTTTGTGCAACCTTACACACCTTCAGTGTTGCCAAAGTGACCTCATTACACTTCTGTGGCTTTACACCTAATCCAGCACAGCCATTCTCTGATGAGAATCCAAAAGTTAAGCATACAATTCAGCCTTCGAGGTACATAAAAGATGCTGTGGAAAGAGCTCTGTGAATTTCAGAACGAAGTCTGAAATTGTGGGACTGGCAACTAGCAAAAACATCAACCATCTGTAAATCTGATACGGAAATCCCTGAACAGAATGAATATCAATGAGGCAGTTGATGTGCCAACATGTCTACTGACTATATCAAATAACTCCATTTGGCTTGTACTTTGCTTTTCTGTCATTTTCCCTGTTGTATGTTTCTTCACCTCTTGTTGTCGATTACTAGCAGTTACATCATTACAACAATCAGGTTATATCCTACGTTAATAACTGCTGCATTCCCTTCAGACAAAAGCTATTTAAATTCTGGGAGAGAGAACACCGAATGAAAAGACAGAGAGCTCTAAGGCCCCAAAGCAGGAATTAGCAAAAAACTGCCAAAATAGTTCAAGAGACATCACACAGCCAGCAATGGTATTTTCAATTCACCTCTGCAGCCCAGACAGGGATCACAAATACCCAGTTGTCAAGCAGGAAAGTTACTTGATTCCATTTATCACGGCATTCATTTGTGACTGGATGTTGATCGTCAATAATTGTCCTAACTGACACAGGGAGGACAACATCTGCCATTGTTCAGCTCCCTTCCCTGCATTCCCAGATCCTGAGGAAGGTATTCGTACAACTTTGTGAATATTTAGCTCTTTGTTGCCTTGGACTAGATAAACCACTTCTCCAAGCTAGCAACAACCTCACACAGTTTCTCTGATGAGCTTAGAAACCATGGTGACAGTAGAAATATCTAGGATGAAAGACAGAAATTACAAAGTTATTTTTTTGAGAATCACTGCAGGGAAAGGTCTTACACTTTTCTTCTAAGATTTGAGGCTGAGCTAATCATCTTGATGTATAAAACACACCTTTTCGCTACAAAGACAGGATTAGAGTGCTAAGAAGTTTTCCGGAAAATTAGCCAGCGTGGTAAGAAAATTCAGGGATTTTACTCCGTCAACTTAACGGAACCCAAAACCACATTCTTTTTCTGTGTTCAGATAGGGCCAGGCTAAAGATCCAGTTGATCAGCATTCCAGGCTACTGTGAAATGTTACACCCATTTTTACAGATGAGTAAGCTGAGATGCACAGTGTTGGTGTCAGTCAAAATAAGAGCTAGAGGAAGTAAGTTTTATGGTCTAATCAGTAGCCAGAAATACTTTCAACTTTCTGGGTAAAAAAAATCTTTCAAAATGTAAATGCTCATCTATATTTATGTAGGTGTACGTCTACAGGGCATCTTCTTCAGCTACCAGGCAGAAAATACTTTGGATTTTCATTTCAGTTAATCACACAGGTTGTGATCCCCACGACTGCACTCAAGATTAAAGGTACGAGATTATGGATGGCCTCCTGGGCATTAGAAAAAAAATTTATTACTAGCAATTGTTCTTCCTAATCATAATAAAATGCAAAGTAAATAAATTGTATTATCATTATTGTTATCTTTGTATCGTGGTATGTGATTTGACTATGAAAAGCAATGACTAGATTTAATATTATTAAAAATAATAATGTTACCTCTGTATTACAGCACAAAGCATCTAGAATTTCCAGTCAAAGACCAGGCATCCATGGTGCAGCTAATTTTAGTTCTTACTAGCAGTTATTGCTACCTACAGAAAATAGCACGCTTTATACAAGATCTCACGTGGCACAAGCAGAATTCACTACCCTGCAGGCAATCTGGGGACCTCCTTTCCTTGGAATCCAGAGGAATTGCTATCCATCTCAGGCATTCAGTGCCAGCCCACCTTTGATACTTCACAGATTTCCATCCTCTAATTAGGGATGAAAGAAGCATGTGTCCCTCACTGAACCCAGCTGTCTTGGAGGAGAACTTCCTAAGAGCTATTGTTAGGAAGAGGAATGAGGTATTCTTTTCCTATAGTGACTTGGCAAAAATAGCTTAACAAACCAGCCAGCAATCCCAGGTAAACAGTAAGATCCTCAATTAAAGGAGAGCCAATAAAGCAAGAATAAGCAAAGAATTACTAGCCATGGACTTGCCTACTCATCAAAGCACAGATGAATGCAGCTCTGCTGACATAAATACATTTAGAATGTATGGTATGGTGTATCTAGCTACAGCTCTTCCTTCATTCATACTAGGAGTTGTACTGTCACAACTGTTTTCCATTAAAAAAATCACATTGTCAACAGAGAAAGAGTAAAATAAATGCTACGCAACTGAAGCTAAGCATGATATTTCTCTTCTGAAGTTCAACTGCTCAATGACCTACCCCATACCATCTGCTCTTTTCATGGAGTTTTTTTCTTCACATTGCTGTGTGACTGGTGGCCCATTGGCAGAGAACCCAAAGAATTATCTGGAAATTTAACATCTTCAATCTGCAGTGGTTAGGATTTTTTTCCTCCAAGAGATTAAAAAAAAAAAGTGTGTGCAATCTGGCTGCATCTGAATGCCAAAAGCACTATGATAGCTCTTAATATCTGGGAAAGACTTTTTAAAAAAATTGATTTGTTTATATATATTTTTTTTCCTTTTGGCCTTGTTTCTTAAGGAAATGAAGCCTAGGAAATCACACTCTGCCTGACAAATATTTTGAGTAGCTTTTGAACCTGTTGCAATTCCTAAGCCAAGTCCAGCCTAATATGATCAAGGGGTACAAGGACTCAAAAGTTTATGTCCTCACCAGTTTTGTGAAAGTCAGGGAAAATGAAAAGGAAAAAAAAAAATCAAAATGAGGACAGCCCCCTGTGGTTGTAAAGACTGAAGTAAAACCTCAAGCTATCCTTTAAGTTTGCTGTGGCCAGCTGATCAGCACAGGTGTCTCTGAACGTATCACAATTCCCACCTGCTTTATTCCCTCTCATAACCCCCCAAGTTTTTGGGTGGTGTAGGAGCAGAGATGTGGCTTTGCAGTAATGGGTATGCAGAAGGTAGGAGATGCTGTGCCCAGACTGCATTAGTTCTGCTTGTGGAACAGCTTTGCTTATTTTCTGCTTTTGCCTCTTGCCTGACACTGTTTTCTTCCCACAACAAACTAAATAGTTCATTATCAATCATTTTATTTTTATTATAGGTAGATCTGTTCAAGCTCATGGCTAAGACCACAAAAAGGGGTATCTCAAAGAAATATAAGCCCTCTGACTAAATGAACAAATTAGGTCAAATTAAGGAGAACAGGTTAATCCTTTGAACTCTGTGAGAAGCTGTTCTGGGCAGGACACTCCCCCAACCCCTTTTAAAATTTCTTTCTTTTCTTTCTCCAGAAACCTCCAGTTCTAGTGTCTTGTTTCCTATAGCCATTTTGCCAAATCACTCTCACTCCAAGACCACTGCTCTCCCTCTATTGCCCCCTCTGCCATCCAATTATATTGAAGAGCTAGAGGAAAAAAGATATTTATTTTGCCCGTTTCCCATGGGTCTACTTTGTTGGACACTGTTTCACAACAGGTGAAATATTGCTTTAATAAAGTTCAAGAGGAGTAACTATTGAATACATATCTCTGGTGGAATCTTCTACCTTAAAGGTAAGACCGGAGGGAATTCCTGTATAAGATGATTACCAGGGGGATAGAGGGTAGTACACTGACTTCAGATATGGGAGACTCCTAAGATACCGATACATATTCCTTAGCTCTAGACACATGTACAGATGTCCCTTTTCCTTTCTTTTCTTCATTCCTGGTACTTTTTTCCCTTGCACTTTGCATTTAAAAGCAGCTTTCTTCACAGTATAACCTCTATCACGGCTGCTTCTTCCCTCAATACAAATTGTAAACATTAGTTTACCATTGAAGACCAAGAAACATATCCCTTTAAAAAGCTCCACACTCACTCACAAAATTGATCAAAAAAACTTTACTGTTTTTAAGTGGATATTACTGTTTTAATAACATGCATTTTAAATAACGATGTCACAAGGCTTTTTTTTTTTAATAGAAAATAAGAAAACACTCCAATAAATTTACATCTAACTTCAGGTATTTTTCTTTATTTACTGAACGTGGCTTATAAAGTATGGCTGAAGGATTCCCGTTAACACGACAGGAAGGGCTGTGCACGCGTGTGAATGAAGTAAAAGCGACGTGTAAGGTCTGTGGGTGCAGGGGGAAGCCCGGAGCCCCGTGAGGTTCCCGGTTCCGTCCTGTCACGGCCCACCCGCTCCCCTTCCACTTCCCAGCGCCGGCCCCGCAAGGAGCCGCCGGGGCTCGGCGCCCTCCGCGCCTACAGCTCCCGTCAGGCCGCGGCTCAGGCCCCCCCGCCCGCTGCCTGCGGCCCGCCCGCGCTCCGGCCCGGGAGCGGCCGCTCGTCCTCCCCGCGGCGAGGCGGGCGGCACCGAAGCGGGACAGGGGAGCGGCTGCGGGTCTCGCCCCGGCCGGGCCGGGCCGGGCAGCGAGCCGGGGGCACCGACCCGCCCTGGGGAGGCGCGGCGGCGGGCAGCCCGCGGCGCTGCGGGGCCTTCCGCAGGCGGCGGCGCCGCTGCCCCTCCCTCTCCCTAAGATGGCGGCGCCGCTGGCGGTAAATTCGGGTAAGAGGAGCCCCGCGAGGCGCGGCCCGGGCCGGGCGGCGGGCGGCGCTGCGGCGTGCCCGGTCCTGGGGCGCTGCGGGGAGGCCTGCGCGGAACGGGCTGCCCGGCCTGGGGAGGGCTCTGGGGGCTCGGCGGTGGGGTTTAGCTTCGGGGTCGCACGCTTTGAGCCCGTCCGCAGTGAAACGCAAACAAAAAGGAGGGTGAATTGCGGTCTGGCAGCGTGGAGGGAGTTTGTTCTGCGGGGAGCGTTGCGAAGGGTTGGAAGCGGCGGGAGCCTCTGCGGTCCTTTCAGTCACAAGGAGCAGATGGGGGCTACTGAGGCAGTGCTTACCTGGTATAACTGCACGGTAACCCCCCCCCAACCCCTACCCCCCCCCCCAAAAACTCAAACACCACCCCCCAAAAAACAAACAAACAACCAAACAAACAAAAAAAACACCACCCGAAACCCAAACAACACACACACACCTACTTGTTGAAGCAGGACTAGCTCAGGGCTTTACCCGAAGTTGCTGGAATATTTGTGAGGATGGAGACACTTGCAGAGGCTCCTCTGGGCCTCAGTTCAAATGTCTGACAGTCTTCAGGGTAGGTTTTTGTTGTTATTTCCCCAATGGCTGACGGAGAGCTTCCGCATTGCAACTTGTGTTAGCTGCTGCTCATCGTCCCCTGGGATATCTCTGTCTCCATTTTCTGCATTCAGTGCCATTAAGTAGTTGAAGACAGGAAACCTCCAATTCCTCTTTAGTCGCTTCTTCTTAAGACCTAACAAGTTCAGTTATTTCAGTCCCCCCCTCATTCATCATATTCTTTGCCCCCCTATTCCAGCATCTGTCTTGCTCAGAGGAGCCCAGCACTCAACACAGTACCGGAGCAGTGCACTTTCAGAGATGCCTAACGGTGGCAAATAATCGCTGCCCTACAGCTCCTGGCTGCAATTCTGTTAACACAGCTCAGTGTGCAGAGACCATGTTTTTAGCAAGGGCGTGCTTCTCAGCTTATCGTTCAGCTTCTTGTCTGCCAGGGCACTCAGGTGCTTTTCTGTACAGCTGCTTTCTAGCCACTTGGTCCCCAGCCTGTGCTGTTGCATGGAGTTTTTCTGTCTCTGGTGCAGGACTTTGCATTTGCTAGTGTTGAACTTCATTAGGTTAATAGCAGGAGAGCAGAGACCTTGTGAAAAGTAGTTGTGCCTGGAATGTGGGCATGGCCAAAAGGTGGAGTCTGTCATAGTAAGGCAGTTAATAAAGCCATCAGGTTTCAAAAGCTCAAATCCCATGTCAAGCAAGGAGTAAACTTACTGAGAAGTTATTTTGATCTAAATGAATCCCTAAATGAATTGATCTAAATAAAGCACCCCCCCAAAAAAAAAAAAAAAAACGGAAAAAAAACCCCACAAAACAAAAGCAGAGACCCTCATTGGAAGGTGAAGAAGGGTGATTGTTCCTGTGATTCACAGAATCTGAAAAGTGGCTTTGTTAAAGTGAAAATTGGAGCTGTTCAAATGGGACTAGACCTTCTTGCCGTGTAATGTATACAATAAATTCTGTAGTCTTATTATTACAGTAGATCAAGAAGGGGGAACCTTGTACATGAAAGATGAGATAGAAATTAAAATAGATGTGGCCCTAGAACATGGCTTTTACCTTAGATTATAGTTTGTTTTTTGTGGGGACAGACATAGCGTAGTTAAGTCTCTAGCTTGTCAAAAAGTTCAGGCAGAAGCGTCAACTGCTGTTGTCAACAGAAGCAACCTAGCCTGTCCTTCCTGGCTTTCCCTGGTAGGATGCTCAGTCCTAAAACTGTAAGAATGGAAACAACACAAGTGGCAAAAGTTGGCTTGGTTGCTAGCAGCAGCAAAAGTCCAGCTGGTTTTCCATCCTGGTTACTTATTCCTTCTCTGCAATAGCCTGTCTTTGTGCTAGGATAGTTGTTTGTGGCAACACAGTGCAAATCGGGTTATAGATGTGATCCTGCTGAAAATTAGTTCTTCTTTTGGATTAGTGGTCAGTTAGAGTGGATCCTTCATTTGTTTTAGTGCTTGACAGCACATATGTTTGGGCTGGTGCAAAGCAGTTTTGTTGCAGAGATAAGAGCAAACAACTGGGCAAGGGAAAGAGTTGAGCAGCTTTTGGCAGGCACTGGATTGCTGTTGCTGCTTATTGGACTCTGACTTTATAAGAGTGAAGGTAGGAAAAGGCTGTTTAGAATGGAAGTAATTCTCTGAACTCAGTGAAGTTATGTGGGAGAAGCAGCTAGAGTCTGCAGCGTGAAATTATTTGTCCAGTAGTAGCTGTCTTGAATGAGTTTGTCTGGGCAGGGGTAAAGTCATAAGATAAAACACTCCGATGTTTGAAAAGGGTGGAGGATTTGTCCTTTCTGTAAGCTGTTGTCTGATACACATCTCTACGGACACCGCTAAGCGCATAGGAAGCGACAGTGTGCAGGATGGGAGCTTTTGTGAGTGCTGAGCTTGGGGTGGGAGGGTATATTTTATTGCTTTATGTGATTTCTTCCTCTGCAACAGAATAAAACTGAAAATTGTGCTTAGTTTGTTTTTGCTTCCAAGACATCTCGCGCTAACGGTAAAACTGACTGAAACGAGTGGTCTCGCTTGAGACTTGCTCTCGTTCCTGTGCTTGGGTTGCTCACGCGCTGCACTTCTGCGTGGCCTGTGCTGCCTTAGCGTTACGTGCTGCGTTTTGCATTGCTTTGCCTTTGAGGGGCTGTCTTCACTGTATGGAAAAGAGGGGCATCTTCACGTCAGAGCACGCCATTTGGTGTGGTGTCTTAATGTGAACAGCCTCGTCAAGATGATGCGTGGATGGATGTATTTTGCTTTGATGCTCCTTGGGGTTACCTCGAGGGTTAGAACTGGCCAGAACAAGCTACATGAAGGTAAAATATTGCTTCTGTACTTGATTTTAGTTCATAGTGTTACCTTGTGCATTATCAAGGGAAAAAATAAAAGTCAAGCCAGCGTTAGGTGAAATGCCAGTATTTTTGCATGTGGGCTAACCTGCAAGGCACAGCATACAAAACCCACTGCTAGGAGATGCTCTGAAACAGATGAAGCTATAATCAGGCAGCGGTTGTGACGTAACAGCGTGCAGGTAAACAGAATACAATTGGTAATGAATTTATTTGGCACATCTAGCAATGACTTGCGGTGTGTAGATTCTGCAACTTTCACGAATGCAGATGGTACGTAACAAGGGAAACGTTTTGGTACTTCTTGTTAACGTGAGCCTTATAAATCTCGAGTGTTTTTTTTTTTTTTTTTTAATGGGACGTTAATGCCAAGTGGTAGGAATAATTTCTGTCTGTAAGGTTCTTGGTTTAGGCAATGATGCTGCCAGAATTCTGAAGACTACTTTGGCATGCTATTTTTGTGGGACTTGATGCAAATGAGGAAACTTGTAGTGCAGTCTTCATGCTACAGACTTCGAGTTGTGAATGATGCTGCTTCTAATGAGGAAGAGATCGTTTAGCTGTAGTACTGACTTTGGAGTATGCAAAGGAAACTTTCTTTCAATGTTGAGGAGAAGGAGAGATTCTAGAGTGTGGTTGGACTCAGCTTAATTAAGAACTGACTTAAATTAGTGCTTGCTAGCTTCCAGAACTAATTTTGTCTCTTCTCAGTGTACTGAGGTAAGTGTTCGTGTTGCTCTATTTCTAGTAAAGCAAATTCATATCTTTATGAAGCTCGTCTGCAGAGTGTTAGCAACAAGTGTTATGAATCCAAAGCACTTGTATGTCTATATTTTAATTCGAATGGGAAGGATGAACAAATGGGACAGTGCCTTTAGGCTTATGATTTTTGTTACTTAACGTAGAATCGCCTTTACACTTATGATTTTGGTTCCTAATCCATGTTTTATTCTGCACACTCTGAGGTAGTGATGCTTCACATTGTTAGCACCGTTGTTCATTTGTAGTCCCTCATATTAGGTATTTCTTAGTTTGGTCTTTCTGTCAAAAATGGAAAGCAGGAGGCCCACCTTGCCGAGTTGCATTCAGGTTCAAGGTCTGTCCAGTTCTTGATGATTCTTTAATTTTATTGAAGTGGATGGAATTTCTTAGGTATATAAGGACACAAGACTGTAAGATGAATTTCAGCCCTGGAACTTACCTGCTTACTTCATCTTTTCTGTTTCTCTAACTCCCTAAATGCAATTAGGTTTTATATCAGGCAATTCGTGTTGTCGGTGGTACCTTACAAAGGGAAAATATGCTTTGCTTGATGTGCATAACAATCTAGACTGTAAAGCTGGGATAAACACTACATTAAAAAAGTCTTTTTATAGAAAATACTGTATGAAGATTTTTTTTTTCTTTCTTCCATTTCAAATGCTTTTTTTTTTTTTTTTTTAAATTTCTTCTTTCAGCTGCCAGCTTGTGGGGTCCATATAAGGACATATGGCAAACTGTAATGAATGCCATTTGGAAAAGGCAACCTGAAGCTATTCATCGCCTCGACCAGGTTTTAAAGAAACACAAATCTGACTTCATTTCTCTCTTCAGAAATCCGGTACTGGTCTAATGCTCTGTAGCAAAATGAGTTGGAAAATTGATGATCTAATCTGTTTTGTGTTGTTGGTTTGCAAACTCTTTAGGCCCTGACTATTCTTTTCATTCTACATTTTTACAGTACATAATGCATGTGTGTTACAGCAATCTTCTGTTGTAAGAATGGGAGTAGATTGAAAAATAGATACTGCTCTGCGTCTTGTAGAAGATAATTGTATCTGTGATGTTTTTTTTTTCCCTCTGATTATTTGAATGCTGTTTTGAAAGAAATAGTAAAAGTATCTGACAATCCCTGAGTTAAGTATTGTTTTTTCTGTGCTCCTCTTGCATTTCTAAAAGGAAGCACAAAACTGCTTCTTCTGGCTTTGGTCCATGCTCATGCTTCAGCTAGATAAATGTACGCGCAGAATAGGTAAACGTAAATTTACAAAATATAGACTATGAATTATTAGGAATGTGAGATTTGGAAAAACTCACTGGTTCTTGGCTGACAGATCACAAGGTAACAATTATAAAACGTCTCCTGTTGTTACTTTTGAAATAGCGTATGGCTTTGTAAGACTGGTTGGTCAGAAAATAAGTTGGGTATAGAGCTTTGTCTATGTATTTTACCATTATTCTCAGTAAACTAAATGTCAGCACTGATTGTATCATATTATTTTTGGTATATTACCACAACAAGACTATTACTGTGCAAGCATGAAGCATTTTTAGGATGCCTTTACTATCTCTGTGTTAAAAAATGCTGCCTTTGTTTTTTTTGACAACAGTGTAACCTGTCAGAACTGTATTTATGAGGAAGGATTAAGGTGTAAAGCTTTATTCAGTATTTCTTGTTGCCATTTTGAATAACTTCCGTTGCTTGTTTCTCTTCCAGCCAAAGAATGTTCAGCAGCATGAGAAAATTCAGAAAGCAAGTACGGAAGGGGTTGCTATCCAAGGTCAGCAGGGAACCAGGCTTTTGCCAGAACAACTCATCAGAGAAGCCTTTATCCTCAGTGACCTCTTTGATATTGGAGAGTTGGCAGCTGTGGAGCTCCTTCTAGCTGGTGAGAAGGGAAAATGTTTAAGAGCTGGAGAAATAGAACTTAAATAGGGCCTTACTGTTTGTGTTAAGTGTATGCTTAATGTGAATGCCTGATTCAGTCAAAGCCTGAGTTTCCTAACATCTAGAATGTTCTTAAAAAGAAATCTGGTACTGTAATTTAGTATAAAGGTTATAAAAGTATAAAGTAAAAGTGTAAAGTTCTGAACTGTAATGTTTGTATGTTATGCAGCTTTTGCAAAAGCAGTAATAATTTGATTTTTTTAAAAATGATTTATTTCTCTATCACTGAATTTCAAAATAGTTTAAAAATAATTCAAATAGTTTTGGAATAGGCTTTGGTTCTGCAAATAATGTGTTAGTTATACATTGATATGTAGCTGTATTTGGATCATAATCTAATAAATGATTAGTAAGAGAAGTATTCTGTGAAGAGACCTGCTTTGCACATAGAAAATTGATTTCAATGTTATTAAACTATAGTCTCTTAGTTATTGTTATTAGTTACTGTTCATCATTAACTTTTTTCGAATTCCTTAAAGAGGTAACTTGCTAGTGTATCACCTTTGGAAAGGCATCAGGAAGCCAGCCTCAATTTCTATTTCAAACTTGTGTTTTTGATGCAACTTCAGACAGAAAATTTCAATTTGGATAAAGAAAATATATATTCTTCTGATAATCAGCTTGAACTGATTAAGACAGGTAGACATCAGTTGCAACTACCATTTGGACTAGGATACATATGCACTTGCACCTCTACTTGTAAATGTGTGGAATTTTTAATAGTTGACTGTGAATTTTAACAATATCACCCAAAATATCTGTGATTTCTTGGAAATGTCTGAAACAAATCAAAATGATGGTGATTAACCATGGTTGTTTTGAATGCTGTGTTTATATTTCAATTGGAAATGTAAAGATACAAACCTTTCATCGAAGTATGCGTGCTCAAATTTCTGTACATTTTCATTCAATAGGAGAACACCAGCAACCTCATTTTCCTGGTCTTACAAGAGGTCTTGTGGCTGTTCTCTTGTACTGGGATGGAAAAAGATGCATTGCCAATTCACTACGAGCCCTCATACAGTCACGCCAAGGCAAGACGTGGACGTTGGAACTCAGGTCTGTATTAGGGTTAACTGTTAGATTAACTAGCTCTCTGCTTTTAATGCTTTTAGGACTGTTGAGGGAAAGCAAATATTCTCAAATTTGTTTTTTCATGACCTGATGTTGTCACTTTCATGTTTAAACGTAATATTTTTTGTCTTACAAGTATGTTTAACGGGTCATAAAGATAGATATTTTATTGTCAGTTCTCCCATGCTGCTTGTGTTTTTGGCAGTGCTTTGCTTCAGACACCCACCCAGTCAGGGTTTCTTTAACTAGTTATGCCAACTCAGTATTGGGAAGACTGAGTTTCTGCATGTGCTGTGTTCTGACTTCCCACATCCTGCAAAACAGAGGATTGTGCTCCTGCCTTTACCTAAAATGGACACACTATCTACTGGAGAACATAATGTTTTTTTGACTAAAAAGAAAACCGTACACACTGTTTAGTTCCAGTGCGTGGTGATTGCTTAACTAGAGAAAGATTCAAAGATGCGTTACAGTGTAGATACAAATTCTGTAAAAAAAAGCGATTGCTTTAGAAGTAGTTCCACTGCTTCAGTAATTGGACAATTGCATTTACTGGTGAGAAAGAGGCTGTGAGCTTGTGAAATCTGCGCATCTTATGTATAGTACTTTTGGCTCGACAGTAATCTTACCTGGCTCACTCATGTTGTACTCTTCTCATATTCCATGTTCTTGAAGCTATGGTTACCTAGAGACTTCGTATCTGTTCAGCACAGCATTTTGAGAGAGCACTGCTTATTAATTACTGATGCACATTTAGTTGCTTTGTGTTTCTGATGTAGTTGTACATTTTATATTGGCTAGCAAATAAATTTGATGGGAATGATTCTTTTAGACTTCCTCCGTGACTGGGAATAATATGATTAATTGTTAAATTTATATTCTCTCCATTACAGTCAAGAGCTAATGTCCATGACAACACGCTTCACAGATGACCTAATGGAACACGGTTTGACTCAGAAGATCCTCACACTTGTGTCTCAAATTGATTTGAACAATGAATTCGATAAACTCCAGAGAGAGCGAGGATTGGGCAGTGAGAAACATCGCAAAGAGGTAAAGAGGGGACTAGGTGTGACTGTTCTTCCAAATTACTGCACAGGTTAAAGTACATTTGATCACAAAGAGAGATGGATTGGTCCCCCCCTTCTGTTTTCTCTTTACCTTTGGAAGCTCTGTTACTGGCTGAGACATGATGGTAACTGCACTGTGGTTTACACTATACCACTGTGTAATCCAGATTACTACCGGCATCTCTGTTTCTTTGCTGCTCCCTGATATTAGGGCACACATTAACTTGAGTGAAGAAATGCAATTAAGGACTGTGAGGAAGTAAAGGTTTTTGCAGTTTTATTCTAAAGAGTGTGTATTAAATTATCTGCTTCAGCACTACCATTGCCACCGCCACTGGAATAAAAATAGAAAAGTAAAATTCGCGAAGGATTAAAACGGAATGAAAGTGGGTCTAGGCAGGCAAATAATGTGTTTTTTAATAATCTATTTGTGTTAACATGACCAGAAGCATCTCTAATAGTGAACAGTCAGATTTGCTTGAAAATGAGTTCTCATTTTTGTAGTCCTGAAATTAATTGGGACTGTGTCTAACTGCACACTGTGTTTGTAATAGGAAGATTTTAAACATTATCTTTTTAACTTCTGGTCTTTCCAATGTGGGATCTAAGTGGGTATTCTATGTTATAATTAATTATTTTTTTTTTGCCAGATAACCAGTTGTGCATTTTTGCTGTTTAATCTAGAAACTGTGCAAAGCATATCCTTCTAATTTGCCTTCAAGTTCAAGTAATGCTTTGTATTAAAGGTTTGCTTCATTGCTTTTAAATGGACTACTATATTCCCCTTTGTATTCATTAGAATTGTGTTTTTTCTGGAGTCTGTGCAGAGATCTCTTGCTGTGTTTAGTGTTGAAGAGTTTCTCATTTCACCACTATGCCCATGATTTTAATGGAGATAGAATGCCTTATTTTTTGTTTTACTGAGTCCAATGGGTATAGATCAAGAATATTATTAGAAACCGATAACCTAGCTAGTAAAATACCATTTTGAAAGGCTTTTTATAGGGGCTTTTTATTTTTAAGGAGATTTTTGTTTGTTTGCTTTATTTTTGTTTTGAATTTCTGCTGTTTTCAGGAGACTTAAAGCAGTTAAAAAGTTAAGACTCAGCTTGGGGGGGAGGAATGAATTTAACAAATGAAGTAAATGTCCTGGCTTGAAAACAGGTAGTTTTTGGTGTCACTGTTAGAAAAAAAAAAAAGACAAATTGATTGTTTTGGAGAGCCAATGTACTTTATTTTAATATAACATGCAATATTGTGCTGAAGAATAAAATCATATGTTTTAGTATGAAAATGCTTCATAGCTTTCCTCTTGGGCATGATATTTGTCCCATACGTATTAGGGAATGTTAGATTTCATTTATGTGTGTATTCAACAGTTGCCTTAAATATTTTGTTTGATGGAAAGAAGTTTTAATTTTAAATGTCTTTCCAATTGCTCAATTTCTTTAAAAGTTACGTATGCAAATAGTCAGTTGAGGACATCTCTTCTGGGGAAAGGAAGGAAGAAATCTTAAGACCTTAACTGGATGTAACTGCCAGTGTAGTTATGTATTAGAGATATGAAACGTGACCTTTGTGTATGTGTTGTGTTTACAGCTACGAAAATTCTGTGTAGATTCATGTCTTCTGACCTTGACAGAGGTGCTGGTTTGCATCTTGTCATTCTCGAAGCTATCTAGTCACGCCTCATAAGAAATGCCAGGGAATGTGAAGGCTTATACCAAGAAAAAATGTAGCTTTTGTTGCGTAGCACTTAAAGAAATTAGCATTTTCTCCAGCTGCTGTTTTTAAAGTAACTTTTAACTTACTCTAGTCATAATAATGGACTGAGAAAAGCAAATCGAATGCGCTGCCAGTACATTTTTATACACCGGTTCTTTTGAAAAGGTTTCTGACCTCATCAAAGAGTGCCGACAGTCCTTGGCTGAAAGTCTCTTTGTCTGGACCTGCCAGTCACCGCTGAGTAAGGATGACACTCTAATCCTCATAAGTTACTTGGAGAAAGTAACAGTAGAAGCTGATGGCTCATTGGACGGTGTGAACTTGTCTCTTCTCATGGCGCTCCTCTACTGCTTTGATGTCAGTTTTCTAGAACAAGGCACAGAGGATCGTGAAGGTAATGCTGACAGATTTCCCACGGGGATTATGTTGTGCAGGTGGTTAAATTGTTATTTAACCTATTTTGTCATTGTTTGGTAACAAATTTGTAGGATTCTGCCTGTTTGTTTTCACATTCACTGGGTGGTGGTGTTGCGCTTGAGGTTTTGTTTTTCTTTAAGATCTTTTTTGTTTTTCTTTAAGATCTGATGCACCGGCTCCCTCTGCTAGCAGAAAGACAGTACATAGCAACAATACACACTCGTCTTCAGGAATCTCAGCCTTGGAAACTACCAGGCTTGCAAGCAACTGTTCGATTAGCCTGGTCACTGGCTTTACGAGGAATATCCCAGTTATCTGATGTGACAGGTAAATTGCCACTTGGTGCACTTCAGGATTCACAGCTTGCGAGTGGTGCAAGTCAAAGTGTTGTTACCTTCTTCAGGTATTAGTACTTACCTTCAGGATAAAACTACTGCTGATGCTCCTTCTTCAAAGCTTTCTTGGTACCTGAGTTTGGTTGTTGAGAATTGAGTTGCTGTGATAGGTACACAGATTTAGAAATAATTAATCATTAGCCATTAATACTGCGTAGTGTCTCATTGAAGTGAAAGGTATTGTAATGTACTGCAAAATGTGAAAAATTGCATCTTAGCAGCTTTAATATCACCTGAACACTTCAATGGAGAATAGATTCACGTTTATGACTTTTTGCCTGCGCAAATATTAAACCTCCGTATCTTAAGAGGACAGATCTTTTAATTTTTTTTCCTGTACTTCACCAGCTTTCCAGGCTCATGACTAGGTCAGAACTGAGGCTACTACAGAATATTAAAGAAAATGTAAATGTCATAATTAATGTTTAATTAAGGTTGGTTTGTGCTTCTTAGTTCACAGCCTCAGATTTATCAGGTAAATGGATTATGTACTTTAACTTGCATTACAGCAGAAAGTTGAGACTGTCACCCTACAGTAACTTGTGTTTTCCTGTTCAGTGGAACAAACTTAGTGGCTAGAAGCATGTTGATTTGCTTGTCAGACAGGTATTCTGAAATATGTTTAGTTTGTTAACAGATAGTTGTAATTTATTTTCCCCCCTTTGTGATTTTTGTTTTCTTTTTTATCCAGCTCTTGCAGAATTCACTGAAGCAGATGAAGCAATGGCAGAGCTAGCGGTTGCTGATAATGTCTTTCTGTTCCTGACTGAATCTGTTGTGGGATCTGAAAATTTCTACCAGGAGGAATTTTACATTCGCAAAATTCATAACCTTGTCACAGACTTCCTTGCACTCATGCCAATGAAGGTAAGTTGTTTCTGTGAATAGCATAGTTTTTGAGAAACATGGGCACGTCGTCTTCTATTTCTAAAAGTAGGACAGGTAGCATTGAGATTCAGATATCAGCCTGAGCTCGAGGTGCTGCACTTTAGAAAGCTTGTTGACTTTGTGGAACCCATATCATTTGGGGTTTGTTTTCTGCAATGAAGTGTTTTAAAAATCAAATTCTACTTCAGTGTGGTGAGATTGCAAAGTGAGCTTTTGTGTTTGCAGTGGTTTTGTTTTAAATGCTTAGAATTTAAATGAATTCTGGGCTTGATGGCGATGTCTGTGGTTTTTGTCTTTTTTTCCCCTCTTTTGATATTGACAGTTGTATAACCTAAAAGAAGTGACAGTTTTTGTCTTTAATTTTTTATTTCATTCTGTTACTAATGATCTTTTGCACGTTTAAGGGGAGGGATTCTACGTTTTCTTTAGTACCATCAGTTGTTAGTAAAATGACCTGCTGTTTTCACTGGAACAACAGAAGTGCTGTAGAAGGGTTTTAAAAAAAAAGTTTGAAGCAATTGCAACAGTTTTATTTGTGCAAGACCTTGTATCTAGGCATAGAAAATTAAAATTCTATGAAAATGCTTTTATGTAATTGATGTAGGCTTTCTTTTGTGACCTGCATTGTGTTGAGCTGTAGTTGGAGTTACAAATAATTACTCCTTTCAAAGAATGAGCAAAAAGAAAGATTCAAAAAGACATTTTGTTCATTGTAAACTGTCAGAATGAGAACAATATTGGCAGGAAAACATTTGAGCCTTAGGAATCTTTGAGGGTGCGTATGAAAGTGTTGCAGACAGCTTTTAGGTTTAATCCTAATTTATTTATAATCTGTTGGGTTTCCATGTTGTTTTCTGGAGCTGTCTGTTTCACAAATGGAATACCGATGGAGCAAATATAATGTCATTTCAAATGCATTTGTGTTGATAATTTCAAGCAGTATGCTTCTACTGCAGCGGTTGCCTGCATACAAAACATAATGCACTGTAGCAGGTTTTGGACTTCCTTTGAAGGCTGCCTGCAGCCTGCGGTGGTGTTTTCTGTAATACAGACACAGTAGCCCTTAGGAGCATTTTAAATTTGAGGAATATGTGAGGTATATTTTTTGAAACTTCTTTGAACAGTCAGGTTCTAACACGTTTGGAACTGGGAACTTTTTTATGAGGTAGTTCTGAAGATGCTGTTGCTTTACCAAAGATGAAATATGTCCCTGTATTGATACCAACTTTTATGAAAGAGATATAGGTATGTTTCCTGAATCAAGGTGGAAGAGTTGGAGACTGACCCAGGCTGAGGTTGCTGCTTTCCTAGATTTAAAAGCACATCTGACCCCGTCTTCTGTATCCCACAGAACTCTGTGAAAATCCCAAGGCTGTTTGTTGGTTTTGTTTCATCTCTCTCCTTCATTGTATTGTGGAATTGGAGGCCTTGGCAAGAGTATTTCTCTCCCATTTCAGTTTTTGACTTTGGTTTAGATCTGCAGTTGGTTATACCTAATGCCTAAATATGAAGAGATTCTTCATTAGAAACAGGATGTTGTAATACAGCTTATGAGCAAAAATCTGACCATTGACTTGTGACATTGACCATTCCTGTTTGACAGAGGCCAGTACTAGTTCTTTTAGAGGAACTAGTTCTTTTAGAGAAAAGACTTGTTAGCAGACAGTTGGGATGTGGCTCTAGAAGGGATTTTTTGTCCACCTGCAGTTTGTTAGTGCTTAGCTTATGTGCGGAGTTATTTCTACTGAATCCTAAATTTTAGGTAAATAGAAGCGTCTGCCTTTCAGGATCCTTTTTATTTTTAGGTATGTGTAAATTTAAATTAAACTAAATGAAGATTGTAATAGGTCGGCATTTTATTTAACTCTTCCGTATAGCTTTCATGTATTTTCCGCTTGCCAGTGATGATTTGGGTAAATCTTTTGGTTGAGTGCATTACATTTGGAACTCAATATTACCTTTAGTAGTTTAGATAATGCACTATTTCACTTAGCAACACTTTATTTTATCCCTGTATTAATTTTGTTAGTATACTAATTTAGATACTTTGCCCTGACCCTTTCTGCAGTTATCTCTAGTTCTAACTAAGTTTTTGAGATGAGTCAATTCTTTTGTAGCTCATTCAATTTTGCAATTTGATATATTATAGAACCATGAACTTACATCTATTGGGCATCACTGTGTTTTAGTTTTCGTTGTGTTGAATTGGTTGCTTATTTCTGCTTCTTGTTTCTCAGTGTCTACTTAATATGTAACAAAATTGAACTTTTCATCCCCTGGCTGTTTGCTTTCTTTAAGCATCTCGTGGGGTGCTTTGTGAAAGGTGTTTTGATGTTAAAATTAAATCAGCTGGGTTTTGTTTAGTAACTGGTCTTTTTAGACACACAGAATTCTGAGATACTGACTAAAGGACTTTTCCATTGCTGCAGTTTTTCTTCCCTTTCCTTCTCTCTTTTTTGCTACTGTATTTGTTGACATGTGGTCATGCTATTGGCTGTGACAGACAATTTTCCTGGGTCCAAAGTAATTACATCAATACAAAACTTTTCAGAAGATGAAGTAGCTGTAATTAGAAGTAGCCTTAAATAGCTAAGAAAAGTGGAATGCATAGGTCTCTATACAGAAAACATTGTTTCATGCTGTTTTCCATTTCTCTTCACTCCTTTTGGACCATAATCTAACTTTCTTTGTTTGAAGTCCAGCTAACCTATATAGCTTTCAAAGTAAAAAGAGGAAAAGGATCCACCTTCTGCATCCAAACCAGAGAATCGGGTGAAGTCAGCTGGGAAAACCCCCATAGGCTAAGTTCAGGGCTTATGGTATGAACTGAGGCCTTGGCAGTAAGGAAGTGATCGAATATGTCTTTGAATGTAGGCTCTGTTTAAAATAAATAAATAAAATTGTTAAATATTCTTGTCATGTATGTGCAAGTTCATTTCCTTTCTTACTTTTTAATAAACTGTTTAGGTAATTCAGTTATTTCTGTTGTTCTGTTCATTCTTAGCTAAATATTGATCAGCGTTTTTCTCCAATTCATATATTGTATAGGTGAAACAGCTGAGAAACCGTGCTGATGAAGATGCTCGCATGATTCATATGAGTATTCAGATGGGTAATGATCCACCTATTTCCCTTCGGAGAGATCTGGAGCATTTAATGCTTTTAGTAAGCCCTATTTTCTCCTAAATTGCTATGCCAAAAAGTGATCGTGACTTTCAATCTTCATTAGAAAATCTGTATCTGAATAATAAAATGCTGCATCTTGTACTTTTTGGATTAAAGGATTTTTTTTCTTAAACGAATATTGACAGATACTTGCTATAAGTTTTCCAGAAAACTGCCCTGGCTTCTGATGTTAATAAAGTGTCAATTCATAAATGTTTAGTGAATAAATACTGCATTGTTTCTTCTGGTGGAAGGATTCTTGAGCCAAAGTTATTTTACAAAATTATAAATATCTAAAATGTAAATTATAGTAAGATTATCTTAATGTATCTGTTTTCTTAAACTATGCTATTTTAACGTAACTTAGAAATAGCCTTTATTCTTAAAATTCTTACCTATTCAGTTAAGATTTTTGAGTTTCTCTGGCTGTCACTTGTTCTGCTGTTGCTGTTTAGAAGGTGTCATTTTTCAGAGAGTTCTAAGGAATGGAGCATCAGGTGTGGAATGCTTTGTGTCTCAGACATGTTTAGCTTATCTAGAAGCAGTGCTCATTGTTGAAATAATATTCTCATCTTTACATAGTTGATAATATTTTTTGTCATCCTCTTTTGTCTGATAGATTGCTGAATTGTACAGGAAAGACCCTTTTAATCTGGAACTTGCCCTTGAATACTGGTGTCCATCAGAGCCTTTGCAGACATCTACCGTCATGGGGTCCTACCTCGGAGTAGCTCATCAGAGACCTCCTCAGCGCCAGGTTATCTAGATTTACCAGTTTTACATTTTTAAGTGAAAAAAGTGATTTTCTTGAGTGGTTACTAGTAACTTGAAATTAAAGTAACCAAAGGTGCAGTTTGAAGCAATAACAATTTCTGCAATAGTAAGGGTTAAAAAACCCAAATGTTTGGTATCCTTATTACAGCTAGCCTCAAAGAAGACATTTTCTTTTATCTGTGACTTATCTGCATGTGTCCTGCTCTGCATCACATGGTTATTGTTGCTTGCTCTAAAATGAGCTGCTACCAGTCATTCAAAGTTGTCAAGAAATTTAGTGAGAGAGACTCTATCTAACCTCTTTAAAAATTCTGTTTAGGCCAATTTTGTCCCCGTTGCTCAGGATATTCTGCTAATAGTGCTCTTGTGTTTTCTGTCTGATGATCTCTACGTACCTCTTGGCGTAACTGAGAAGTAAAATTTCTTAACTATAAAAAAAAAGCAACTAATAAATGTAGTTGATAGTATTTAGGGGTAAAAATTCATGAGAATATTGTAATTATTTAAAGCCCAAAGGTTATAGCCTATAAGAGTTGGAACTTAAGATTAGGCTGAAAAAGCAATCTAGACAGATGAAGCAGTTGTTCCAAAGCTTTGGATAGCTGGGATGCTATCAACCATCAGTGCTTCTTGAATGACTTCAGTGCTAGGCAAAACCTAGTGTAGGACATATTGGATGCATCCCAAGACCCACCTGGAATACAGGCAACTAAGTTTGGTCCTGGTGCAATCTGCAGACACTGTGATATGGTCCTGGGAAGAACCACTGTGCGTGTGAATTACTGTTCAGTGATGTGACATGCATAGTGATTTCATTCCCAATAACACACTGATTGCACTGTGAAGTGTGCTAATAATACTGTTGTGCAGCATTTGTGAGCTGAAGTAAATTTGAGTGCTAGAAATACAAAATGGGAGATTTAGTGTATTATATTTGCATTAGTATGAATGATTTTATTTCCTCTTTGGCAAGTAATTTTCACCTTCAGGGAAAATTTCCCTTTCCATCTGAATATGAGGAAAAACTTCTTTACAGTGAGGGTGACAGAGCACTGGAACAGGTTGCCCAGCGAGGTTGTGGAGTCTCCTTCTTTGGAGATATTCAGTTCCTCCCTGGATGTGATCCTGTGCAATGTGCTTGAGATGACCCTGCTTGGCAGGGGGGTTGGACTGGATGATCTCCAGAGGTCCCTTCCAACCTCAGCTATTCTGTCATTCTGTGAAACTGACTAGGCCAGTAAACAAAGGAATTTTTTTTGGAGTTGTGATTCCTTGCCTTCCGCTAACCCCCACCATGATTACATTAGAATCTTGTTTTCTGACTTTGGCTGTTTACTTGCTTTCTTAAAATACTCTTTTTTTTTTTTTTTTTTTTTTAAACACTGGTCTTTATTTGTTCTAGGTTGTCTTGTCAAAGTTTGTTAGGCAAATGGGAGATCTCCTTCCCTCCACAATTTACATCCCATACTTGAAAATGCTGCGGGGACTGGCTAGTGGGCCTCAGTGTGCTCATTACTGCTTTAGTTTGCTAAAAGTCAATGGCAGTAGTCATGGTAAGAAAAGTAATACTTCAGCTCTTTCTCCTCTCTTTTTCCTGCTACAGTAAAAAAGTAAAAAAAAAATAAAAAAAAATCATGTGAAATGAACTGTGACTTTGTACTTTTCATTATTAGTACAAAGATGAAATTGGAAGGCTTCAGTTGGAATATAATCTGGAAAAAAAAAAAAGACTGATTAGGGTGATAAAACTTTTTGAGTACCTTAGCAAATAATTCATGTAAGTAAACAGTGGGGTTTTAAGGCAGCATGTCTTAACACATAAGATGTAGAATATCAGTATAGCTCAATGTAATATATAAAATAGGTAATATCTTCAAGTCAAGTTATATATATATTTAAATATAGTTATCTTTCCTGAGCTGGTGGTTTTTTGTTTGTTTGGTTGGTTTTGTCTTTTTCCAGGAGCATTTTGAGAAATACTACATGTATAATAAATTCTAACGGAACCCAGAAAGAATTGTTGGTCAGTCCTATGTTTTGCATTAATTTTGCATTGATCAAAGTGGAAAAAAACTACTTTGAAGTAGTGCTACAAACATTGTGATTCATAGAATACTTGTTTCTACTGACTTTTCATCTTAGCATCTTCATGTCTCTATTAACAAACAACCCCCCCAGCAAAACAACCGAAACACTAATTTCAGCAATATGAGCTTTTCTTTGAATTTAATACATTGTTTGCTCTAGATAAGAAAGTTTTCCTTTTAAATTTAACTACCTTCCTGGTTGCCCTGTGAAAGAGTAAAAACAAAATCTTGTGACCTTTTTGTCATTTTTCTAGCGGAAAACATCCAAGGAACAGGTGGCAGTCCTGTCTCCTGGGAGCATTTCTTCCACTCTTTGATGCTTTATCATGAACACTTAAGGAAGGACTTGCCAAGTGCAGACAGTGTCCAGTATCGTCACCTGCCTCTTCGAGGAATCACACAGAAAGAACAAGATGGATTAATTGCCTTTTTACAGCTGACCACAGTTATAGTAAACTGGGTAAATAAGGTTTTGTTTGTTTTGCTTGAATACTTTCTCTTTTTCTTGCAGATTGTCATTCATCTGTGAAGTTCATTTGACCAAAAAGATGGTTAGGGCAAATTTACCTAGCAGTTGTTTTTGTTTGATTAATGAACTTCAAAAGTATGGGAAGCATCAGAAATAACTGTTAGGACCAAACATGCAGCCAGGGTGAAACGGGAAGAGATGGCACCTTTTCCTGTGTTGCCAATGTTACTGATTTTCTAGCTTTCCTGACACTTCGCTGTCACGACGATGTCTTTCAGAAGTGAGATCTATTCAGAAGAAATGCCTAGGGAGTAGTTCTTTGCATGTAGTTTTGAGTTTTAAAACAAACAGAGATAATAGAAGACTTTCAAGGGGAAGAGTAGAAACTTGGCAAGGAAACTGACCAGCTGTGAAACTTGCCTCCAGAGTTAGATTTATAATGTCCCTAAAGGGGTAATGCAAAATGTGCCATGGATTGGCTGGAAGAGGAATTTTAAGAGACAAACTGCAATACAGATTTTACATTGTCAATTATCTGGATAACTGAACAGTGTGGAATTTGACTCCTTAGTACCCAGCAGAGTCTGCAGTGTAGAGGTTTGAAGAATACTAGCCTAAAAGTTCTGTGATTTAGCAAGATGTTTTTGCAAGATGGTTTTGCTGACACAAACACAAAGCAGATCAGTGAAACTAACTGGGCTTTTGAAAAATCATCTTTTTTTTTTTTTTTGGTGCTGGTGGTGGGGTGTTCCTCTGGAAGGCCAGATTAGTTCAGTAGCCTATGTAAACTATCCTGTCAGCATTGGATGAGTGGGGAAGAAGGAACTCTTAAAATTTATATTTCCTAGCATCATCAAACCATAACCTGGGAAGAAGTAAACATCTAAGGATGCAGGGAATTATCATTTGATGAGACTAGAAGCTTGTGCCTATTCAGTGGCTCATCTGAGAGTCTCAAATGAGAGTCTAAAAAAAGGCTATCCTAAGCAACGTCTATTATGCACACAAGTTTTCTTTATGGATAGGGACAACTTCAGTAAAATTTTAGGTAAATTTTAGTACTAGCGAATCGTTAAATTGGGCTTTTTGTTGAATGAAAATTGTTTGCATTGGCAAAGTCTGCCATTCTTCTGATGTTTTGTGTACTTGTACAAAGCAGAATTCTCATTGCTGATACTGAACTGTGAGTTAGGCATTACAGTACATGAATAATCTTCAAAATATTAACGTGCAATTTTGTTTTACGTTGAACTCTGCAGAGTGAGAATGCTCGCTTGGCTCTTTGTGAGCACCCTCAGTGGACACCAGTGGTGGTCATTCTGGGACTTCTGCAGTGCAGCATTCCTCCTATTTTGAAAGCAGAGCTATTAGAAACCCTTACTGCTTTTGGAAAATCTCCTGAAATAGCTGCTTCACTCTGGCAATCCCTGGAATACACCCAGGTATTTTAGGATTTTCGGTACTTATAACTATAGCAACCCAGTCTGATGAAATTGTTGGTGTGTTTGAAGGCTGTATTTGTAGCAATTGTATCGCACTTTCTAATAAATTCTTGTGTTTCCATTGTTGAATATCATTTTTTCACTTAGGTATTATTTTGAAGCAATTTTGAAAATGGCAGCATGGTTTTGAGCTGTAGATCTCATTGGCTGTGCTTATTTTTATGTAAACATCTTTCATAACAGACCGTCCTGTATGTTCCATATGTTTTTTCCCCCTCCATGTTTGTCATCAGTAATAAATGGTTCTGCAGGTTATGTAGTTTTCTGTTATGTTTTTTTTTTTTTCTTGTGTGTGTAATATTCTCCCACTGTAAGTGGTGCTCATAAAAGAAAAGAATTGTGTAAAAAGCTCCACTTGCAGGCATGTAATTTTCAGAGGAAAAGTTAATTGTTATTAGCAATTACAGAAGGAGGACTCAGGCAGCTACAGGCCAGTCAGCCTTACCCCCATCCCTGGAAAGGTGATCATCCTGGAGGTTATCTAAAATGTACTGCTGTAAGAGATAACAAAGGAAATGTCTTTTCCCTGACCAAAAGAAGAAGAAAAATTCTAATGTGAAAGGACTTTTGTACTTTGTTTTAACCATAAGCATGGTGCAGATCTTTGAGGGTGTAAAGCTAGAAGCATTCAAGTGTACAGTATGTAATCCAGCCTTTCAGACAGACAAATCTTAGCTTTTTGGCTTTTAAGAGGATATACAATACTGCTACTTACAGCTGCAGAGTGATGAGTGTCTTTTAGTCCTGATAGAAATGATGGAGATGCACTTTGACTATGTGAAACATATTGTTTGTCTGTTTTCTTTTCTCTTTCTGTTTTGAAGATATTACAAACTGTGAGAAGTCCAGGCCAGAGACAAGCAATTGGTATTGAGGTAAGGGTTTCTCTGTCCCTAGGTAGCCTGCCTCATCTTCTACAAATGAGTACAGGGAAGACTTGGAGAGGCTGCATCTGCTGCTGTATCCACGGGAAACCCTGGGAATAGGTGCTGTCATTTCACAGCTTCTCAATTTACTCTCAGGCCTCCTTGTAATTTCTGGAAATTTTTATTCATTTATGAATCTAGTGCAGCATTGTGCTAGTAGCAGAGCAGTGTCTAAACCCTCAAGTTCCTTATGAACGCTTCATCCCCAGATTTTCCTATTTGCCTATTTGTTTGTGAGACACAGTGGACAAAAGCTCAGCAAAGTCAGTATGCCATGAAGTACTTCATAGATGATGCCCTTATCTTATTTGTTCTCATGTGTTTCTTTCTCACTCAAAATCTGTGTTTTTTCTCTTCCTGTGTTTGCTGTTCTCTTGGGAAGGTTGAGCTGAACGAGATTGAGTCTCGATGTGAGGAATATCCTTTAACCCGTGCCTTCTGTCGACTCATCAGCACGCTAGTGGAGAGTTCATTCCCCTCTAACTTGGGAGCAGGTCTCCGCCCACCAGGCTTTGATCCCTATCTCCAGTTCCTCAGGGACTCTGTGTTTCTCCGGTTCCGCACCAGAGCTTACCGGAGAGCTGCTGAAAAAGTAATAATTGTTTGAAAATCTTTTTTTTTTTGTATGTACTGGTATAGATCTAAGTAGTTAAAATAATTTGAGATTGCGGATGCAGCTTAGGTCTGTATTATATGCAAGTTCAATGCAGGAGAGATAACCTGTGTCCTCTCAGAGTGCTTTGATTCTGTAAACAGGTGATTTTTCAACTCGTGTGTCAACAGGATCTATGGACTACTTCTAAGGAGCCTGTATAAAGTATCTAAGAAAAATAAGAGTTTATATAATAGCAAATTTAGATTTAGAAATACAGGATTCTGCAACTCTACTGCAAAAATGGTAAAGATGTAGAAAAAGAAGAAACAAAGTCATTGCCTTATGATAAAGCTAAATGTTTCTGACAGTGATTGTTTCTGAAAAAGCTGAGAAGGGAAGGAATAAGAGTTATACTGAACCTGGTACTGTGAGTAGTCTATTGCTGGAGACCGACCTTCAGCTACTTAAAAGAGCAGGCTGTTCATAAAGGTAGCATTTTTATACATAGATATGGATAGAGATGAATTAGGCAAACTCGATCCCCACAAATCCATGGTTCTGGATGGGATGCACCCACGAGTGCTGAGGGAGCTGGCGGATGTTATTGCTAAGCCACTCCCCATCATCTTTGAAAGGTCGTGGAGAACAGGGGAGGTGCCAGAGGACTGAAAGAAAGCCAGTGTCACTCCAGCTTTCAGAAAGGGCAAGAAGGGAGGACCCAGGAAACTCCAGGCCAGCCAGCCTCACCTCCATCCTTGGAAAGGTGATGGAGCAGCTCATCCTGGATGTCATCTCTAACCGTGTGGAGGATAAGAAGGTGATCAGGAGTAGTCAGCATGGATTCACCAAGGGGAAGTCGTGCTTAACCAATCTGCTAGCCTTCTATGATGGGATGACTGGCTGGGTAGATGAGGGGAGAGCAGTGGCTGTTGCCTAGCTCCACTTCAGCAAGGCTTTTGACATGGTCTCCCATGAGATCTTCATGGGTAAGCTCAGGCAGAGTGCGTTAGATGAGTGCACAGTGAGGAGGATGGAGGGCTGGCTGGATGGCAGAGCTCAATGGGGCTGTGATTAGTGGCACAGTCTAGTTGGAGGTCTGTAGCTAGTGGTGCCCCCAGGGTCAGTACTAGGTCCAGTCTTGTTCAAATTACTCATCAACGACCTGGATGAAGGGAGAGAGTCCACCCTCAGCAAGTTTGCTGATGACAGAAAATTGGGAGGAGTGGCTGATAGACCAAAAGGATGCGCTGCCATTCAGGGAGACCTGGACAGGCTGGAGAGATTGGCAGAGAGAAGCCTCGGGAAGTTCAACAAAGTGTAGGGTCCTGCACCTAGGGAGGAGTTACCCTGTGCCCCTTTACAGGTTGGGGTTGACATGCTGGAAAGCGGCTCTGTGGAGAAGGACCTGGAGTCCTGGAGGGTGCTCTTGTGGCCAAGAAGGCCAATGGTATCCTGGGCTGCATTAGGAAGAGCATTGCCAGCAGGTAGAGAGAGGTGATCCTCCTGCTCTTCTCAGTCCTGATGAGGCCACACCTGGAGTGCTGTGTCCATTTCTGGGCTCCCCAGTACATGAGAGAGACTGAGCTGCTGGAGAGAGTCCAGTGGAGGACTACAAAAATGATCAGGGGACTAAAGCATCTTCTCTTACGAGGAAAAGCTGAGAGAGCTGGGCCTGTTTAGCCTGGAAAAGAGGAGGCTGAGAGGGGATCTTATCAATGTATATAAGTATCTGAAGGGAGGGTGTCAATAGGATGGGGCTGGACACTTTTTGGTGGTGCCCAGAAATAGAATGAGAAGCAATGGACACAAACTGGAGCACAGGAAGTTCCATCTGAGAGGTTGTGGAGTCTCCTTCTCTGGAGATATTCAGAACCCGCCTGGATGTGATCCTGTGCAACGTGCTCCTGGTTGAGTAGTGGGGTTGGACTGGATGATCTCCAGAGGTCCCTGCCAACCTCAACCATTCTGCAGTTCTGTGATTCTGTTTGGTTACACTTTCTATGATCAGAACTACGTGAACCATTTGGCTGGTGACTTCTGAACCTCACATACCCAAATCTACAAGTCAGATTTATCCTTTCCTCGTTGTTAATTCGGATAATATTTCTGTCTCCCCAAAGCAAGGAATTTGAGTTTCCTTTATGATCCTTTTGAATGAATGTGCATGCTAAACTGTATTCTGAAAGCTGTTAACGAGCTGTTACTAGCTATATACCTAGCCTGTTCATTGCTTGTAGTTTTTAATATATTAATATATATAATATAGAGAACAAAATAGACAAATCTGTTTTGGTGTTCCATTTTACTTCAAAAAGGAGGCTTGACAGTTCAAATTATTTGTCGTGATAGATTAAAAGTGTTGCGGAATAGTATTTTAGATTTAGACAGTCATGCCATACATCTGACCAGTACTTCATTGCACTGATTTTTGTATTCTTTGTCGTCCTTGTCTTGTTGCTGCAGTATCAGTCATATTCTATATGTGATTTTTCTTCATTTTGTGATTATCACAGTGGGAAGTAGCTGAGGTAGTTCTGGAAGTGTTTTACAAATTGCTGCGAGACTACGAACCTCAGCTGGAAGACTTCGTGGACCAATATGTGGAGTTACAAGGTTAACTTGTTCATTCACTGACATTCATTCTGACAAACAGAACTGGAACTTGCTTTGATCTCTTGCCTCTGTCTTGTGATCCTGTTTAATATGGCAAGTAAGCAGGCGAAAAGCTAGGTCAGGGCAATGAGATAGGAAGACAGTCAAAAAGTGTCCACATACTACGGGGAGCTATGCTGTCTATTCAGTAGAGCTTGATATAAGCTGTTTCCAACTTCTCGCACTCTACTAGGAGAATGATTTGTGTTTCCCTTGCATTGCTGATTTGGTTAAAAACAGTATATGACACTTTAAAAAAAAATCCAAAGTTGGTTTTGGCTTATTCCTCTGTTTTTTTTTCTTTGGTCTATACCTAAATCACCACTATTTATAGGGCTAATTTAAAAGTCTCACTGTATTTGATATATCCTCTAGTATTGCTATTATTGATATATTAGGTATTCACAGCAGTCAGTAGCAGTAGAATTATGATCTGAAATTGTTAAAGAACGGTTGTCCAGAATTAATAAGACCAAAGTAAATGGCTATTGCCTCATTACAAGGCTTATGTGAACTGGGTTTGGGCTGCAGATAGTTTTTAATACAAAGTTTCTTCTTAACATTGAATGCCAGCCTGGTGCTTCTTGATTTGCTGTAGCAGTAGAGAGCTGTCAGAATCACTTCAGAAGTGAACAGCAACTTTAAGACGCTCGCAGATTTTGGGAGGCTCACTGGAGAGGTTTCTGTGTCTTGTCCTTTGGCAAACAGTTTTTAGCAGCTGAACTGTCTCGAACAATCTCTGTTAGCTCGTTCCCATCCTCAGCTAATGCTTCAGTTTGTGTGGTTATTTGTGGGTTATGTGATACATTGGAGAAATGGATTAAAACCAATTTTTCTGACTAGATCTGTTTCTTGAACTGATTCACTGTGTCTACAGTGAAATGGTTTGTCTGCTGGCATGTTAAAGGGAAGCACAAACACAAAAGGAAAAAGGAGAGAGGGAAAGGGTTTGTTTAAGCTGTCTGATGTCAAAAGGATCTGCACCTTCATTCTCACTTGCCTATTAAGACATGTTTCTGACTGCTCTCCTACTTCCCCCCCCCTCAATTTACTAGACTAGATAAAACAGAAACATTAGTCTTGAGTTCTGCTTTTCTTTTGTTTTTCGTTTGTTTTATTGAGGGTCTTTGTGTTCCAGGCTAGTAGTTTCATTTCGACATGCGTTGTTGTAGCAGACATGCAAGTATTTGTATACTGTGAGCATCAGTGTTTCAGTGGACTTTGTCAACTTTGGTTTCTGGAAATGCTTTTTTCCCTCATGCCGGTTTTGGGGAATGTAAACTTTTTTCAGTTACTTTTCAGTCACGCGAAACCATTTAATGTAGCTCCATTGTGGTATAGAGTCCTATCATTGATTTGAATTCAAGGCCAGATAAACCTAGGGAGAGTCTAATGATTTAAAGTTGAAACTGTGCTAGTAGATTTTGAAAAGTAATGGTAATTACCATTACTACTCTCTGCAAACTTTCTAAGCTACCTAGATAGCTTATATGTGGACAAAAACTCTGAAGACTTTGTATGCAGTATGTTTTGTCAATTTAGATGTTGCTTACAACAACAGGGACTGCTGTTTTCCAGCTCAGGCTAGCTTGAGCAATGGAAGTCTTTTCTATTTGATGGTTTTTTTTTTTTTTTTTTGGTCTTCAGGAGAAGAAATAATAGCATATAAACCACCTGGGTTCAACTTGATGTATCATCTATTGAATGAGTCTCCAATGCTGGAACTGTCCCTTAGTTTGCTAGAAGAAGGAGTTAAGCAGCTTGATACTTATGCTCCATTTCCTGGTACGTGCCTCGAATTTATTTTTCAGGTGAAGTTAAAATGCATATAAAGTGGGATTTAAAGCTGATGTTGCACATATCTTCAACTTGATTTTGTTTTTCTGGCATATATAAATTGTGTTTTGTGGGTAATTTTCCTAGCAGTAAATAACCGACAAATTCTTTCTTGGTATAAGATATGGTGAACGTGGTTTATGAACATGGCCTGTTTCAATGGATCCTTTCTTTTTCTTATGGTTCTTTGTTGTTTGTGTACTGCACAGGGAAGAAGCATTTAGAGAAAGCAGTACAATATTGCCTTGCACTTCTAAACTTGGCGCTGCAGAAGGAGAATCTTTTTATGGATCTGTTGCGGGAGAGCCATCTTTCCCTTATTGTCACACCGCTGGAGCAGCTGCTTCAAGGAATCAATCCTCGCACTAAAAAGGCAGATCATGTGGTGAATATTGCAAGGTATGTGCAAAGTACTGAGAAGGGAGGAGTTTTGGAGGCACAGAAGTGATTGGATCCTGGTCCTTTGATTTTAACAGCCAGCAGTGCTTCTCAAGATTGGAATCTGCATTAATATTTATTTTCTTTGCTTTTTTTTTTTTCTTATGATTTGCCTTATGTGCAGTAATTACCTGGGTTATAATTTTCATTTTGTCACAGTTTGAATGTTTTGCATAGGGTAGGAGACAACTAGAAACTTCTTTTGGCTGCTGTTGTGCGTTTAAATGTCTTACGCTATTATCTATTAGTTTCTATATTACAAGTATCAAGCTAGCATTCTGAAACACTGATTTTCACTGATCTACAGTTTAATTTTAAATTGATTTTACAGACAAACCAGCACTGCTTTTTTATTCATTGAGATTTTGAGAAATCAAGATCTCTGTATGTATTTTTTCTTTTATTTGCCATATTACTTTTTTACATAACAGTAGTTAATGAATAGTTAAAAAAAAGTGCCTTTTAAGATGCTTTTAATTAAATTAAACTAAAATTTAAATTTTTTTTTTGAATCTTGCCTATTTTGGGTATATGCAGTAGTTTAGTTTAGATAGTTTTGGTCCTTGATGATACTTGTTTCTGTGTGATCTGAAGGTATTTTCTCCACGTCTTGTGTGAGTCTGTGATTTTTTTTACTACTGTCTTGCATTGTTTGAGGTAGATCATAGATAAAAAGAATGCTGGAAATTCTGAGGCTGATTATTAAATCTACATGTTAGCCTGTACTTTTGATGGAGGAGAGTGAACTGCTTAATGTGAATTAAAATTTTGTTGCAGTTTTAACATTTTCTTATGTAGTTTGTTTTGTAGTTGTTTTAGTATTCTCTCATCTATGCATTACCATATTGGAATCTTACAGTCCTCAAAAATCTCATTACAATAATCTTGTATTTTTAAAGGTATCTTTATCATGGAAACAGCAATCCTGAACTGGCTTTTGAAAGTGCCAAGATTCTGTGCTGTATTTCTTATAATTCCAACATCCAGATAAAACTAGTTGGTGATTTCACACATGATCAGGTAAGTGTCATTTTCTTTGGATCTGGAAAGACAAAGTGTTGAAGAAATACTGGTGCTCTGTAATGTTACTTTAAAAACTATGTTTCTAGATCAAGTACATTAAAACAATATTTTATCTCATCTCTACCTACCCCCAAAAAGTCTTTTACTGTGGCATTGTGAAAAGTGACTACTTCATTAATCGAAAAAAAGCAAAACCACGAATGCTTTGGAAGAAGAGATAAGAGATACTTTGAAATACTGAGACTTTTTCTTGACTTCATAGTCTTCAGCCTCTGAGGATAATTGAGCATATGTAACACAACAGTAGATTTTTTTTTCTTTTCTCTTCAGTGTCTCTCTGCTAATCTATGCTTAGCATATAATTTTCATGCTTAGTAACTCGGTTACTAGGTTAATTTTTGTCTAGACCTTGTGTCAACCTATATGGAGGGAATTTTGAAAGGTATTGTTTTTAATACTGTTAAAATCCCCTTTGTTTTCATCCTTCCATTGCTGAATACAGAGTATTAGCCAGAAGCTGATGGCTGGGTTTGTGGAATGTTTGGACAATGAAGATGCAGAAGAATTAATTAATCCAGATGAGGGTATGTAAAAGGTTTCTTAAAAATGACTTGCACTTATCTTTTGCATAGAGTGAAATTAATGAAAGAAAGGGCTTTGAAGTCAGAAAATCCTTTTCTTGTGTTGTGTTCTGTAGAGACGCACCCGTAACAAAAGGAAAAGCATTGTTAAGATACGTCCATATTGTATGATGAGCCAGCTAGAAACTGAGTGTTTTCAGAAGAGGAGCATTTAAATTGCTCTGGATGTGTTATTCAGAGCTGTAATTTGACACTTTGATCTTGTATTCCTCTGTACTAATATAAGCTGACGGTTTACATTTATTGCATTTAATCTGAAGGCTCTGAAGATTATTACTTTAAATCGATTGCTTTACTTAATTGTTCACCTAATCTTTTTTAATCAAGAGCTGGAGCCTGAAAAGCAGCGGGCACGCATCCATCATGAAACAAGGATCCATATTCTGAATCTCCTTATCACCTCTCTTGAGTGTAGTCCTCCCAGCCTTGCTCTGTATCTCTTGGGATATGAGCTCAAGAAGCCTGTCAGCACTACAAATCTGCAAGACCCAGGTATGAAAAGGAAAAGTTGATCCTGCATTTATTCAGTTCTCATACCACCAACACTGAGAATATCTATCGGAAAATTCACGGGGAGACCCAGCACCTCTGAATGTTAAGAATAAGAAAACAGGCCTTGTTCTAATCCTCAAAATCTGTACTCAGAGATAAGTTGAACCCAGGTGCAGTATTTTAAACCGCTTTAGAATTTGATCCTTTGTCTAAGTTGGATTTTGGAATGGACTTGAAGTTAGAGTTATGGGAGAAAATGATAATTTTGAAGAGAAGTATAGTTTTATTTACTGTTCACATGCATTGTGGTTGTCAGCAATACAAAGAAATTGATTTGGTGATCCAGCAAGTCCCTATGTGTGACAAGACTTTGAACAAGTTATACAACTTGAGTACTCTTCTGCCCCTCCTCAGACTCCCATTTAAGATTAATTATCAAGTAGGAAAACAGTCTGGCTGTTTAACAATGTAGAAGAAAACCTTACAGAAGATATATATATATATATATATATATATATATACACACACATATATATGGCATTTCAAATATTTCTGGAATTGGTGTGAAAAATAGTGAATTAGTCTGTCTTGTTTGGCTGAGCTTCTGAGGAAGCGATCATGCATTCAGTGCAAGGCAGACTTGGATAAACTTGAGCAAGTTCAGAAGAGATGGTTGGGGCTGGAGCACTCAGCTTATGAGGAGAGGTTGAGAGAATGGGACCTATTCAACATGGAAAAGAGAAGGTTTGGGGGAACCTGATAACAGCCTTCCAATATCTACAAATAAGTTAATGAGGGGAAAAGGCCAGGCTCTTCAGTGGTGCATGGCAGGAGAACAAGACAGCAGGCATCAACTGAAAAGAGGCTCTGAGCGAATATGGAAGAAACTTCTGCAGAGTGAGGACGGTGAAGCAGGGGAATGGGTTGGCTGGAGAGGACATAAAGTCTTCATGCTTGGAGGTTTGTCAAGATCCAGCTGTATAAAGCTATGAGCTTTATCCTGTCTGCTGTTATAGCTGGCTCTACTTTGAGCAGTAGGTTGGCATAGAGACTTCGTGGAGTCCCTTCAGATCTGATGTACAGGATTCTTTCTCAGGTATTTTAAGGAATGTTTTATATGAACACATTGGGATCAACAGATTTGATTTTAGCTATTTAGAGAAGCCTATTTCTCATGATCTTTGGGTTGGATGCTTTGGTCCCAGCAGATTGTGTTTGTTTACGGTTGTTTCTAGTTCTAAATGAAGGAAAGGTAGGACCTGAATTTCATTTGGAAAAAAAAAAGTCTTAGAGTTATTTTATGTCTCAGAAAGGCACAGAAAGACACTAGCCTCTTTTTTATCTGGAAAGTAACTTAAAATGGCAGACCATGTTTTGCACATTTTGAAATTCTATTCCTAAAAAAAATGGATAATTGATCTGCGAGGATACAATTTTAGAGGGTATCATACGTCAGATCAGTAATAGGAGACTGTCTTTGTCTCTAGGCTGTGAGAGATCCTTGCAGACCGCTTTGAATTATCCCATTAATAATGTGAAGAAAGAATGACCATAAGCTATATGCCTAGGAATAATAATTTCCTACTAAAGCATAAATGATGCGGGTCCAAACAGAGACGGTTATTTCCCCTGTAAGAATTGTTGTAAGGTTGTTGATGCATTTACTGCTTAAGGGCATCTTGCCTGGTGGATTAAAGTAATAATTGGATAAAGGATGGATGCAAATTGACAGAATTTTTGCTTCAGTCTTAGTCTTTTTTCCTTTTCCTCTTGGTTGCAGTGTTAGGTGCCTCTAGGAGAGTTATTGAACAATTGTGGTCATTTTATGACTAAATACAGAGATTTAAAACTTACATTTGAAATTGTCAAATGAGTATTCAATTAAAGTGTAGGACTGAGAATCCAAATTTTCATTTGGTTGATGCAGAATATTAAAATACCAATTGGATCTCCTTGTATAGAACTGAAGAGAAAATTCTTAAGGAAGTTTTGATTGCATAATTTGTCTTCTTTCTGCAGAGTGCCTTCAGATGTTTTAATTTGATTTTTGCTAAAACAGTTCCTCCCTTTATTTTAATTGAGAAAAATCTTTGCTGGATGTTTTTGCTGCAGCTCTGTGGAGCAGTATAGTGCAGCATAAGGTATCTGAAGCATTTAGTTTCTGTAATTTTGTGTTCTAATCTGCATCAATCTATTATGGAGGCAAGTAAGTAAGAAATTACTTCTGTATTTTGAAGGCGTTTTGGGTTGTCCACGGACTTGCCTTCACGCTATTTTGAACATATTGGAGAAGGGTACTGAAACAAGGAATGGGCCTACAGCAGTTCAGGAATCTCCTCATCTTGCAGAACTCTGTTACCAGGTATGCAACCTATTTTCTGTTGGCGTATACTGAGAGTAGGCTTTAAATAAAATTAGCTCCTTCATGGTCGATGAACACAGATGGTGATGATATTGATAATATTTTTTAGTTTAAAAAGGATCTGTCAGATTTTTTTTTTAATATATTGAACTCCTTCTGATCTGCCTTTTCCTATGTGAAAATGTATTATCTTCTAACAACACCGAAAACAAAAAGTCTGCACTTGTGTCAGAGCTTGGAATTCGGTTGTACTTGTAAAGCTAATGATCTAAATATTTTTGGCAAGCCTCTGAGTGTCTTATGGCCACATGACAAGTTTTTTTTTTTTTTTATATCTGGAACTGCATTTTGCTGAAATGTAATATGACAGATAATCCCAAATAAGCAAATAAAATTCTCTTCTTTATTCTGCAGCAGTGATGCGTGTGTGTGTATAAAATATAGTCAGAGAGAGTAGGCAGGGAAGACAGTTGGATTTGACGTGTGCAAAATTAGTTGCTGTTTGGCCTTAAATCACACACCTTTATTTTGTGCGGATAATCTATGACATCTAGAAAGTATTTTAAATACAAGTAATTAAAAGTGGAAGAGGCCATACTGTAGAAGAGGAAAAAGATGAAGATGACATTTCCTGTCTTGGTGAACCCAGAGAGTAAAAAAAGGTGCTTGTCTTTTAAGTGAAATGGACAAACTGAAAGGATTATAGAGTCATGTTGTGGGTGAGTAGTTGCTATAGATGCCTGCATGCCAATAGTCCTTCAAAGTATAATTCGATGTATGTTATAAACAATATGTTGTGCTTTGGAGCAGGCTGCTGGGAAACTTACTGAAAATACAGGTAATAATACTGTTTGAGCAGTAAAACAGAGTTATGCTTCTTTTTCTTTGGTGTTTTTGCTTTGGTGGTTTTGTTTTGTTTGTTTCTTGTGAAATAAACTCCATACGAGTATCTACTGTTTCTGATTTTCAGGTGATCTATCAGTTGTGCACATGTGCTGACACCTCGGGCCCAACTATGAGATACCTGAGGACCAGTCAGGATTTCTTATTCACTCAGCTGCAGTATTTGCCATTTTCTACCAGAGGTAACTTTTGTCTTTAGCTAAGGACAAAAAAATCAATGCCTCCTTTGTGTCTTTAGCAATCCCAGAGGAAAGATAGATACATAGCATGATTACACTGAATTAATTGCTGCCTCTTTGCTAATCTTTTAGTTCTGATATTATTGAATTCTGCCTGCTTAGGAAGTTCGTATTGTTTTGCAGAACTCTTGTAAAAGAGCTTGTTAGTTTTGGAGCATATCCAGTCTCCAGAAGCAAATCCTTACCTATCTTTTAATTATTGTTGTAGTTTTGTTAGATTCTGCTACAGCAAAAAAGGTGTATTTTGGAAAAGAATGCTATGCAGAACAGGAGGGAGTAGAAGGCTGGTGGTTATAACCACTTTTATCTTCTTTTCCTTGCAATAAGTATCTGGAGATTTTATTTGGTGCTGATGTTAGGTATGAAGTGAATGGATTTGTTTTAATGTTTAAGACTGGCATTTCAAAGGCAGGCGTCTTAAAACTGCATAAGTGTACTTACTGGGTTTGTCAGATGCTAGACCACCAGTACTTTGTTAGATGACAGTAGTCTTAACCTTCAAGTGCACATAATCCAGAATGGGGGAAGTACTTTAGATGATCTCTTACATAACTTAAGAATGGAAATGAGATTCATATAGAATACGAAGATCCTTGGAGACCCAGGTTCAAGCATTAACACCTTAAAAGCAAAGTGATAGCTCACATGGGGGTAAATGTCTGATGATTTTCGCTGAAATGATAATTGATGTCACTTGCTCATAGATTCTCCCCAATGGTTTTGAGTACAGGTTACATCCAGATTTTTTTGTATGTACATACTCTTAAATCCATGCCTGTGTATGAGTCTTTCAAAACATTCACGTGCATTGAATGGCATTTGTCAGATCCCTCAGTCTTTTTGTGAACAAATGGTGAGCAATTCATAAGTAATGGTAGGTTCTAAAAGCTTTCTCAAATGAAGAAATGCTTTCCTTGGAGTAAGCAGTATTATTTATGTTCAGTTTTATAAGAGTTTTCTTATCTCCACCCAGAGCATGAGATTTCAACACTGAACCAAATGTCCTGGTTGATGAAAACGGCAGCGATAGAAATGCGAGTGACATCACTGAACCGCCAGCGCTCCCATACGCAGAGACTGCTGCATCTGCTGCTGGATGACATGCCTGTGAAACCCTACTTGGGTAAGAAGAACTTGCTGTGATGACATGTG
Organism: Cygnus olor; assembly: GCF_009769625.2. Taxonomy (NCBI): domain Eukaryota; kingdom Metazoa; phylum Chordata; class Aves; order Anseriformes; family Anatidae; genus Cygnus; species Cygnus olor. Next base: position 45,302,677 of record NC_049169.1, read on the forward strand.
GCTATATGCCTTGACATGTGTCTGTGCCCTCTCACAACACGTGTGCATGCCAAATGCCTCTAGAGAGGTGTAGAAGCCACATGTGGACACCAGATGCCTCCAGGCACTTGTACAAGCCACATGACTCACCATGTGTGAACAAGCAGGTTGGGCACATGCTTGAATATGTGTGACCATGCCTGGGCTTAACAGCATCCGCAAGCGTTTTTGGTGCACACATGTGAACACGCATATGCTCGTCAATGTTCAAACATTTTTTTGGATGACACATTGGAAGACGTGAACACGTTTGTGCTTGTCAGTGTACCCACACAATTTCAAGCCACACATGTAAATATATGTGAACACATGTGCTCACCAATAGCCTCCACATGTATTTTTGGGCAACGTGAGAGCACACGTACATGCTAACGGCTTCCACACGTTCTCAGGGAATATAGTTGAACACACGTTAATAGATGTGTACACATCGAGTGCTTCCACATGTGTTTTTGGGCAACATATGTGAACATGTCTGCATGCCATAGGTCTCCACGCATTTTGGGGCAACACAGGTGAACATGTGTATGTGTGTTTTGATAAAGTAGGTGGTATTTGTTATTTCTTTTGATTATTTATGCTTCAGGTGATGGTGAAGGCGGGATAGAAGATGAAAGTCGGTCTGTCAGTGGGTTTCTCCACTTTGATACTGCCTCTAAAGGTAACCTTTCTGGGCATTGATTATTTCTCTGTAAAAATTTTCTGTTCCTGAATTGGGGGGCTGCTTCTAGAACGGACGCTGAAAAGTGAAATAATAGGCTTTCAAAACAGCAGCAGTACATGAAATAAATTTATTTAGCATGGAAAAAATGAGTTTCAGAACCTTGACATAGTTGGTTGGAGAGTGGAAAATATTGGACTTAAAAGGAAGGTAGAATATTCTGTATTTAAGTATCTGTGGAAGGGTGAAATGGGAGGTGGCAGTGTATAAATTCCCTGGGAACAGGAAGAACAGTGAGACTGTTGCTAAGATTGAACGTGTTTGTTTATTTGTGGCAAAGAATATAAATACCAAGCAACTGACCTTAGATTTCTTACTACGTATTTAAGTTTCACCAGAAGACTGCATGGTTCTCCTTGAAAACCAGCCTGTTTTTTAAGAGACGAAGTTTAGAATCTTGTAGTAGTAAGTTGGATTAAATGTATACATAAAAAGAGAATAACAGAAAACAACAGAGTTAAGAATTTAAGGTTCTAGAAAATGTTTTTAAGCACCTTCTAGAGATCACTTGTGTTTTCTGAAGATTTAATGTTCTCTTTTGAAACTTTACATGTTAAGATTTGAATTGTCAAAGGTAAGTAAGGCTCCTATTTGCAATCCTTTTTTAAATCTTTTTTCTTCTTTTTTATCTCCCTGTTATATTTCGGACTACAATCTGAATTGATTTACTTTTCCAGTACGCAGGAAGATCTTAAGTATTCTGGATTCGATTGACTTCAGCCAGGACATTCCAGAGCCTTTGCAACTGGATTTTTTTGACCGGACTCAGATTGAGCAAGTCATTGCTAATTGTGAACACAAGAATGCACGTGGGCAAGTGGTCTGCAACGTCAAGGTGCGCAGTAGTTCGTGTTCTCAAATTGTGTGTGCCATTTATATCTTGATAATCATTTAGTTTTTAAAATCAATCAGTGCGTTAATAAGACTTTGAAACACATAAAGAGTATACCTGTTTCAGATGTACATAATTTATGCAAACTGTTTGGGTTAATTTATTTTTTCTTCTGCATTGCACACACTGATTTTTCATTTGCACCTGACAGATGTGTTGGTTTAAGACACTTTGAGGAAATATTTTCTGTTTTAATGTTTTTCATATCTCAGAACACCCAAATGATGTTGCAGTAAATGACTTCTACCTTATTTCATTGTTCTGCAACAAAACTGTGTAGTTCAGCATATGTGTACACAATTATGTACATAATATGGTTGTGTACTGCAGTAGTTCTTAAAGGCTTCAGTTAACATAGCATCACATTGTGGTAAGTAATTGACAGGTATTTGATAAATAGTCCTGAAAAATTTGTGGTCCAAAAGACAGTGGACAAAGCAGGAGTGGAAAAGAATGGCAAAGTGATCTTGCTGGTGATAGGAAAACAACTATTCCATATTAGATACAGGCTATTCTGTATTACAAAATATGTTTTAGTCTTAAGAGGAGACAAACCCTTAATCCTGCACATAAAGGCTATAGTGGAGGTTGAAGAGAAGAAGGAGTGGTGATTTGTTAGAAGAACTGATGAAAGAACATAACAACTTTGGAACAGAAGGAAATGAAGGAGTGCAAAAAATGGGAAAGGCAGTAAGCAAGAAGAGGTTGGACAGCTCCTAAAAGTAGTTAGAGAATGAAATATGGAAGAAACCAAGAAAATAAATGAAACTTACTTGAATCTTCTTAGCCTTTTAGTTGCATCTGTTACTATGTAGCTGTCTCCTTTTAGAAGACAAATACATCTTTCTTCTGATTAAAGTTTTTTTTTTTTTTTTTAATCCCTTTTCAATTTCAGCATCTACACAGAGTTCTGGTTGCAGAAGTCAATGCCCTTCAAGGAATGGCAGCAATTGGTCAGAGACCTTTGCTTATGGAAGTAAGTATAGAAATTGCTGTTGTTGTTCTTGGTGGATTTCATAAACCATCAAGCAGTAAGCTTTACCATGAAAACTTGCAGATTTGAGTCCTGAAATTTGAGTTAGTAATTTCTTAAGGGGAAAAAAAAAGAAAGACATTAAAGTTTGATAAGAGAAACTACTTAACATACTGTTCTACATACAATAGCAGCCAAGTTCATCTTGCCTGTCTCTTGTAGGGGATGACAATTCATTTGTCCTTTCTTTTATACAGCTGTAGTTTCTGTGAACATGGAGGAGCTTAATGCTTAATTATTTTTTGAGATTCCTACCATCTTTTAGTTTTATTTGAAATTGGCTAAGTGGGTTTGAAAATCAAAAGATGAAGGAGAGGTGACATGCTAAAAATAAGGAAACACACAAACAGCCTTTTCACAGTTGTCTGCTTTGATTTTTAAAGTATATATGTATATATATATATATTTTTACTACACACTTGAGACATTCATGGTGAAAAGCCTTTGTGAAAAGCAGCTCAGAATTGTATTGGCGTATCTTGTTAAAATGATTAATGGCAGCTTGTTTCTGATAATCAGAAGACTTACCTATTTTTTTTTCCAAAGACTATTACTAATAGATTAAAACTTGTAATATTGAATCTGTTATTGTCATAAATCTCTTTTAGCATTTTATAACTCAATTCCTTTTTCATGGGTGTTCAGGAGATCAACACTATCCTGCAGTATGTAGTGGAGCGGAATAAGTTGCTACAGTGCCTCCATGCTAAGAGGCATGCTTTAGAGTCGTGGAGACAGCTGGTGGAAATTATACTCACTGCCTGCCCCCAGGATCTTATACAGGCTGAAGACAGACAACTGATTATCCGTGATCTGTTACAGGATGTGCATGACAAGGTAATGCTCTACTGGAAGCCAACCCTTTCTTTGAACTTTTTTGCTATGTCTTTTTATATGAAAGAGAAACTACTCTTCAAGTAGCATTTTTGACCGTAATCAAGAAAAAATTGTCTGCCTTTAGTATTATTTTCAGCTTTTTGATTGCTACTATGCTGAAGTTTGAATGTGCCATTGGGCAGAGGGGATACTCTGTATTTTTGCATAACTACTGTGAACTGCAAGCCATATATTCATGAATTTTGAAGACATCTTAGTGTAATCTGGTATGATGGTGGTCTGGAAAGGGTGGGTGAAAAGGTAACAGCCCATTTGATGAGGAACATAAAAGATGTCACTGAAGTGATGAAAGCAGCCAGTACCGCATTTGTTAATTTATTGCAATTAGATGACACTCTTTAAATCCTAACACTGCTTCTTTTGAAAAATTAAAGAAAGAGTTGAATGAAACATCAGAGTAGAAAAAGTAAAGATTTTAGAATTAGAAGGGCTTCTGGGAACATGAGCGTTTGCTTTGTCTTAAAATATTTAAAGTCTGCATCTTTTATCGCAGAAATAGAGTAATAATTTTTGAGACAGACTGGACAGTTATGACTGACTTAGCCATTCTCAAAGAAAATTTAATGAAAAATCCTCATATTGTTTAGTCAGCTGGGGAATAATTTCTTGTTATTGTTTTATTGTGAGAGGCATACTGTATTTAGTTTTGGTAGACAAGCTATGTTTTGAGGAATGTATATAAATGAAAATGTCATCTTTTTTTGAACAAAAAGTAACCTTTTAGGGTTTGTTGTTTTCATTAGTTTTTATGTAACTCTTTCAGGAAAATATTTTTTTAATAGAATGTGGGTCTCGTTTTTTATATGAACAAAATTAAAACATGGGAAACAAGGGAGGTCTTTACTGGTCAAAATAATTTCTTCAATTCCTAAAATCTTTACGGAGCACAAATTTCAGACTCTAATTTCCTGTAATACTTCAGCGGAGAATTTTGTTAATTTGAGAAAACAATTATCTTTATTTTTCTTTGAAAATAATTGATCTGCTGTATTAAACAACCACACTGCTTAAAAGGAAAGCTGCTTGAGTGTCAGCGATAAAGATACCAGGTTTATCTTTCAAAGGATGAAGTGAACTAAAGTGGCTTATGCTAACTTCCCATTAGTTTTTCTCCACGTTGTCTTAAATGCTTCTTTGATGCTCACTCTTCTGAGTTTCCTAAATTATATCTTCACATTTTTAACAGAAATAGTTTTCTTTAAATAGCTGAGTTCTTTAAAAGCAAAGAAGGTGTCAGTTGTTCTTTCTCTAATTTAAGTTTAAATATTTTACTAATAAACCAACTCAAACAACAGCACATTCCTTCCCGTTTCTTATCCAGATTTAATTATCATCTTGCCTGTGATTTGTGGAAATAAAAACCAGAAAGCTAATGGTCTTCTCGATTAAAACGTGTTCAACGTATTTTTTTCTGGATGTATTTCACCTGACACTACTGATTGTGATTTGTTTTAAATAGTGTTATATTAATGAATTCCTTTTGAATACATAAATGAAATAGCTGCGAGAGACTAAATTAATTGCTTTAATAGCTCATGAAATCAGACACTTGCCTACTTCTTTGTTTTCTTCTTTTGTTTGTTTGTGTCTTTTTTTTTTTTTTCTTCTATGTTAAGATCCTGGATGAGGATGCAGCTCAGGAGCTGATGCCAGTGGTGGCAGGGGCTGTGTTCACCCTGACAGCCCATCTGAGCCAGTCTGTGAAAACAGAGCAGAAACAGCCACTTTCAGTCCCAATGACGGGACAGTCCCAATATGTCTTGATGCTGGATGGTTCTTTTGCCTCATCACCTGGTTCTGAGAGCATATCGATAGGTTTTGCTTCCATTGGTGACTCCTCCCTTCACATCATCTTAAAAAAGCTGCTGGATTTCATTTTGAAAACAGGTGCGATATCCTTTGCCCTACGTTCATGGGAATTCTAACCACCAAGAGTACAAAGAAGGACTGAACTGCTCAAGTTTTTTTTATTACGGTCAATTAGGTAGATCTTCCATTATTACTATTGATATAAGTGATGCTACTAGCAAGAAAAAAATTAAGAAAAGCTTTTTTTTTTTGAAATCTGAACAAGCAGAAGAAAGATGTGTACATAACTTTAAAGGGAATTTCATATTTAAGTGTTTATAGCAGCATACACTTGCTGAATTTACTCATAAATATTATACAAAGTGTAGAACCCTAATTTATAAAATCTATTTGTTTTATTTCTGCCAGCACTGCCACAGAAAAATTAAATTAATTGTCAGTGGAAGATAGCGTTACGGAATTTGTATCTGTTTGGTTCTAATTATGACTGTTTCTTGTGAACAGGAGGTGGCTTCCAGAGAGTGAGGACACATCTTTACGGATCACTGCTTTATTATTTACAGATTGCCCAGAGACCAGATGAACCAGACACTTTAGAAGCCGGTATGGTCCAATTGTACTTTGGGAAAGAGCAGGAAAAAAAAATCTTAATAAACCCTAAACTATAGTTCATGCATGCTGAATTGTCTCCTGGAAGTAGATAGGTTATGTAGATAGAAAGCATCTTACTCCAAGATGGAGTTAGGAGGTGGGCAGGCTGAGGAGCATCAGGGAGTCAGAGAACGAGGTTGTCTGGTGGGGCAGAGCTCTGCCATCCGTGAGGCAGGTTCCTGAGCCAGCTGCAGCCACTGCACAAGAAACAAAGGTTCCCCTACCCCCTTGCTGCCAGACAGAGGTAAGGGATGTGAGAGACAGGGGGAAGTGGAAGCAGGTTCCTGTTTGGCGCAGCAGGCGAACCCCCATGCTGCATGCCTGACCTTCCCAGGCACCCCTACATAACAGGTATGAGGCTGTGGAGCTTGATGAGCAAGTAAATGACGATGTGGATAAAGGTCCATCCACAGTGGGGAAGTTGCCAAGGGCAAGTCAACCTATACCCCGCATCACAACAACCCCCACGAAGAAAAAAAGAAGGGTTATAGTCATAGGGGACTCCCTTCTGAAGAGAACGGAAAGCACATCTAGACCCGACTCATAGGGAAGTCTGCTGTGTCCCTGGGGCACAGATAAAAGATGTCACTTGTAGAATCATTCGCCTGGTATGCCCCTCTGATTACTACCCTTTATTGGTTTTTCAAGTTGGCAGTGATGAGGTGGCAAAGAGAAGCCAAAGAGCAATCAAAAGGGACTTCAGGGGACTTTAAGGGACTGCATGCTGGTGAGGCCCTTCAGTCTGCCCCATGTGGGGCTGAGTTGAATATAAGGCATCTGATGTGTTCCTATACATACACACACAGCATGAGAAATAAGCATTTCAGCTCCCTGAAATGCTTGTATACTAATGCACGTAGCATGGGAAACAAGCAGCAGGAGTTGGAAGCCAGGGTGCAATTAGAAAGCTATGATCTAATTCCTATCACGGAAATGTGGTGGGACAAGTCACACAGCTGGAACATTGGAACAGAGGGCTACAGGCTTTACAGGAGAGACAGGAAGGGAAAGAAGGGTGGGGGTGTTGCCCTCTGTGTTAAGAACTGGATAGATTATGAGAAATTCCCTCTAACAAACAGCCAAGAGCAGGTAGAGAACCTGTGGGTAAAAATTAAGGACCGGATCAACAAAGGACATTTTGTGGTTGGGGTCTACTACAGACCGCTCGATCAAGAGGAGCCTGTTGGTGAGGCCTTCTTGCTCCAGCTACAGGAAGCATCGCGCTCACAGGCTCTCATCCTCCTGGGGGATTTCAACCACCTGGCTGTTTGCTGGGAAAGCCGTGTGGCAGGAAGTAAGCAATCCAGGAAACTCCTGGAGTCCATTTAAGACAACTTCCTTGTCCAGGTGTTAGACAAACCAACCAAAGGAGAAGTGTTATTGGACCTGGTGCTCACCAACGCAGGACCCCAAAGATTATTTGATATTCCTTCTGTTCCTTTAGTTAAAGACCCCAGGGGAAAACAAACAAAACCATAAAACAAAGCCAAAAAGAGTCAACAAAAAAATAAATGTGTTTTTCAAGCCAGTTGGATTTGTTAATGGCTTGAATACTTTACTTACCAACATTTATAATCATTATTTCATCTTAGAGTTTGGATGAGGCTGGAACAACAACCTTGGGTTTGGTAACTATGCATGAAGACTTCTGCTGCTTATTACTTGGTCAGCTTTTTGAGCTATGGTAGTGAAAATAGGTATGGAATTGTTATGACCTTTCAGTATTTTATTGCTGACTTTGAAATCAGGACTTTTCTACTTACCTCGTTTACTTCCCTTCAAACCAAGTGTTTTGGTCCCAGTGAAAGTTCTTAGGCTTAATAGATGTTCTAAGTTACGTGTATTGAATCTTAGAATAGTTTTAGGCAGGTTATTTACAAGTGTGGCATAAGTATACAGGCACATATTTTTTTTAGTTCTGTCTGGTGTGTGTGTGTGATATTTAGAAAAAAATGGATTTGTAGGAAAACATCTGCACTTCAGTCAAACACCCTTGTCCCTTGTTTATGGTATTTCTGTTGCAAGATAAAGAATGCCCTGAAGGATATAGCCTCAGCTGTACTATAGCTAAGCTAGTGCTAAGCTGCCCGTCTTTCCATTTTTCCTTTTTTGTTATACTTGTTTTTTACAGCTAAAAAAACAATGTGGGAACGTCTGACAGCTCCTGAAGATGTGTTTAGTAAATTGCAACGAGAAAACATGGCAATTATTGAGAGTTACGGGGCAGCTCTTATGGAAGTCGTCTGTCGTGATGCTTGTGATGGTCATGAGATAGGCCGGGTAAATAAATTATTCCTCTGCAATCACTGTTTTGTTTGCTTTAAAGAACATTTTACTACTGTGCGGAGAAGGAAAATTTCATGAGGTAGAACTAGAAAACATTCTCTGTAGATACTTGCTCTCTGTCACATTTCTGTCCTACCACTGATTCTTCAAGTTGTTAAAAGTAGGTACGTACATGCATATTAATTATTTTCTCAAACAGGTTTGTGTCCCTTTGTTTAACAATAAAGGTAACAAGCACTGCTGCAAAAGATTGTAGGCATAAACTGCTGTGACTTTTATATGTTATCTTTAAATCATGTACTTACCTGTTTATTTTCTCACTTGGGGAAAGTTTGGTAACTTGAGAAAGAAATATTGAGAAAGAAATATTTTCTGACAGGAATCTAGTCAAAGTGCAAAATAGTTTTACTTAGTAATTCTGCTTCTAGCAATACTTCATTAAAAATATTGTGGCATAGTTAGCAAACAGCATCTGTAATATTTTGTTAGAGGATAAGTAATAGAGGAAAGGCAATTGGCTTGTTCTACGCTAAAATGTCAAGAAATCTTAAAATATTTTCCACATAAGGGGTTATGCTTGTAGTGCAGAAATGCACTCTGCTTTTAAGAAACTGTTAGAAGCAACTCCCTAGCATTTACTATTTTTAGGTATTTGTTAGTAATCTCATTAGTCTCATAGATTTAATTGTTTTTTTTCTCTTTTTTCCATCCTAGATGTTGGCATTGGCTTTGCTTGATCGTATTGTTTCAGTAGACAAGCAGCAGCAGTGGCTATTGTATCTCTCCAATAGTGGCTACCTGAAGGTGCTTGTGGATAGCCTAGCAGATGATGATGTGACTCTTCAGAGCTTACTCACACCTCAGCCCCCTCTGCTTAAAGCGCTGTACACCTATGAGTCCAAAATGGTAAGAGCACTTAAGGAACAATTTTGTGTTGTTTTTAAATAAAAGTTGCTTGTCTGTACTTTACATTGATTGTACTCAGAGATACTGTACTAAAATAATAGTATTTGAAATGGTGCTAAAATAGAGACATAATTTTAATAAGTGTCATTGTTCATCTCCAATTGTAAGTACTTATGTTTTTCCTTTGTTCTCTAGGCATTCCTCACCAGAGTAGCTAAAAGTCAGCAAGGGGCTTTAGAACTGTTGAGGTCTGGTGTGATTGTGAGGCTGGCACAGTGTCAAATATATGACATGCGACCTGAAACAGACCATCAAGGGTAAGTGTTGGTTCCCTGGCTGATTTTGAAACTGTAATACAGTCCTGGGAGAATGTGACATCTTTTTATAGCTATAAGCCTTTTGAGTAAATATTTGTGGGTGTATTTTTTGTGTGTGTTTAGTTTAAAACTTTAAACCTGTTTTATTGAGAGGAAAATTCCAAATAACTGGGTGTCCAGTTGCTTATACTATGTAAAGTCCTATTTGTTTGATTACTTATATAGGAATGGTCCATGTGTTGTTAATAAATTTTTTATTAATTTAGACTGTAATGTTTGAAAAACAGTCCACTATACCTGTTTTGGGGAATTTGTAATTGATTGCTGAACAAAAGGTACAAAGTTCATCCTCCCCTGAGGTGCACTAGCAGTAGAGTAGTGAAGTAAATGTAATTTCATGTTTAAAAAAACATTACAGTTATGTATTGCTTGACAAGTTTCTTGGCGTGTTGCTATATTGTTGATTATTGCGAGATGACTTAGAGATCTCAGAGAAGAAAGTCGCGTATTTAGGGGAAATCACCGTGGTTGATTTCAAACCTCAGTCTTTGCTTTTCATTTACAGTTCTTAGTGACACAGTGTTGGTTCAAACACTTTGGAAACAAGTAAGACTTAGACAAGTAAGCAAGTTTGCCACTGACACCAGGCTGTGTGGTGCAGTTGACACACTGGAGGGAAGGGATGCCATCCAGAGGGACCTGGGTAGCCTTCAGAGGTGGGCCCATGGGAGTCTCATGAAGTTTAACAAGGCCAAGTGCAAGGTCCTGCACCTGGGTTGGGTCAATCCCAAGCACAAATACAGGCTGGGTGGAGAACGGATTGAGAGCAGCCCTGAGGAGAAGGACTTGGGCGTGTTGGTTGATGAGAAACTAAATATAAGTCAGCAACGTGTGTTTGCAGCCCAGAAAGCCAACTGGGGATCTTGGGCTGCATCAAAAGAAGTGTGGCCAGCAGGTCAAGGAAGGTGATTTTTCCTCTCTATTCTTCTCTCATGAGAAGAACTCTCACCTGGAGTGCTGCGTTCAGCTCTGAGGTCCCCAACATAAGAAGGACATGGACCTGTGAGAGTGAGTCCAGAGGAGGGCCCTGACGATGATCGGAGGGCTGGAGCAGCACTCCTGTGAAGAAGGGCTGTTCAGCCTGCAGAAGAGGAGGCTCTGGAGAGACTTTCGTAGCAGCCTTCCAGTATCTAAAGGGGGCCTACAGGAAAGCAGGGCAGAGGCTCTTTGTCAGGGAGTGTCAGTAGCTGTGTGTCAAAAATATGTTGATTTTCCGATATAAACTTAGTTCAACTACAAGGCTATTATTGAAATATGAATGTTTGCAGATTCTTGAGGGTAGTTTTAAGTCAAGGCTCTGCTTCACTAGTGGGCCTTACTTCTCTTTATCTTTTTTTCTTTACTTTTTTTCCCCCCACTAAACCTCTTAAGCATGTATGGAATGAGAGATCCCCCAGTCTTCATTCCTGCTCCAGTGGAACGCTATCGCCAGATTCTTCTCCCAGCCCTTCAGCTGTGTCAAGTGATCCTCACATCCAGCATGGCACAACACCTACAAGCAGCAGGACAGGTAAGTTCCAAAAGATGCTAGTTACTGCTTACTCAATCAAATTGTATGTTGTCCTGCTTTGGAAGTAAGCTTTTCTAAAACAACATTTTCACTGGTATGGGAGATCACTCTAAAATTCTCACAGGAGTAAAAGCATTGCGTCCTCTTTGCCTGACGCTAAATTTTGAGACAATCATATTTCTCTTTTCTTCTTGTGGTACAGGTTTTGCAGTTTCTCATTGCCCATTCAGATACTATTCAGGCAATCCTGAGGTGTCAAGATGTTAGCGTTGGATCTCTGCAGGAGCTGGCCTTCCTGACAGGAATAATCAGCAAGGCAGCTTTGCCTGGTAGGAACTGTGGATTTGAAGTCTGTTACCTACATCTGCATGAATCTCACTTTGTTTTCTATGAAGCAATAGCAAGACATATCAGGGAATACGTACAACACACAGAATTCTCTGGAGATGTTCAGCTCTTGAAAAAATAGGGAAATGTTAAACTATTGTTCTTGAAGTAAGTATGGTGGATTTGCAGTGGACACGGTGTCCAGCTTAATGTGCATTTGACTTCCCATTTTCTTTTCATTATGCCAACTGGCAGTAAGTACTTTTTGTCTTTCGGACCATTTGCAAATAGAAGTGTTCAAAGTGCATGTGGTATCCTCAAAAAGAACTTTCATTCGGAAATTCGGAATTCGAAAATTCCACAACTGAGAAAATGAAGACAGAAATCTTTTGTGTACCCATATATTTGTTATTGTTTTCTACATTTGTATTTATTTTAAAAAGAAAACTTCCAAGAAAAAGCGCTGTGGAGCACATTCAGGAGGAATGTCTGATTACAGTAGGATGGAGCGCAGAGTTGTAGGTTGAGGCCAAATGTTCATTTGCTTACAGTATAACAGCTGCAATTTTCATGCTAGCCTTCCTCCCCCCCATCTTTTTTTTAATTAGTTAGCAGAACAGTAAGCTACATAGCATGCATACTAGCTGCATTCATATCTGAATATCTTCCTCAAAGAATGAGAAAAATTTGTTTCGCTGATTTTTTTTCTGACCAATGCTTATATTTAAATGTATATACTGCATAAATCTTTTTTTTACCTTTAAAAAAAAAAACAGTTAATGTCTGTATCTTTTATCAGGAGTGCTAAATGAGCTGGATGTTGATATTAATGAAGGGACGCAGATGGAGCTACAAGGACATATAGGTCGATTTCAGGTAATAAAGTTACCTGCTTAACACTTGTCCTTTTGGAATTGTGAGTGTAGATTAGAATTGCTTCCTGGTTTTGTGCTCTGACTAATAGCAGTTATGAAACGGATGTTTTCCAGCATTAAGAAAAATGTGCAGTGCCTTTTATTAGTAGTAGTTTTGTGGTTAGTTTTGTTGTTGTTTTTTGCCATTGGATTTTGTTCTGTGTTTGCTGTTGTTTTGAAACAAGTAGAAAAGACACCATTTGGCAACATAAGAGTTAGGTCAGAGACTTCGTTTCCCTCCCTGGTTTAGGATTCACCTTATGTGGAGGAGAGCAGTTAGAACTCAACACCATAGTATGTGAACATAATGCAGAATATTGTTACAACTTTTGCCCCAAGCATGTCTCCAGTTCAACAGTGTTGAGCATCGAACTAGTTAGATGTTAGTAGCATCTAGCATGCTAATATTTTATTTATTTGCTTCCCTTTTAAGAATAACCCTGTCTTAGAAACCAGAAATAAAACCAGGATAGAGTAAGTCCTATTCAAAAGCTGTAACTGCAAATCTTTTTACAGGTCATCATTCAGCAGTGTTTTTGAAGCTTTGCTGTCCATGTCAGCAAGGATGTTTGTAAAGAAGTGTTTATTTGAAAACTGTCTGTAGACAGAGCTGTCCTATCAGATATTTCTGGTTGCCAAGAGAAGGATGTGTTCTCTGGGCACTTTGATAGTAACTACTAGATCGACCAGCCTAAAGCAAAGTAGCAAGCTGTAAGTGATTGCTGGAATGCTGGGGTAGTTGTTTTTCTGCTGTGTTATGTCAGCAAGAAATTCCCATGGCAAACACTAGAAAGGTTTCTTGTTGTAAGGAGTTTAAATTAGTTAATTTGAAAACAGCCGTTCTGAGCAAAACTGTACAAATCCAGTCATCTGTTCCTGTAAGTTCTGTCTTTGGTATGTCATGTTATTTTCATCAAGTAATTAAAGAATTCAAGTGTTTTACTTTTTTCTAAAAGTAATTACCAATAAATCTTTAATCTTCGGTATCTTCTTTAGCATTCCAAATAAAACTGACTTCCAGTCTGAGGCACTTTGATGATTTTAACAGCCATATGTAAACTAAAAGGAGATTTATAGATTGTTGCTCTATTCTATGAAACTATTCAATTGTTTTTCTGCCCTCTACTTCTATGCAACTCATTATCTTCAGATTTTGTTTTGATTTATAGTTGAAGGTTTTTTAAATGGGTATAGGTAAACCTAAACTGACATTGATACTATTCAATATAACAGTCCTAAAAAGATGTAAGACATCATTGTGAACTTCTAAATCGAATTCATTTCTCAAGGAACTGTTTTAGGGTGCCATTAACTTTTAAATTAAGTAAAGGTGAATTAAAGCATTGTGTTTTTAAAGATACAAATGTAGCTTTTAAAGTTCTAAAATTTTTATGTGAACTGCTGTCTTTGTTTTGTATGTTAAGGGATATGTATGTATCATTCTTCAGCTTTTAAAAGAGTCAAGGATCATGCACTTCCTTCGCTAAGGTTCTAATTAAAAAAAGTTTGTTTCTCATGGCAGCGCCAGTGCTTAGGACTTCTAAGTCGGTTTGGTGGTTCAGACAAACTGCGTCAGTTTAAACTGCAAGACGATAACTCAGAAGGAGACAGAGTGAACAAGAGGGATGAAATTGAGTTGGCCATGCAGCAGGTGAGGACAGAAGAAGCTGTGAGAGCCTTCAGTCTCAAACTGTGAAATTTTACCTGTTGTACAGATTTTTTTAGTTGAGGTACTTTCACATGATTTTGACTAGTGGTAATGTTCTACACTGCCTTTAGTTTGGTATAGGATCCCATGTTTTGTTTATATTCAAAATAAACATTGAAAGTTTGGTTATTTAAATTTGCATTAGCAACCATTATTGTTTTAGACACAAAGTCTGTGAAGTTCAAAACTTTAAATTGATCGGTAATTTTCAAAATAAGGGCTGGATACAGAGGGCAATAGAGCAATGGGGAACACTAAATGGAAAATGCACAAGAAGAGTTAAAAATGACCAGAAATTGCAACTAGTAGGTTTGGGAAAGAGGTGAGGTTGCAAATCCTGGGCTTGAAATAGAAGTGAGGCTGTAACTGATCAGAAAAAAGAATCGTCACGTTCAAGTGAGTAGAGAGAAAGCAAAATGTTGTTAATTGACATTTATACATGTAGTAACTTGCATGCTGTCTTTTTTTCTTTTTTTTTCAGATCTGTGCAAATGTGATGGAGTACTGTGAGTCAATTATGTTGCAAAGTGCCCCCAGTTTTCAGCACACTGTTTGTCTGTTCACTCCTAGCCTGTCAGAGACAACCAACCGAGATGGGCCTCGTCAAGGTGAGATTTTAGCATGCTGTTTTTTGAGATTGAATAGCGACATCTGGGCTAGCATGAAATTACCTACCAGAGGCTGTAGTTTATCTTACACTTTAAGTCTCTTTATGCCAATGCTGTAGCTGCTCATTTTCTTATACTGTAATAAATGCATGTATGGCCTTGCACTCCACCAAATAAGGGAACTAATACAAGTTAAAACAAAAGTGACCAAAACTGCCTTTTAAACTGATTCACCTTGCAGCCTTAGAAACACATATATCAGTAAAATAATGTGTATGTAAATAAATAGTATAAGAGGGGGAAGGTAAGGATTTAAATTTTTTTTTCAGCAGCTGTGCTAGATTAAGTTAGGTGGAACTAGGACGTTATTGATGACATGTAAGGTGCATTTTGATGCTGACTGGAACTCTTCATTATGGCACGTGGCAACAGGTTGTGGTGTGCTATTATGTAGCTGAGTGGTTAAAAAATTTACATAGTATGTCTTCTGGTCTAGGTAAAGTTTCATGTGTTACACTCAGTACTTACTGTACTGACTGTCTTCTAGTACTGCAGACACAGAACTTTTTGCCTAGACTTTAATTTGTGTAAATTCTAAAACAGAAATAAAATGTAAACTTGCAAGTGCATGTTTTTCATGTCTTTCACTACTTTATTGACAGAGAAGATACCTTATTGATTTCTTGATTTTTTTCGTCATTTAATTTGATTTTTGTAACTTGGTCATATTTTTCTAGATGCACAAGCTCCAGTGGTTCCGTACTGGCGCTTGCCTGGTCTGGGCATTATTGTCTACCTACTGAAACAGAGCACTAATGATTTCTTCAGTTATTATGATAGTCATCGTCAGAGTGTTAACAAACTGCAAAATGTGGAGCAACTCCCACCAGATGAAATAAAAGAGGTAACAGTTCTGCTAACTCTGTAGTCTGTGTGTTTGCTCGTAACAGATATAGCTCAGGGACTCAGAAGCATCTTGGGCAAGTAAATAGTTCCAGTTCTCTTGCATGATCTTTCCTACTGTTGATAGGAGGGTCCATAGGATGGGCAGCATAAAATTTGGGGGAGAATATTGGGCTTAGCTCTGTAAAAGTAGCGCATGTTTTTTCATTATACTGGAAGAACATTGCTAACGCTTTGGGATTGCTCATCATGTATCCTTCTTGAACAAATAGATGTAACTTGTGTTGTGTTGAGTAGCTCTAACTTTTGCATCAGTTCTTGTTGAGATGACTGGGTTACAGAGAGAATGGGGATTTTATATAGAAGAGAAATCACTGTCACTATCACAGTGAACTAATAAACTGACTGATAACCCAAATGATCATTTTTCTTGATACAAAAGTTGCTTGGGGATACGTTTAGTTTATTCATTTTTTTGGTAACCAAGGCTATACGAGTTAAAAATAGAGACCACAGTTCTGAAGAAATAGTAGCTGACATTTGACAAATAATTTTATTTGCTTATTTCTTTTATTATTCTGCTCTGACTTGCTACCTTGTTTTTCCTCTTCTTGTTACAGCTGTGTCAGTCAGTTATGCCAGCTGGGGTTGACAAAATCTCCACTGCCCAAAAATACGTTTTGGCAAGGCGACGCCTAGTGAAGCTAATAAACAACCGAGCCAAACTACTTTCTCTCTGTTCTTGTATCCTTTTAAAACTGAAATGGCCCTAAAGATGCTGTTCCAGAAATGCGGAGAAATAGGAACAGATTCTTTTTACTGAGAGTTTTGACCACTTTGAACACATTATTAGGCAAAAGGGAAATTTGAAATTCTGAAACTTAAAATAGTAAGAGTGTATTGTTCTGCTACTGTCAGGCTGTAAGTATTTTTAAATTAGTACTCTGACTGGAAGATGAGGTTAGTGATAATTCCCATCATGGAGACCCCGCTAGGGTGTTCTTCAATATTATGATAAAGCACAGCTCTTAAATATTATTACAATATTGTATTGCTAATATTATTACAGCCCAGCTCTTAAATTTAGTATCCAGAACCACTAAATATGTACACATATGTACAGGTGCAGTGGCAAAAGTGCTTTGAAAAATAATTGAGATGTGTGTCTGAGCAAGTGGAGTTCCCAACATTATAGTGAGCTGTGCATAAGCCTTTTCTCATAAACACCAGCAATTCTATGGAAATAACTAATCACACACAAAATAATTGTCTGCAGAGGATTGGAATTTTCCTCTGAAACCTAGCTTAGGAAAGATGTGCTCTTGCAGGAGCACCCGTTGTAGCTTAAGATATTACTGCCACCTCCAGCTTTACAACCTCAGCTCTAAATTCGCTATTTCTGCAACTGAACTACCATTACAAATCACTTGAGCACTGATAGTCTGCTCTGGTGCAGAGTGCTGGTTTAAAGCCTCTCCAGGTTGAGCACAGCAGTCATTAACCTAACCAGTCACTAACCTAGCCAGTACTGCACAGAAGCAGGTAAGGAGAGAGCCTGTGGTCCGTTACCAGGCCACAGTAGTGGGGGTTGAACCTGCTGTTGGAGGAAGTTACAGATGGTTGAGATAACATCTTCAACTGCTTCAAAGTGATTGTGTGAATACACTTATATAGTGAATGTACTATCTAAAGCCAACATATTTAAACTCCTTCACTTAGATGTGTGTCTACAGATATTATAGAAACCTGTCTCTTCATTCTTTGGCGTCACCTGGAACACTATCTACTGAACTGCATACCCACTGACTCCCAAGACCCACTGCTGTCTTCCAGGACATCATTTAAGAGAGGAAGACTGCAAGGTAAAATTTCTGAAATGTTGAGGTGTCTCTGAGTAACTCTGATGATTAAATTTAAAACTGATTTCGTTATATTAATATCTTATATCTATTATTAATATCTTCTATCTATTAATATCTTGCCATTTGTATTTAATGAAGAGATTTTGTGTGGTTTTGGACTTACGTTTCTTTTTTCCTCTGGAGAATTGACAATACAAATATTGTTGAGTCACAGGCTTTTGTGTTTTGTCTATTACGCATATCTCCAAATAGAAGTATTTTTTATTTATTTCTGTTAAAAAAAGTAAAGTTCAAATAATATAATCAGATCGTGGTCCAAAACAATGCATATGAAAATGTTGTAATATAATAATCTAAGATTAAATTAAAAATTAAAATGAAGACTGATGTTTTTGGAAATATTTTTAGAGTCGTAGGCACTATTGATTCACCAGAAAAATTTAAGTGTGTTGAATTCTGGTATTAAAAAAAAAAAAAAGGAATGGAACTAAGTCAGAAAGAGAAGTGATCTGGGGAGTCTGGGGAGGAGCTTTTTGCAAAGTGCCATGATGTGTGCTCAAAATTATTAATGACTGTTCAATGATTTAGGAAAAATACGTTAAGTACAAAAAATACTTTAATTTCTAATATACAAATTTGGTGACCAATTTTGAGTATTGCATTTTAAAATAATTTTATAATGATGTGGAAAAAATATGTTGTTGAGTGGCCAACATAATTTTAACTTCTTGTTTTCCATCACTAGATTCCTTTGGTTCAGAGCCCAACTTGGATTTCAGCAGTGGCCTGAATCGAGTGAGCCAGCATGATATAGATCAGGTGAGATTTAACAGTCTGCCGAGAAGTACAGGGTGCAAGTGATTGCCATACAGCTATTGAGAGCAGTCTGATCATAATTTTCCCATCTCTACCTCTGGTAACTGTGGTGGTTTTACCCAGCTGGGCAGCCGAGCTCCACCACAACTGCTCTCTCACTCCCCCTCCTCAAAGGAAAAGGGGGAGAAAACAGAATGAAAAGGGCTCAAGGGTTGAGATAAGGGCAGGGCGATATCTCAACAATTACTGTGACGGGAAAAATAGACTTAGTGTAGGGAGATTAGAAAAATACATTGCCTATTAGTAACAACCTAGAGAAGTGAGAAACGAGGAAAACAAACTAAAAACACCTTCCCACCATTCACCCTCTTCCACCTTCTCCCGGCGAGTGGCACAGGGGAACTGGGAATGGGGGCTGTGGCCAGTCCCTGACGCTTCATCTCCACCGCTCCTTCACGGTCCCTCTCTGCCCCTGCTCCACGAGGGGTCCCTCCCACGGGATGCCGTCCTTCCCGAACTGAGCCTGCGGGGGCTGCCCACAGGCAGCAGCTCTTCAAGAACTGCTCCCACGTGGCTCCATACCACGGGGTCCATCCATCCCCCAGGAGCAAACTGCTCCAGCACGGGTCCGCCACGGGCGGCAGCTCCCCCCAGACCCCCTGCTCCTGCGTGGGCTCCTCTCCACGGGCTGCAGCTCCGGCCTGGGGCCTGCTCCTGCGGGGGCTCTCCATGGGCCGCAGCCTCCTCCAGGCCACATCCACCTGCTCTGCTGGGGGCTCCTCCACGGGCTGCAGCGTGGAGATCTGCTCCTTGTGGGACCCATGGGCTGCAGGGGGACAGCCTGCTCCACCAGGGGCCTCTCCACAGGCCGATGGGGAACTGCTGCTGCCTGCCTGGAGCACCTCCTGCCCTCCTGCTGCAATGTCCCTGGGGTCTGCGGGGCTGGTTCTCACTCCTCTCCCCCAGCTGCTGTTGTGCTGCAGGGGTTTTTCCCTTTCTTAAATGGGCTCTCACAAAGGCACAAACAACATCACTTATTGGCTTGGCTGTCTGCCAGTGGTGGGTCCCTCTGGAACCAGCTGGAACTGGCCCTTACCTAACATGGGGCAGCTTTTGGATTCTTCTCACAGAGGCCACCCCTGCAGCCCCCTGCTACCAAAACTTTGCCGCATAAACCCACTACATTAGCATCAGCAGTAAATAACTTAATTTAAAACTAATGAAGTGTTGCAAAAATTTTTAGAAAGTATTATGAAGCAGGTAGCAGCTGCATTGCTGAACACACATTTTCAAGTCTTAATATACAAAATTAAATGAAAAATGAGCTAGATAGACTATTAGGAAGAAAATTAATCATTCTTTTCCTTTTATAAACCAGTCAAATGGTATGTATTTTTTTAATAATAGCTCACTGAAAACATAAGTTATCCTTGAAAGATTTGCAACGTGAGGGCAGGATTCCTGATTTTCTGTGAATCTATAACTGTTGGGAGCAACAGGTTGACAGCAGCTAGGCCGTAGAGTAATGAGATTGAAAAGGGTAACAGAAACTGAGCAGACTATAAAATACGAATGCTAACACAGAAGTGATTTCTACTTACACAGCAATTTAATAGTTTGTGTTAATTGGATGCAGAAGTGGCAGGAAAAAAAAAGTTCTTTTTTATTAATAAATCCCATTGACATTTCTCCTGGTGTTTGTGCACAGAAAAGCTATGCTCAGACATTTCAAAACCCTTACTTTTGAAAGGGTTTTAGAGAATAAAGCATTGTAAAAGGGTTGACAGACAATGGATAAGTGGATGTTTTAGAGAAGATTTTGTATTGTTTACTGCAACAAATCTCTGTTTCTCAGCTTCAGATAGAAGCCACAAACAGCTTTGGTGAATCTCTGCAGAAGAAGCTTCTGGACATCGAGGGGTTATATTCTAAGGTTCGGTCACGCTACACCTTTATTCAAGCTCTTGTTAGACGCATCCGTGGTCTCCTAAGGATATCAAGGACTTAAAAGACTGATAAAGGATGCTTGTGCCTTGAAGCAGTGCACTTGGACGGGCCTTCTGGATCATCATATTTTATAGATCATACATTTTCTAAATAATGTCAGAAAAAATGTTACCTTTTTTATTATCTCTTTGGATAAGTTTTGTGCATTCTTTCCTACTGCTCCCAACTTGAACGGAAAAATAAAGAATTGTTTTTAAGTGAGTTATGATTAATGTAAAAATTCAAGCAAGAAAGATTTCAAATGGAGGACATAAAGGAAGCAAAAAGTTGTTCTGCAATTGTGATGATACTACACTTGTGGATGCTGTTAGAGAAAATGAAAAGATCTGTGTCTGTTTATGCTGTTCTTGCTTCACACACATTTAATGAAAGAGAGATTTCAAGTGTCAGCACTTGCAGACTGTGATCACACCCTTTGGTATGGATTCTCTATGAAAGGAGATCATTTTTGCACAGTAAACTGCTTGTTTCTGCTCCCCATTGCCCTGCCTTTTTTAAGCTAACAGGAATACAAGCTTCCTCTCTTTAGACAATTCTAGATATGAGGTAGAAGTAAAAAACAAACAAACAAAAACACACAGGGAAAGGCATGGAAGGTGACTGCCTTACGTTTCGTTCTTTACAGCTTAGAGGACTAAAGACTTCTATGCTGTTTCTGCTGAAACAGGAGTATAAAGACAGAATACAAGGTATGAAGAGGGAGCCAACATGCTCGAGTGGTAGATTGGTTCTGTAGTTACCGATTATTCTCATGGGAGGTTTTTGTATCATTGTTTCTTACGTAAAAAAAGGGTAGTGTAACCTCTGATTTCTGATGTAAGATCCGTGGGATTTCTCTTATTGCACTGTCTGAACTTAGAGCCCAGTTCTCCATGTGTGCCTTGTGAATTGTCTCTCCCGAGTTTCCGTTATGTAGTGTTTCACATTCTTAAGGATGTTGTACTTCACATAATTGGTTTGTGCAGATGAATTTTGCCATCTTTTAAGCAGGGGTAATTATAGCCCTGCTATCAGCTGATGGTTATTCGCTGTTCTTTAGGAATAGCTAGTTATTAACGGTTTACACAGTTGGATTTTTTCTGTTGATTGGCAACAGTTTTTTTTTTTTGTTGTTTGTTTTTCTACCATCTTAGTGAAAGTCAGGAAGCAATGTATTTAATAAGCAACTCCGTACAAGGACATAATTTTGGAATTCTCCTGTCTCGGGAATTTACTAGATTTCAGAAAATGCCGTTCTGATAACTGACTGATATTTGTGTGGGATTTCTGCCTAGACAGATGTCAGTATTTACTTCTTGCAAATCATTCCTGAACATGTGGACCTCTGCGTGTTCCAGATGTTTCAACAGCCCAGCAGCATGAACAGGAAGGGAAGTGCTGTAACACCTCACAGAGTACCGTGACACTGTATTTTATGATTGGTAACGCTTTTACCACACTACTAAGCTGTGCTAGTTTCTGTCCTTCGATGGTGACTCCAGTAGCCACTGCTCTTGGGAAGAGCAAACCTGAGGATGCTTTGACTGCTTATTTGGCCACGTCAGCTGTTGATGATGCAATGATCTCAGTCCTGATACACCTACCGTAGCGATCTTATGCATGCATCTTATTGTTTAAGCCAGAAACCGTTGTACAGAAGGGAGCCCGGTGGTGCCAGTTTGCCCCTCTTCTGTGCCACTGAAAGCTGCACGGCTCCAGGGCGGCTCTGCAGAAATGAATGCTTTATGGGCAGAAAAGGGAGCTTTATGGGCATAAATGGATGCATATGGGCAGAGATAGACGTTTTATTGATATAAAGGGGCGCTTTGCTGCTTCCTGGGCACGGTGCCCCAGAGCTACGCCGCCCCTCTCCCTGAGCATCCCTGCGGCTCCCGCAGAGCCTGGTGGTGGTGCTGGGGACTAGTTCAGAAGCCCCTCAGCGATGACGAAGCAGTGGTTGCCGGTAACGCGGGGGATTTTTTTCTTTTTTAATCAGGGTGAGGGGGCGGGTGAGAGAGGCCGGGCCGGGCTGCGCCGCCTCCCCTCAGCACCACCCCTCAGCGCCCGCCCGCCTCGCTTCCGCATCCGCAGATTCGTCACGACACTGCGCCGGCCCGCTTTTTAATTTTAATTTTAATTTTTTTCTCCCCTTCTCCTTCCCTTCGCGGGGAGGGCGAGGGGCTCATCCAACGCTCGGCCTTCCCCTTCCTCTACTCGGGCGGCCTCCGTCGCCGTGCCGAATCTGCGGGGCGGGCGCCTCCTTTACTCTGGGCGGCGGCCGACGTGGAGCCTGGGGGCGGCGGCCGCGGGACGGGACCCGGCGGGGGCTCGACATGGGTCAGTGCGGGCCGGGGGGTCCGTGGGGGCCGGGGGGAGCCGGGGGGGGACAGGCGGGGCCCCGGGGCTCGGGCGGCCCTGTTCGGAGCTGTGCGGGCGGCGGCTTCTTGGGGCAGCGCAGCGGGGCTGGGGGGGACGGGGGTGAGCGGCGTGAGGCGGAGCGGCCCCGTCAGGGCCCCGAGGCCCGCAGCCCGCGGTGCCCGTGCCGGCGCCTCAGGGGCCGTTTGCCTCTCGCCGCGCCGGGCCAGCCGCCAGCAGCCGCCCCTGCGCCGGGCCTGGTCCCCGGGCTGGGGGGGACCGCGGTGCCCCGGGCCCAGGCGTACAGCAGCCGCCTGGAGGCTTAAATCCCTCCCAGGCGTGAGCCTCCCGCCTCGAAGGGCGCTTTGCCTCCAGAGGCAAACACGGGGAATCGTTTTCTTTTTTCTTACTATTTAAATGAGGTTTTGGCTGCAAATCTCTCTCCCTTCTCTCCTCACTGTTATCCAGTATGATCCTAGCTGGTTTGGTATTTAATCATCTTTTACGGTGTTTATGTGGGTGGATGCACAAAATTACTGTTTAACTTATATAGATATAAAATCATCGACAAAAGGCTTCGCTGTTACTGGCTTAGACCATCAGTGTTGTTTTTACGTGTATACATCCAATAAGTGCAAATCAGATGTTAGTCTGGCCCCAGGTACTGCATTTAAAGAAGGAGCGAGGTGTTGGGACAAGCCACTTTTGAAAAAAATCAAAACAAAAATGATTTTAAATAAGCTCCTAGACTTCTCTGCAGCATTAATGTACTTAAATTTACTGCAACTTCATTGTTTGCAATGGACTGGGATTTAACATGTGCCTACTGATTTACACGTAATTTTAGGGAAGAAATAGATGGGCCTCAGGCAGGCTGTAAATATCAGGAAAAATTCTTTCAGGCTTCCGTGTCCCTGTATAGTCTCTTGCAGCAAAAAGATAGAGGCCAATACAAATAAAGAAGTAGTTGGCTCAGATTTTGGCAAGTGGGAGAAAAGGAAAAAACTTCTAACCACAATGAGGAAGCTCGATGCAACTTGATTTTGCTGGGTAGATCTACAACAACGTAGTGGCATAAGGCCAGGAAAGAAGGATATAGTTCAGCCCACAGGTGTCCAACCAGCAACCCGAGCTTGTCTTTTTTCACTGAAGAGAGGAAACATATTGCTATTCAGTCAGAAATCAGGTCAGTTTCCATATCGCTAGCTGACATTGAAATGGCTTTCTGTTCTGATTTTTTTTTGTAGGGGGCTTTTTCTCCACCATCTTTTCCAGTTTGTTTGGAACTCGAGAGATGAGAATTCTCATCTTGGGGCTGGATGGAGCAGGAAAAACAACCATTCTCTACAGGTTACAAGTTGGAGAAGTTGTTACCACCATTCCGAGTGAGTGTTCAATCCT
Source organism: Cygnus olor (assembly GCF_009769625.2). Lineage (NCBI taxonomy): Eukaryota > Metazoa > Chordata > Aves > Anseriformes > Anatidae > Cygnus > Cygnus olor. The sequence continues at coordinate 45,326,678 of NC_049169.1, forward strand.
GTAGTAAAAATACCTCATTTGCTGGTAGCGCCAACACGTGAGCTTTGTCAGCTGAAGTCACCACGTGCATACTTCACATACAAAAAGACTTGATGGAGTTGGAGTCAGCGCTGTTGTATTTGAGAACTTTCTTGCATAACGCTGTTACGGTGTGCTTTTTTTACAGTGTGCAAAAAATAATACTTTATGCTACCCTGCTGAATGCACAAAGTATTTGACCTCAAGATTGTTACCATGATTTGGCAGGCTTTTCTTGATAGATAAATGTTTAATAAATAGTAGCTATTGACTATTGAAATCTCCTGTCTCCAAACATAGCTCTAACGTGACTCTTAGAGTTTGCTATTATTGTGATTGACTGATGACATCCTGTGTAAAATTTTGTACGTACACCTATTTGATTTCCTTTTTTTGACAAGGGTCTTAAGTTTGTTACATAAACACTTCTATTTAACACAGAGAAGAAGAAATGCAGATGTGTTTTTACTTTGTGAAGAAAGCGTAACAACTCAGTGTGAGATCTCATGGAAGGAGATGCTTTTTTAAAAAAAAGTATAACTGATTTTACCATTTGCCTTAGCATTCATACAGGCACACCCCCGTATAGCAAACGCTAAGGTGCATGTGCTGAAGTTTTCTGGCTAGGATCACTGAGTGTAACGTGGAGGACAGAGATACTGGCTGTTGAATCCTTGCCACATCTGTCAGATTCCTCCTGAACGACTGTGATAAACTGACTTTGGTCAGGTTTTTTCTTTCTTTTTAAAAAAACATTTAGAAGCCAGCAGTTTACTCTGGCATAATCCTTTTTGCTGTATAGTTTTGCTTATTTCAGCCTCCATAAATCTTAGGCAGTCCATGTCCGTCATCTGTTTCCCTGTTCTGTGTTTCTCTGTGCTGACAGGACAAGGAATGACATATGTATGTGCTGTAACTTTATTGCCATCCTCCAGATATCAATGTCAAGTTTTCTGCTGAGAAGCAGTCTCTGCTGTGGTCTTGTGAGGCCACAGATCTGGCGTTGACACGAAGGACACGTTCCTTGGTGTTTTATTGCTGTCAGTTGGGTACTTTGTTATCAAAACAGGCCATCCCTTTAACTGCTGCTCCGTTTCTTTTGGTGCTTTCAGGCATGTTTCTGTTCATTTTTAACAACCTTAGCATTTGTTGCAGATCTCTAGGATATGTTTATAGTATGGCTTTATTGTTCAAAGAATACTGCAGTATTTTAAGCCATAAATGCTTCTTGGAGGAACTTCATTATGTAGCTCATGAGGATTTTCAGGCATGAAAAATTTAAACTAAGTGCTGTAAATGTAGTTCAGGAAAAAAAATCACCAACTGTGAAATTGTTTAACTTTCTTTCAGCAATTGGCTTCAATGTTGAAACAGTGACATACAAGAATCTGAAATTTCAAGTCTGGGATTTGGGAGGACAGACAAGCATAAGGTAGTAAATATTTTATTATCTTCTGATCTCAGTTTGCACTTCTGAAAATTAGTTCCTTCAAGTTCAAAAACAGCTCACGTGTCAGGAGAACACTTTCATCTGACAGAATTCAGTTACTATAACTTCTGTTTTGATCTACAGATTGGAAAAAAAAACAAGTGGATGTTTTCACTGACGTACAGTTTTGCTTTGAAAACCTAGTTCATTTGTTCAGTATGTAATTAGGCAGCGTTCTGAAAAAAATGGGACATGGGTGTTATAAAGCCTTTTTCAGCTTCAGTAAAATAATTCTGAAAAAGATGGTTTGTTGTGGTTCTTGTTAATTACTTGTGTGTATGAATTAGTTGTTGAAAAAATTTGAGTTTATCCTTAAGCTTATCCGTCTTTGGTGACCATAATGATTATCTATGGCAGGCAGCGCCATACAGCTGCTTCTACACAAACGGCTATGGAGATAACTGTTTGCTAAAACCTTATGTTGACAAACTTCCTTTGCTGCCCTGTCCTTCTGCTATGAACTTGATGTCCCATGGGCTGTTTTCCAAATAAATCTGTCCTGTATTTCTGCCCTTTGTCAAGCTCTTTTTTTTTTCTGTTGAGATTATTTGTGCCACGCTTTTTTTTTTTTATAGCCCTCTAGTGCCTTTCACCCCAGTGGCAGTTTTTATTTCTTCTGGGCAGCTTTTCACTATCTGGCTAAAAAACACTGCTAAAACTCCAAATCTTACGAATGGAATTTGTTTTTCTTCTGCAGGCCATACTGGCGGTGTTACTATTCAAATACAGATGCAGTCATTTACGTAGTGGACAGCTGCGATCGAGACAGAATTGGCACTTCAAAATCAGAGCTTGTTGCTATGTTAGAGGTAAGGAAACGAGCATGAGGGTCATTTCAGGAAACTCCAAATATTTATTGGAGCTGATGTGAAATTTGATTCAGTGAACCAAGTTCAGTTGTGAAATTTCAGCTCTCAAAACAGGCCCACACAACACTTCTGACTGAAAAGAACTAAATATACTGCAGGTATTTTATAGCTTTGTGCCATAATTGTTTGGACAGTAAATTATATTTCGCTTTTGGTCACATGAAAACTTTCCTGTCCTCAAGAACAGCCACTCAGTGCTTCAGTGGTGGCAAAAATCAGGCCCTGAAGGAATACCAGTAATTAATATCTTTCTAGGTACTGAATAGGAAGGGCAGGTTTACAACAGGGTAATAAGAGTAAAAAAAAAGAGACGTTAAGCAAAACTTTTTTTTCAAAGTTGCTGCAAGCTTTTTAATATACTTGGTTAAATCTACCTCTCAACTCATCTCATAATGTAACAGTACTTTGTAAACTTGCCTGTTTTGAAATTGCTCCCATGTGCTGCCTTGCTGGGAGCAAATGGAATTCAAACTGTGTCATTCTTTTGCTGAAGAATTTCCTAAAGCACAAATATCAGCAAACTGAAGAAATCATTTTTTTTTCTACACATTTTTCCTCTTTAGTAAATAGATTTAGTAAAAATCCCTGCAACAACTTGCATGATTCCCATTTTTTAGGAAGAAGAGTTGAAGAAAGCCATTTTGGTGGTGTTTGCAAATAAGCAGGACATGGAACAAGCGATGACTCCCACAGAAATGGCGAACGCCCTTGGCTTGCCGGCTTTGAAGGATCGAAAATGGCAGATTTTCAAAACCTCTGCAACTAAGGGTACTGGGCTTGATGAAGCAATGGAATGGTGAGTAAAAATTTACTAATGAAGCTAGCATAATTAGACTATCTTTTTATTTTTTTGAAAGCTGGAGCTGTGGAAGGTTTGTCTGACTTAAAAGCTTTGTAATACAAATTACAGGTTTGCAGCACTTCTTTAGCGCTTAGCGAGAGCAAACAGATGAGCGAGATCGTGATTTAAGTGAGGGGTAGGCATCTCAGGACTTGCCTGTGCAGTCTAGCTAGGGCCACGTAGCTCTGGGCAATATTCCTAACAAAATAAAACCAGAGCCCACATTAGCAGAAAGAGTAGCTTACTCCTAAAGATGTCTTGACATATTTGAAATGATTTTTTTTAGTAAACTGACCTACCCTTTTTCCTAGGTTGGTGGAGGCCTTGAAGAGTAGGCAGTGATACAAAGCTGACCATTGCAATGAAGTTTCAGCTACAGCCAACATTCCTCCTGCTGCAGTCAAGTATTTTCAGTCTACGGATACTTGTAAATAGGACAGGTTTGAGTTTGACTCCGGTAATGTGGGTGCCTCTCTTCACTTGCAAAACTGAACCAAGTGACTGGCTGTGTACATTATGATATTTCCTTTCTTCCTTTGTGTTTAAAGATGTGCTTAATAATTTGTATGAAAGTTTTACTGGCTGGCAACTCCCCTCCCCCCCCGGGGTGGTTTTAAGTTAGAGCGGTTACTAGATTGGTGTAATTAAAACACTAATAAAATCTGCAGTGGTCAGCTGTATTCGAAGACGTGTTGCTTGTCCAGCTGCTGCCAGTTAAACCAGTCATGTGGCTGAGCCTTCAAAGAGGTTTCCTTAAGCTGATGGTGTTATGCTTCAGGCTCCCTCAGTGCAGATACGCTGTTAAAATAAAGTACAGCACCTGGGATAATACTGTGCCTCTCCCTGTTAATGTGGCTTAGTTTTACTTTCTTCGGTAACTGCCACCAGCCCCAGTGTGCCAGGGCAGTAAGGTAAATTTAACTTCCACCTTTCATAGCTGTTATTTCTATATTCTCTGCTTAGCTCGCAATGACAGCTTACTTGTAGCTGCAGAAAGTGGGATATAAATCAAGGTCAAGAGGCAGACTGTTTTCTCCAGAAGGCAGGATATTCACGGCCACGAATGCAGTCATACTAGCCCATCTTTTAAAAATGAAGTAAAATTTAATATAAAAAATCACGGTGGTTGTCCATTCAACTGTACATGCTCTAGTAAATATACAGGTTTGGAAAAAACTGAAAGGCTTTTTTTTTTTTAAGATCCTAGATGAAAAAGAGGACATGAAGAAATACAAATAAATACAATTAAAATATGTAAATACTTTTTTCCCCCACAATAATTAAGTTCCCTCGTTTGAAATTAGTTTTTACAAATTAATCCTCCAGAAAGGAAAAGCCTTGTCATTCCACCATTGCTAAGTCTTTCAGTGCATGGCTTCGAGGTTTCTTGGCCTTGTAGCCACGGCGCAGGAACTCTATTTTTCTCTTCCTGGTTTCTGCTTTGGTCTTGTGTCTCTTCAGCTTCCTCCTTGCAGCAATGTCAGGGTTTGCTACAGTCTAATGAAGAACAATACAACATGTGTTTGCTTAGTTGTGTCTGCAGCTGACTGTTCCTGTTAACATCCAACACTGCCCAAGAAGTGGGTGACTGACAGACAGCGCTCCTGTTTTCTAAGGCTCCTCAAAAGTGAGGGTATCCTGGCTGCTCTGGCCAGGTTTACCGCTGCCCTCCAGGTAACCCAAAAAGCATGGCCTTGGTGTCAGTCAAAACCTGCCCACAAGTTTGATCTTAAATAGCATCATAGAATATCCTGAATTGGAAGGGACCCACAAGAATCATCAAGTCCAACTCCTGGCTCCACACAGGACCACCCCAAAATCAGGCCATGTGTCTGAGAGCATTGTCCAAACGCTTCCTGAACTCCAGCAGGCCCAGGGCTGTGACCACTTCCCCAGGGAGCCTGTTCCAGAGCCCGACCACCCCATCACTACCCGACCACCCCATCGCTAGCTTCTCATTAATCTTCTGAAATGAAACTATCCCAATGCAGGATGAAATTGTTTTTCACACTCGCCTTCCTGGCAACATCTCAAGCCTTTAGAAAATCTCTATTCCTTTTTCCAGAAAAGAAAGCAGAATACACTTACCTGCAAAGCCCTTTGCTTTTTCCTCATCGCTCTTTTCTGATTGGCCTGCTTCTGCACTGAAGAAAAGGCAAGTGAAAAAGCCTCCAGTCCAACTAATTTCTTGAGCAGTTCTATAATTTCTTGGGAAAGGTTCTTCAGTGTCGGATCTAACAAAACAAAATAAATTTGCTTAATCTTTTCAGCATGTGGAGCAAAAGCCAACAACCCGATAAGGAATTATCCCTTTTTTACTAAAAATGTTTGTACTGATTCATCTTGCCCAGTATTACTGCAGACACCAGAGCAAAGATGGTTGTGAAATGTGCTGGTTCTTCACCAGCTTTCCCAGAGGATGACAAATTGTGCTTCACGCAGGTAAACCAAAAGCAATACTGAAAGCCCCCAGTTCCTGTGCTGACATAGCAAAAAGTAAATCTTTATCCACTTGTGACATTGTTAATCTCTACCTTGCCTTTTCCAAGTGTCTTAATAACTTAGCAAAGTTGTTCCTTGCCTAGCACTGCCCTCATCCGATTTTTTTCCAGTTCCTTTTTGTCCTCAAATGTAAGGACTCAGTGCCACGCGACATATTTTCAAGGCATATATTACTCTAAATGTATGGTTTGTGTAACTGTTTTTCTTTTGTTGTCCTTATTCTGTCATTGGATTTGCTTCACTTAGAACACTTCCATGAACGACCTGCCAGGCTTGCTCTTCAGTCAAGAGCCCGCTGAGTTAGATGGGAAGTAAGTTTGACTTTCTCCAACCAGGCATCACTTCATATGGGTCACACAGTGTGTATCTATCTGCTGCTAGTTCACAGCTCAGTTGACCTCATTAAGTGCTGAGGTCTTTCTGCAATCCTTGCTGTCATTTTCCCCGGTACATACATTCAGGCTTTAAGACTTTTAAACACCCATGGATCTCCAGGGAGAAAAAAGTGTTTGCTCAGGCAGTATCTACTGGGGCAGAGTGACCTGGACTCGTTCGGGAGGAAGGCACAAGTTCAATAGGTGCACACCTGCCTGCACACACAGCGTGTAGCATTCCTGTACCAGATGCCTCTCCTCCCCTAGCCTCAAAAGTTGTTCTCTTTCAGTCACTGCAAACGTGCGACACACACTGAGGTTCATTTTCAGGATGCTCTGTTTCTGGGGAAAACAAGGACCACCACCAAACTAGCAATTCCAAGTTGTGCAAGCCCTTGCTCCACAGTAACACGTGGCCATAAGAAAACCCCACGCTTTTGCATTAGAACAAACACACTTTTAGCCACGGATCTTTGAGCCCCTAATCCTCACAGCAGCCCTTAACATGGCAATTCAAAAGAACAACACTTGGCAACAGCCTTGTGCTGGCTTCCCTAAGGCCTGCGCTTCATTCCCCTCCTCAGCAAGGATCCAGCCTCGCCACCACGAGTCCACCCTTTACCACTATACTTTTTCCACTAAGTCACGTGCTCAAGCATTACCCGCTTGCATGCAGGAGCCTGCCTAACTTAATTCCAGTCTTTGTCAACATTTACATTTTTGTTCCAGCTGTCATACGTTCTCCTCCTTTCCTGATATTTTGGTTAAACTGCGAGTAGGTGAAATTCACTGTTTTTGACATCTGTGCCTCAACAAAGGAAAAGAATGACCAGGGTGTTCACGCTGAGGCACACATCTAACACCTTCCCCTCTCCTACTCCTTGTGAGGGATATCGCTTACCTTGCTCTGCATAGGTGCTGTTCAGCTCCCTGTACAGCGGGGTGAGAATTGTTGGAAGGTACGGCTTGATTCTGTCTTTTCCCAGATCCACTGAGATCGCTCCCAGGAACTTAAAGATGCAGCTCCTCTGAAAAAAGTGTATGGGACAGTGTAAGGCAGGTAAGAAGGACACTGCCTAACTGAACTGCTGCAAGAGCACTGTGTGTCACCATTCAACGTACAAGGTGCTTCAGGCACTCATCTGCGGGTATAAGGTCTTACTGCAGCCAAGTACAGCCTGAGACAAGACACAATTCCATGGGACCTGCAAACGTGTGAGCTGCGACTTCACTTCTTAACACTGACACACAGGCTTGTTCTCACTGCCCTGTGTGAGGCAGCTGAAGACACGAAAGCTCAGCCTCTCCAACTGCACCACAGGGAACCACCACCCTGCTTCTGTCGCTCTCGCACCCCCTCCTTCTGACACGTAACTCGACATTGCCATTCCCCTCCACACGTAAGCCTGGCATTGTTGAGCTTTTAGAGGCAGCGCTCTGTCCCCTGCAGCTTGGTGCCTTTGGCTTTCCCACATTTCACCACCCCACAAGAGGGCTGGAAGCATCAGCAAAGGAGAAGCAGACTGGCACAAGCCTTTCCTGAGAAACAGTAATTTCTCCACCAGAACCTCACCACCAGCTCCCACTGCCCTCTGCAACTTGTCCCCTGGAAGGAACGAGCCAGAGCAACGCTGCTGTACAGGTGCTTTCCACATCAAAAGCAGCTGGTCTGACCCTGTTCTTACCTTTAAAGGGACTTTAGGGGAATATGCTGCTTCTCGTTTTGCCATGAGAGAGAGCTTCTTCATTAGCCATACCAACGTGGCTGGCCGGCCTTTCTCTTCCGTGTCCTCTTCTTCGCCCTCTCCTTGAGCAGAAACATCTTGTTCTCCCTCATCTTCAGAGGGCTCCTGCTGTTCCACTTCACAGCCGAGTTCTCCTTCAGCCTCTTCACCTTCCTCTGAAGCAGGTGCAAGCAAGTAAATAACTTTGGCGACAAACAGCAAGTTCTTTACAACCTGGAGCACGGAAACAGCAGTCAGTCACTGTAGGTTCCTACAGCACCAGCAGTGAGCACAGCATGAAAGAGCCAAGGTTAGGGCTGGACAGCAGGGCCCCCAGTCCTGCGCTGCGTGGTGCCTCCCACGTCTGTCCCTGCCACCCCTCAGCCCCTCCAGCAGACTGACACCACCAGGGGGACGTTTCTGGGCCCCTCTGGGACACGCAGCTGCTCAGACACCCTCAGCACAGCAGCTAGGCGCTGTATTCGCCCTGAGCCGTTTCCAGACAGCAGCACTGCTGTCCTGAGTAGGAGGTTAACATTGCCTCGAGGGCCAGGGCCTGCCCTGTGCCCTCTTGGAGCCCCAAACTGGCTCCTGATCTTACCTGCTCCCCCAGAGACTGGTCCAAGAACTTAGAGTGCAGCTGATGGCAGAACGCAAACACGAGTTCCTTCATCTGGGGAGACAAAAAGGGGGAGGGAATCGTTCTGTGACAGAGCCAGTAGCAGGAAGCCCAAGCAGCATTTTGCAGTCACCAAAGGTGGTCACCAGGAGGCCAGTCAGTTGGCTCAGCACAAGTTCTGCCTGCGTCTTGCAATACAGAAGGGAACCTTCGTGCTGCTGAGAACTAGACCCAGGGAAGCTCCCTCCCAGCAGCAGACACCTACTCAAGTGCTTTAAGTGGTTACGGCTAGGCAGCAGGCAGAAGCAACTGAGAGAACTGAACAAGCCAATCTACCAAACCTATTTTTATGTCCCAGCCAGGGAACGGGTGTGGGCATGGGGGGAGGAGCACTGCAGACATAATTACCTTACTGTCCAGTTCAGCAGTCAAGAAGAGCGTGGACGCAGACAGCTCTGCTGATGGCTTTCTCTTCTTCCCTGCTTGCCTTTCCTTCCACTCGTTGACAAGATCTTCTGGCTTGTGAGATGCAAACAACAAGCCAAAGATCTGAGTAGCTGTCAGCCAGACCCAGCTGTGAGGATGCCACAGGTGAGACTGGACGTGGCCTAGGGGAAAGAAAACCTCTTTCAGCACAGGAGCAGGTCCAGCGACAGCAGAAAAAGAACCGCATCCCTCCAAGAGCTACCACAGCACATGCTACAATGAAATGGTGAAGGAAATAAACCATGTCATCTGCTCAGAACATAATCAAATTGTTCTTGGGAACACTACCACAGCACTTCCACACCACTAAAGATGGGGCCATTTCTGGAAGCGATGACAACTATGCAGGACAGGTGGGCATGGCACAAAGACACTTGCTCCCTCTTGGCTGACCAGTCATGTTTCTGCAGCAGCTACAGTCCCCTCATGGGCTCAGCATCACAGCTCAGGACTTCCTGCTGTGTGACTCGGGTGGGCTGGCCCTGCACCAGATGGTCAGATCTAACTGCTGGAAGGAGGCTGCTGATGTTTCCGAGAGGTGAACGGAGCTGCCCTCTTGTCTTGCCTTTGTGCAAGCTGCACCTCAGTAAGCAACCCAGGATTTACAAGGGTTTCCTCGTATCTCAGTAAAGGCACCTGGCAGGCTGAACTCTCTGAAGACATAATCCAGCCAGAAACACTCCTTCTGATATCAGCAACTGAAAACTAGACAACAAAATGATAATAAGCCAGCCTGACATTGTAAAATCTCACTCACATGGAAACTTCATGAATCATTGACCTCCAGGCCTTAACATCCTGGCAGGCACACAGTATTTACAGTGCCATTACCACGTCATCGCTTGCTGGCTGGTATGTATGATCTCATCAAGGAAATCTCTTCCCAGAAGAGCTGAAAGTTTTCATCAAAGAAGCTGTAATTATGGTCAAAAATGCAATACTTTACAAGTACCTGCTCTTGGGATAACGGGGAATACTTCCCAGCAACTGAGACAAAAGGACATATGGTTTCCATCAACTATGTAACTTTTTTCTGTTAAAATCTGCTCTTTCTCTGCCCAGTAGCTGCCATGCATTTTGCAGCATGCAAACCGTGTATGACAGAGTTCAGTTGCTTATATTGGGGTGTAAAGAAACGCATGGCACACCAGTGATCTTCCTTGTAACCCATAATAATTCTTGATACTTACCCCAGATATTGCTGACAAGATCTCCATGCTTGGTTAACTGAATCAAGCTGCACTCTGAGATTAGCTTTGTTACCAGCACAAGAAAGCTGAACAGCAGCCTATCTGCAGCCTTCTCCTCCTCCTCTTCAGTTATCTAATAAAATCAACAAGACCAGAAATATGCTTACAAGGACTTGAAGATGGTGCTTATTTACCCTACTAGACAAATTTCAGATCAACTCCGCAAAGAAACAGAGGACTGACTTCTATCCAATTGCTGTAATAAACTGAAGGGAAGAAGCTCCCTTGAAGTATTTCCTCTGGAGACTGAACCTCTGCAGGAGATTATTACAGTCATTCCTCTCTGTTTTACACAGGTACCACTAAACAAACCCTTTGGCTTCCAAATGCAGGGAATTATGCACACGACATATTTCAGTTATGCCTATAGATGTATTTGCACACATTTGATTCTCATTCCTAGAGCCGAGCTGAGCTGAGATTTCCCTCCGTCAGCCAGGAGGCCCCGCACTGCTAGGACAATGCTCTTTTACTCCGTTCCCTCCAGGTTCTGACCACACTTGCCATCACCGGCTGGCTTGATGCAGCTCGCCAGTGCGTCACCCACATGTCGCAGCACAGGGGGCGATTACAGAGGATTTCTCATCACTGCAGATATTCTCATCTCCTGCCGATCTACGCACCCCCAGGCTCCTCTCTTGTTCAGCGTGGTGACCAGGCGCATCAGTTACATACATGGCAGCTCCCCAGGTGCAGTGACTGGGATTCCTCCGGGATCATCACATGCCATGCCAATCTGAGGCAGCCTTGTTCTGAGGTAATCATGTGCACATAAAGACATTCAGTAAAACAAAGCCATGGTCTGAAGTACAGGAAGGGAATTCCTTTGGAAGTTAAAGTGTAGATAACACTCAACAAAGCAGTCAGTCACAAGTGATGCACTGCTGACCTTCCGTGTTTACACAGATCTCTGCACCTATGAGACCTGTTTCCCAGTTAACCAGATATTGTCAGCATGGCTCTTTTATGACTACCTAGATTCGAACCCATCCCAGTGCGATGTATGCATTCTGCCACTCTTTCTGATGGTGGTTTTTAACTTCACTTCAAACAAAAACCACAAGTCCCTTCTCTCCCGTCACTGCAGTGAAGACCGCACAAGCAGGGAAAGCTACCTGGACATACACCCTGCTACATGCTGTCAACCTACCGAGTCAAACAGGTTAAAAAACCAAAAACCTATGACTCAAGGGTTGTCTCAAGAACCCCTTCCACCCACAGAGGCGGAAGCCTTGATAGAGGCTGGAGCAAGAAGTATGCCTGCAGGCTACATAGCATGGCTGCAGGCTCAGGCCAGGTGGCTTTGCAAAGTTGCTTTGCTCCTTGTGCTGTGACACGACATGAAATTTGGGCTTACAGACAAAATATGGTTCTAGGTCAATGACATGCCCTTCAGGACAAATGTGTGTGCTTTGTATCTTTCCTCAGTCCCAATCAGAAGGTTCAATGGTTAAATCTCTCCTGCACTTCTTCCCTCCTTACATTTTCCTTCCCCAATCCTCACACAAGGTAAAAAGACTTACATCTTCAAATTGAACTGGGTTGATTTCTTTTTCAATCAAGGTGAGGACAGCTTCAAGGCGTCGTTCAAACATGACTCCCTCCACTTCCACAAACAAACCACATGCCTGGGCAGCCAACCTCCTGTGCAAGCTCTGCCAATGGAAAGAATAACACTTCTTGGTAATCAAATCTTGCAGCTCCTGTGAGCTGGTAACAGCTCCTATTTTTGCTTGTAGCAACAGCATCTGAAGAGGTCATTTTCAGAGTACTATAGAAAAAGGCAATGCTGCCAGCTAAGGACAGAAGCACCTGGCAGGACATGCTGTCCCTGGAAAAGCACCCTAAAGCTGAACGCCAAAAGGCTGTTTCTAGCCCAGTTCCCAGCTGCAGAGCTCTGGAGACTACTTTGCATTCATTGGTTCTTCACAACGCAATGGGCAGCTCACAGCTATAACCAAGAACTGAACATAATAGAGATGAAAAGGATGAAATATTAAAGAACACTCGCTCCACTAGTGCGGAGAGACAGCACCCGAGTCCTGTTTGAGAATAACTACGCAGCCAGGCACCCAGATCAAAATTGGAGGTCTGTAAGACTAGGTTTGCCACCGTCCAGCTGCTAGGAACAGAGCAAAACAAATCTGGGCTAAGAGAGCATGAACAGTCAATTACTAGGATCAGAAGAGCTTTAAGGAATTTGCTCCAACCTTTAACCTGAGCAGAGGCTACAGCTGGTGAAATACCTGTCCCAAGTGGGGCTGTTGGAATGCAGTGCAATGCAGCTGTGAACTCTGTAGGCTGACCTACAGCAGTGGCTGTTCTCTACATTTCTGTAGCTATACAAATCTTTATTTCTCTCTTTTTCCTTGCTAGCAAGAAGTACGGTGTTGAGCACAGCTTTAAATAACTTTTATTCCAAGATGATTCTTGCCCATGCTCCTTTCCTAAAACTCTTAAATCGGGCATAACTGAACCCACCAATCCACCACACCTGGCATTAGCAATCCCACTTGCCTTAATCTCACTCAGTCCCCCCAGTCTATTTACCCAGTCAACAAAAAGACCAAAGAATACCTTCTTGCTGTGAAACCACTCTGTGACCAGCGAAAACATCAGGTCTTGTTTATTGTTGTTTATCTTAGTGAGCAGAGATTTACACGTCAGAGCTGCCATCTTTTTGCATTTGGCCGAGTCATCGTTTATCATCGTCATGCAGAGGGAGAGAAAAAACAGCCCGCAGTATTTGTGGAGGAGCTCCTAGAAAGAAACAACCGTCAGTCAGCTGTACATCCCCCAGGAGCTTCTGGCACTTAAAGGGGAAAAGAGAGGTATTTGTTGCACAGCATATAGGACCAGTGCCAGCCCCAAGTGGAGTCCACGTTAAGGCAGGTGAACGGAAAGGAGAGGATGGTCCAGCTGTTGGAGCTCGCAGGGAGTGCACAGCAGCCCCATCCTTCCTCTGATGCCAACTTGCTAACGTGTCCCTGGGATGCAACTTGAGTGTCAAATACTAAGGGGCCTTTTCACAACTAACTCACATTGAAACGGGCACAAATTTCTAAGCACTGCAGCAAACAGGCCCAAAGGCCCTTCTCTTGCAGAGACAGCAGTGCTTTGCTACCTTATAGCGTTGCTTGGAACAAGATACTAAATCTAATCGGGGGTGGAGAGGCACAGCTTACTGTGCAGAATTTCTCTTCCTTCCTCCGATATTGTTGCTTGATTGCACTTCTCTTAGTCTCCTATAAGCTCAAACTCCAGCTGCAAAGCATCAAGGCAGCTTAGCATTTCGTGTATGTTATCCTGCATAGATGCACAGCTATTCTTCAAGCTTTCACTTTGATCCACCCTACTGAGAGGTCCTCCCTCTCCAGTCAGGCCAACGAAACTGATATTGCACATCACATACCACTTCAGTCAACAATATCCCTCATAAACGTTAAAAGAAAAAATCATGGTAAGAAAGCTCTAGAATTCGCTTTCTATTCATACCCCATTTCCTTAACTGGATGTGTTTTTTCCTGGCATAAATCACCATTAAGTTTATCCAAGCTCTTGCTGACAGAGCTTTATTTTACTTGCAGACTGAGCACATTAGATACAGAAGTACTGCAGACTTTCCAGCACGTCATTTCTCTTCTGGAGCAAAGCCAGCTTTTTTGGAGATAAGTGAACATCCTGCTCATGATAAAAGATAATATGAACTGCTAAGAGCTCCCAAAATAAACTGCTCTGAAAATGCTGTTACTGCAAACAGCTGAAAAGAATCAAACGCTTGATGCTTGGTACCAAGAGGCGGTCATTACCTGTGGGAACATGTCAAGGAGGTACGCAATCATCTCCAGCGCAGACTCCCTTCCAGTTTCATACTCATAACTGTGAGGAAACGGTTAACAGTTAGGGCTGGGTTAACACTCTATCACGTCGCTAACAATTTACAAAAATGGCCAATGCTACTGACACACACTGGCAGGGATCTTTTTACAACAGCTCCTTAACCTGGTCTGATACTGAGGAGAAGAGAAGCAAGCAGGCTACTCAGCTCCATCTGCTAGAGATTGGGCACATGGAGGCAGGGAGGGCAAAAAGGGCTCCAGTGAACCTGGGTCAACACAACAGCACTGTGCTATGGTGCTGGGGGGCACAGGAAACTACTGTCACCTTGAGCAAAGGAGGGGTTGTGCTTGGAAGGAGGTTTCAGGAACATTGCTCCAGCTGAACTGGTGCAGTAGGCCTCAACTGTGCCTGCAGCTGCAGTTGAGACCATTGCCAAGGGACAGCAGTCAGATAAATGCACTTTCCCTTACTCTTTCTGGATTTTCTAGTTCACCTGGTTCACAAGCAGTGCAGCTGGTTAAACACTAAGTAAACAACAGCACCTTTGCTTGCATAGATAAACAGCAACAAAACCAGCTGTGAAACAGCGAAGAGATAATTGCTTTATTTCTCAAACATCCACCTCTGAAAAAGGGGAAGTGTTTTATAGGTAGGAAAATCAAGACTCCAAGCACACCCACTCCTCCTCACGAACAGCACACACGAAGGCTACTGAAGTCATATATAAAGCAACAGGGTTCTGTACTGAGAGAAAGAGATGTGCGGAATATAAACTCACTCCAGCTGCGCGAGCATGAAATCCAAATTGGGTTTCAGCTTGTCACCAAGGGGGTAGTCCAGAATATATTTCAAGTAAATCTTGAAAACAAAACAAAACAACAGAAAGGGGTTACCAAGAAACACTTGGAAAAGCACGTAAGGAGGTTACAAGGAAAATCCAGTTATGGAGCAGTACGTTTATGAGAATAAACCCTTCCTTCTGCACATGCCAGTTCTTATTCCACAAGGGATCAGCTGCTCTCAAGCTCCAATCCTGGGACAGGATCTACAGGTGTTTGACAACTGCCAGATCAGACTTCAGAGTATTGCTGTGACTTGCCCAGGCATCTGCTAATAGAAATTCAGCATCCTTCAAAATCCATCTAATAACTATGGAAAAGCTCTACTTGGCTATGCACAGCTCCTGCTTTTCAATGCTTGAAATGAAGCAACCAAGTCCATCTTTTGGTTGCTCTCAGCTTAGAAAGAAGGAAGAAGTAGTGGGAAGGAACTGTGGTTTGTAGCAAACTTTCTTCTGCTAGGACACAGTAAGGCATGATTCTTAGTTACATGGGCCTAAAAGCCTTTGAAGGAGGGACTGTGTCACTGCTGTTGAGCAGCTCACTGAAGGTATGCCCATGGCAAGCAGTTTCACTACAGGCAAGCAGTCTGCAGTTCTGCTACGGATCAGTCACAAGCAGTAAAACCAGCCAGGTAACAAGGGGACAAGGATTAGGAAGATGGAGAAACAGGGCTGGGGATTCAGTCGAGCTAAAGCACACCTATGTGAGAGCTGCAATGGCCACATTAAACCCTCTAGCCTGTTAGACTGCTGTAAGTAAAGTAACAGGAGAGACTTCTCTTTCTACCCACCTGCCTGCACTGGACTCGCACCGGCTCACTCTGGCCCGTGATGGCCAGCTGGGCAACCTTCTGCATCACATCATCAATTTCAGGGACAATCAGCTTCCTGGATAGAATAGCCTGAAAATGTGACAGCACAGTTGGAGTCATGTAATTTTGTTTGCACGGCGTGACATACAGCATTATAACCTGGGATTACCCTGGTATCAGGCGGTACATTAACACTGACTTTTGCACATCTTCAAACGTAGCCAGAGGAACTTTTTTTAAAAAAATAAAAAATAAAAACACACACAAAAGGTAAAAAAGGTGGCTTGCAAATCCATATCTGCTTCTTTTGGAGGACACAGAATATCTGGTCTAATGGTTATGGACGTGAATTCTTTAGCAAAAACATTCTGCCACCCAAATGCATGCTCATACACACCACGTATATAAAAAAGCCTCCCCAACAACTTTAAACAGTGACTACAACTCAAACAGGAAAGATTTTTTCTTCTTCTTCTATAACAGAGAACTTTAATGGCATTCTGTGGCCTGTTCCTAACAAGATCTTATAAACTTCCATCAAAAGCTAAAACCCCTACCATTCCAGTGGCTCACAAAACCCATACACTTGTTCCATAGAAATACCTTGAGAAGGCCAAAGGCTGTGGCTTGGCGTGATGAATCATAGATGTCCTCTTCAGCAAAGCCCAGCAACACTTGGAGCTGTTTGCTTGTTATATGGCTCTTTGCATTCTTCACAAGTATTGTTACAGACTGCAAAATCAAATTGCACATTGTCAATACACACACAGTGCCATAAAATATACGCCCACCTCAAAATCTGACTCTATTTATAAGACTTGGGTTTGAAAGGACAAACTGGTGCTCTGAAACATGCAGCTAACACTGTTCTCATCATTTTGATTTCAGCTGGCAATTTTGAGACAAAAAATGAATACAAGGAAATACACATATTCAGTCCTTGAAATGAGTGGGGATGCTCACAGACATGAGCCATTACACAGGAACGCAGACAGGAAGAGAAAAAATCATATTGGCACTAGGACTCAGCATGAATTACTCAGTTTCCCCTATGATAATGAAGCTGTAATTAATTCAGGAATGCATTTAGAAGACATCTCAAGGAATACAGCGCACCGGGTAACAGTAGTTATCACTACTATTAATTGCTCTCTTTCCTTGTCTCACTTCAGGTATGAGGGTTCAGTCCAATGAATCATGTTAAAAGCAAGCTACTCAGGCACAAAACTGGTATCTCTCAGAAGACAGGGTGGTAACGTGACACTCTTACAGGGAATAAAGAAGGCAAATACGTTTCTATAAAACACTGGAGCACAGCTCCAAAGGGGTAACTTTCTATAACTCCGGACTTGGGAAAGAATCAGAGCAAGAATACATTTCCCACTTCCTTGGAGTCTCCAGACGAACTCTCCAGGACCAGTTGCAGGAAGGATCTCCAGTGGAAAAAGTCTCATTCTACAAAGTTAATCCTAAAGTAGAAGTGAGCAGACCTGGCTCTGACTTACTTTGAAACAGTTCACAACCAAGTGGAAATTTTGGCCTTTGGCTACTCCTGTCTTGGCAAATTCTTTCAGCAAGAGGAAAAGCTGCTTGATTAGTGATTCCAGATTTGTATTGACAGAAGGCAAAGGGAACTTTAAAATCCATACTAAGGACTGCAGAGCACCAGTTATCACCTGTAAGAAAGAGTCAAAGGTCAGCATGTGGGTACAATGGCACTGAAAGAACACGTCTCTCTCTGCTTACAAATGTCGTCAAACTATCTGCAACTGTGGTAAAAGGGAATTAGCTATCTTTCAAAACATTCATATGCAAAACAAAGGGGTTTTCAGTTCTAAGAATGCTATCTGCCACTCCCTAATTCTCTAACTGATTTTACTAGGTAAAGGCATTAACACAGTGCTGATTCACAGCAGATGGCAGGAAGTCTTCTGAAGCAGAGGTACCTTCAAGGCACAGGAGTTGCTCTGGCAAAATCCCAGGTCACCTGAAAGCCCTGCTCCGGGTATCTCGGTGTCTGATGCATGTCTTCCATTCCCAGGAAACATGGGCTTTAATATTTTCCCTCCTAATGCTTACTCAAACCCTAGGAGGCTATCTGTGGTGCTGGGAATAAAGATTTTAAGAGTTGGATCAAAGGAAACCATGGCAGTGACAATACTGTTCTGTGCAGCCACAGGACCTCATGAAGCTCCTCACAGATGGTCTGCAAAGTACTTGTATGAACATGCTCCAGGAGAACTTGTCCACACTTCAACTAGCAGCACTAGGGGCAAAGCATTCAGTCCTCCATCAGTCACAATCCCTCCTCCCCCTTGGGATATCGTCCTTGACTTGTTTAACTGTACACCTGTGAAATTAGGTTTGAAAGTGGGATGCCTTTCTCTGCTCTTGCAGATCAACTGCAACATGACGTCTGGGGGCAGGACCCTTCTTATAGCAGAAGAGACAGACTCCAGCCAGAACTGTACCTTGACATCCATGGATTTCAGGCAGTTTATGAGCAGCTGAACAAAGGGGTCTAACA
Source organism: Cygnus olor (assembly GCF_009769625.2). Classification (NCBI taxonomy): domain Eukaryota; kingdom Metazoa; phylum Chordata; class Aves; order Anseriformes; family Anatidae; genus Cygnus; species Cygnus olor. The sequence continues at coordinate 45,344,870 of NC_049169.1, forward strand.
TTTCCAAAACATGCTCGTCCGAAGAATTTATTTTGGACCTCTTCAGACTCATGTGTAGCAGCTGGCACAGAAAACACAGGACATTCATCTCAGACAGGGACTCAAATAAGTCAAGTAAAGTCCCATGTTGCTTTGGGTTATAGTAGAATTTAGGCCATATCCCATTAAAATATCTGCAACAGGCTAAGCACTTTTTATAGCTCTCTAAGAGGCATCAGTGGAGTTATCCTATGCAAAACAAAATTAAGACAAGTGGCTGCGTTTTTATACAACGTATCGAATACCTTCTTTTGGATACTCTTAACAAAAATTTGAATCTCAAAGCTTTCTCTTTGTATTTGAGGAAATCCTTACCCTAAGTCCTGCATCAACCAAGATAAGCATGTTTGTCCTTCTGCTGATGGGTGCTTTCTGCCCTCCTCTCGTAGGAGTGGGTGGGAGCAGCAGGCAGCTTTCTGGTTGCAGCCGAGGATCTGGAGGAGGGACAACTTTTTTTCTGAAAAACAGTGTAGAGCAAAGGTGAAAATTCAGATTTCTACCCTCTCCACAACAAACTTGCTGTTGGGAGCAGAAAGAGCTGGACTGTGCTCAGCTGCTACCCACAGAGCAAGTAAAAGCAGATCTGTGAACAGAGTGAACTGAACTGAATTTGAGAGCAACGTGACAGACGGGACACTCAGACTTGAGAGCAACGTCACTATTACAGAGATAACAGATGCACATTGATTTGTGTAACTTCTCCAGTATTTTCTGCTCAGCCAACAAGACAGAACCTTGGTAATTCCTTCAAGCAAATACGTTCACTGCATGATTTACCAATGCCTTACTGAATTTTCTGATAGCTTTTAAAAACTGCTACGGGAAGTCTGCAAACAACTGTCAGATCCTAGTGCAAGCCAGCCTACGTAACACAGGGGAAAGGCAAGATGCCCAAACCCGTTCTGAGCAGTGACACCACCAAATGGAGAGGAAATCTGATGGTTATACCGCCTGAAGCAATAAAGTAACAAGCCAGAGTTTCTCTTGTTCCTGACACCATGAAAATGTCCAAGGCCTCAATCACCTTTTATATGCTAGTTTGTAGCTCCATCCTGACACCATCACCTGTACCTACATCCAAACATTTACATCCTCTTGCCAGGTGGTAAGAGAGCCTTACTCAAGACCGTGAGCACTTGCAAGAACAGACTTCCATTAGTTCAGGAAGTGATAACTTCCATTTCTAAGCTCTCTCCCTGCCCTCTGGCTGCCCAAATTAGCTTACATCAAAAACAAAGGGCACATGAAAAGAAGGAAACCCTCAATCATTCTATTTGTTGGCTTTGAGAGCTGTCATTTCTGCAAGCAAACCTCCAAGCCATTAACAGACCAGCTGGGTAAACTGGAACTTACTTTGCCTTTTCAGTGAGTAGAGGCAAGTTTTCACTGATGAGACCATGACTGAGGAGGAGGAGATATTCTGCATTCATGTCTGAGTTGAAGATCAGCCCTGCCATGATGTGACGCAGTGTCTCATGCACCTTCCGGACTATCTTCAAGCTTGTAGTGCTCTCCAGAATCTACAAAGGCAGCAACATGAGAGTCAGGAGGGGCAGTGGTCTGCCACCTGAATTCAGAAATCATAGGAAGAGCTAGAGCAACTCCTCTATCACCTGCTGCCTAAAGCCCCAAGCTCTCCTATCGCATCAGCTCTGCCCCAGCATCTCTCCTTTTTTCTTTCCAGCCTCTTCTTAGACTCCAGACAGTTCACCTGTCACCCCCGAGACACACCAGAGCTCATGACCAAACAGAGCTCCATTTTTGCATGGGTTTGCACCCCACTCAAAAAATTGCATCTCTGTAAAGGCAATTATTCCACACAGAGTCTTAATGCATTTTGGTGACATTTCCTTCATGTGCAAGGGATCCAGTCACAAAGTATCCTTTTGCAAGTCTTTGAAGCCTCAGAGTAAACAGCATTAACAAAAGTTGGCAGAAGGAGAAGACACGGAGCACACACAGTGGGATGTTTCCCCTTCTAGCGGGGGAAAGCTTCCCACAGTACCACTGATGCCCTAGACATCATTTTATGATTCCATTTTATGAGCTGGGTGCATACTGCCTTCCACAAGAAAAACGGGGAGCCATAGTGAGATTATGTAGGTAATGTCACAGTAGTCACTTGGAGGCTTTAGAGTTTCTTCTAGACCATACAGAACTGAGAGTACTCAAAGGAAAGCAAGACTCTGGCTGCCTTTTCTTACCTCTTTCAGTGGCAGAATCAATTTTGTCACCTGGCCCTTTCCTATGTACTTTCCAAGAATTTCATAGGAATCGTAACTCTTGTTCTTGCGTGCTTCCATGACCTTGGAGACAATTCCCTTCACTTCCTTCTCTTCAGCTACATCCCCAAACAGCTCCTGGTTGAAAATCTTTGGAAAGCAGCCAAGAGAAATCGATGAGAGGAGCAGAAAAACAGAGCCAGATTCTCCCAGTAACAGCACAACCACGCTATTTTTCTCCAACTTCAGAAAGCCCAGTTCTCCAGGTTGCCCATGAATCATGCCCATCTTTCCTCTGTCAATATAAGAGGCACCAGGCTGAGCACACCAGATGGGGAAGCTGTTTTCACACCCTTCTGTGGCACTGCGATACAAGAACTGGGATTCCAGTCAGACCAAGACATGCAAATAAACCCTTTTCTGGGTGGCCAGCTGAGATCCATGGACTGCACTGACTAGATATGTTTACTATTGCTCAGCCATCTAAACCACTGGGAAACACAGTTAAGTGTCTTAATCTTGAACCAACCTCCCTCCCAAGATGCAGGGCTCAGGAAACAGTCCCAGAGTCTCTTCCCTTTGCTGTACAAGCACAATCAGCCCTGTTTGCCACCAAGTCTGAGGCAATCTACATACAACCTTCTCCTGCCTCCTTCTCCCCCATGCATTTCATGATGATGTTTCCTTCAATCTTGAATAGCTTTTACCTCAATCAGGGTATCTAGGCAGGGGTCCAAATCGCCAGCACTCAGCCTGGTAGTAAGGCCCTTCAGTAACAGGTTCACAGTGAAAGTCAGCACATGGAGCTAGAGATAAAGAGAACAGATCATGTTTCCAATCCCCTGCATGGACTTCTTAACTTATATTCTTCTTATATTCTTACTGGATAGGCAGACTCCCATAGCAAAGACGTCGCAGCTCACACACTACAACTGATCTCTTGCTATAGGAAAAAAATACTGGGAGGATAGGAATCCTCATATAGGCAGCAGGAAAAGGACCCCTGTTCCTCCACACGCTGGCAGAGGGCAGGAATCTCCTCTTTCTCCAGTGCTCTCACTGCTATTTTTAGGCTGTGATAATCAGTGCTTTCACTGTTACAGTAGTTAGAAGCTCCCACTGTTCCACTGTGGTAATTCATATCAGAAATTATTCCTACCACAAACCACCATGGAAAGAAGAAAGGTGAATTAATAGTTAGGGCCTCGGCTCTGGATCTAGGAAGCAAGACTTCAATTAGCATCGCTGTATGCTGCCTGTATAGTCCCTGTGGCAACTCACCTCAAATGTTGCTTGGCCCTAATGAAAAGATTCCCAATAATTTTATTGGAACAAGAAATTTATTCTTCACCTCGGTATCTCAACTCTTCACTAGGAAAACTCTTTTCTTCCCTGCATAGACTAACAGTTCTTTGGGTACAGACCCTCAGTTAACGTATGTTTGCATACTGCTTGGAATAACAAAGACTGATGCAGGCACTAGAAGTAGTATTTAGTAGTATAATACCAAGCTATTCTCTCAGTGCAAAACAATTTCAGTAACAATTTCCCTTTGGTTTCTTCTTGTAACACATGAAAAAAACCAACCAAACAACAACAACACACCAACAAACCTATAAAGAGCAAAAGACGAAGAATTTCAGCATTACCTGGTACCCATGGACAAGAGTAGACCGCATCTCTTTTAAAATGTACATAAGGTACTGCACTCCTAACACTTCCATGATTTTAGTGAGGGTGTTACGGGCAACATCCCGGATCTCCTGAAATCTGTTCCTCAGAAACGAGCAGACCTTCAGCAGGATGCTGGAAACACAGATGGACAGTTTTAGTTTGCTCCCAAACACAGAACTAATTACACTGCTAGCCAAGGAGGGTGCTTTCAGGGATGTTTTTACAAGCACAGACATGCTTCAAGCCAACCCCACAGGCTTCGTTGTCACATATCCGTTGTCCTTCAAGAGACTTTCGAGACTTGTCTTTTCCTTCTGTATGCGACTCTTTCTCCAGCTCTGCTACCCCTACCTCCACACTCTGCTTCATAGCTCTGCGTTTATTTAAGGATTTACCAAGTCTCTTTCAAACTTAGCTTTACAGCAATCAAATGCAAAGGGGAATGTAACTAGGAAAATGTGCTTCCAAAAAAAAGTATTTAATGCCTGTCAGAAGGCCCCTCCTGGATTTAGCCATGTGCACAACGACAGCTTAAGAAAGGTACCTGCACTCAATCCCAGCAAAATGAATGGTATTCAAGGAGATCCTCTGGGACCTACCTTGGCAGGTTGGCTTCCATCACTTCTTGGGGAAGACACTGCATCACCCTGACCATTGCAAAAGCTAAAGGAACACGAACTACCTCATCGTCATTCACAACGTTGGATTTCACAAGCTTGTGTTCCTCATCTCTTTTAACCTTTTTAAGACAAAGCAAGAGACAATGCACTTTTAATATAAAAAGTGTAATGAACAGACATTTAAACAGTCCAGCTTTAAAAAGTCCTGCTTTTTCTCAGCAAACCCTGAGAAGAGGCTGATATGATAAGGTGCTGTCCACTGCTAACTACAGGAAAAAAACAGATAGCTAAAAGACAGGCAAGGCGAATCCCTGCATTTTCAATACAGAAGCTAAGTTGGGTGCTAGCAAGTAGCCAAGAACTGTTCAAGAGGCTGCACTAAATGAGCTGTTTCACGCCCACACTGACCAGAGGGTTGGTCAGCAATCTTGATGACATGCCAAATGGGATGAAGCCTCTTTCGTTCTTTCAGGCAGTCTCTCTCCAGTTGTGTCTATTTTTTTTTTTTTTTTAAATGTGTTGCATTTTAACAGGGCTCTTTCCAGTACCACTTCAACCCTCACAGTAGCATCTCAGGCCTGCAAACTGCCTTTCCAATGTCAGCTCCTTACCTTTGCAACAATACACCTGTGCAATTTAGGCAAGATGTTGACTACAACTGTATCTTGAATATGTTTGATCAAACACTCCAGCTCTTCTTTATTTCGGGGTAAGAAAGAAACAGGTCTGGCCACTTGCTCAGTGTCTTCAGCTGTCTCAGCTGCCTGTTCAGGTTGGACCAGCGCAGGTTCTGTTGGCTCCTCAGGGATATTCTCCCCTTTGTTTTCCTCAACCCTCTCCTCTTCCTCTTCACTCTGTTCCAGCTCCATGGCTTCTTCACCCTCCACCACTGGCTTGATATCCGTGTCAGCAGCTTCTGTCAAGTAATTGTCAAAAATCACAGGTAAATACAGGAGGCCACAAAAATCAAACCCTCAAAGCAGACTCCTGTGATGGCTTTGACCTGAACAGAGCTCTACCTACCATCAGTAACAGCAAACAATCAGTAAACATTGAGTTGTTTTACTGGGCAGAGAAGCTCTGGCATGCTGGTTTCTCATAATCACCCCTCAGGGCTAGGCTTAAAGCAAAGAGTAGGTTGTTCTTTGGCTGAACTCCAGTAACAGTTTAACAAAGGTCAATGCCCTTGAACCTTAGGGAAGTGTCACTCCCTTACCTTTAGTCATTTCACAAGGGAAGAGGTACTGACAAGCACAGCTGTGTGATATCCTCCTCTTTGCTCAGAATATCCCAAAGGCCACAGGATAGATAACCACAATGGTGGACAAGTCAAAGATGTAATTTCTTCCCATGAAACCACAGGGTAAGCAGGGCCATAAAGCATGTTGCTCAAGCTGCAGATAACAATTAGAGTGGCCAAGAGCAAGGACAAAAATGTTGCAGCAACCATATGGGTATGTGCAGACCGTGGAGAACCTCCTAGATGAGCATAAACCCAGTCTGGGCTGGTTTGGCTTATGGAGGCCCGGGACAGAGAAGTAATGAGGAGGTGATTCCCCTCACCTCTCCTCACTGTGTCAGCACATAGGAGGTCAGTCTGCACTGCTCCTGAGAAGTGAAGTTAAAACTAGTTTTCCAACACGCACATTTAAAAAAGCTGGGAGTAGCTGACCTCAAAAGTAAGAAAATGTCAATTAGCTTCATTTCAAGCAATTAAAGGGAGTGTCTCTACAACCAGCAGCAGAAAGCTCACCATGGTTCTCAATGGTCACAAGCTGTTTTTCAAGCGTTTCATGGTCAAAGTGAAAGGCTTCCAGAACTGTCTCTAACAAGCTGCAGAAGAAACACACAGAGAGAGATTAGCTCTCCCCACAAGGAGAGCTTGTGGGGCTCTGTTGTGTAGAATTACACAACAGAAAGTCTTAAAAACACATTTAAAAAAATTTCAGACTCAGTGACAGTGAGGCTTGAAGAGGTTTATCCTGAAATAACTAATTAGGAAATAGAAACTGGCTGCTTTTCAGCTAGATGCATTCTGTGGCCTAGCTCACTGTGAAACCTCACAGACAGTGGTACTGGAGCAATGGAGGTACCCCAGGAGCAGGTACAACCAAGCAGGAGCAGAAACTGCTAATGCTCACATGCACACAGTGAGACACAGCATGAGAAAGCAACAACCTGTTAATCCTTCACAGCTCAGTCACGATCAATCGCAAAGCCGTGTCCACTTTCATTTGCCTAAGCCCACCCCAAGGTGTGCAATCTCTCATGCCTGTGAAGAGGTTAAATTTCATGCGATGTTCCTTAAGACGCTGAATTTTGCTTTAGCCTTTGTAGGAACCTAGAGCAGCGTTGTTCACAGTACCCACCTGACTCCCAACTTCGGATTGATCTGCCCCGTTTGCAGGACATGGATGAAATGCTTTAAGTGGTACAAGTACGCTGACCATGACAGATGTCGGCAGACAGCTCCAACAACTTCAACAGAGGCTGTTACCATATTTTCATGCTGCCCAAAGAGCAGAAATACAGTTGCTGTTAGCATTCATGCATTCTAAAGTATATTCTACTCAAAGCAACAAGAGCCAGAAGAAGTAACTTCTGTCTAGTGGGGATGGTAGGTACTCAGCTCTTTTAGGTCACCTCCCAGGTTTAAAAAAAAAATAAAAAAAATCACAGCTCACAAAGCAGATTTCCAGGTATTTATTACCGCCTCAGTTACTAGCTACAGCCTATGCTCCCTACCACACATATTCTGCTGTCAGACAGTGACTAATAAACAATTGAACGTGATGAGAACAGTTTGGAGACATAGGGGAAAAAAATAAACTGATTACAAAAATGCAAACGAATATAACCCCAAGTCAAACACACACACAAAAAAACCACACACACACAGAACTCCAACCCACTAACAGTATACTACAAGAAAAGTGAAAATATTAAAATTAAATCAAATTTAAAAGCCTACCTTAAGCATTTTTTCACTAAAAATGGCAGTAGTAGCATAAGGCATGATGTAGTTCTGCAGGGATTTGGAAGACAGCACAAGTTTTTTTTCAGTCAGCTGCTTAGCCAGTTTCCTCAGGGCTCGTGCCCTCCTGTGGATCTGAGCCAGACACAAAAGGCAGTGAATGAGGTGGCCCTTGAGTCACAGCTAGCACAAGGAAGCACATACATGAAGGTGGCTCAATTTGAAGTAACGACAAACACAGTACGGTCATTTCCAAGGACAGGACATGGCCTTTTCATTCATGTTTGGGTCTTCACTAGCTTTTTGCTTCAATAAATATTCCAACTCAGTGAGATATTTCACTGTGAATTCACAGGCATAAGAATGTCGTATTTTCAGGTATCAGACAAGAGAGGCAACTGATACAAGATGAGAAGGCCTGACAAGTTACAAGAAGAGAATTTAGATTCAGCATATAACTACAAATTCACCAAATGCTCTGACTTCTGGAAGCAGAAGAAATGCTGTATTTTCATTCTACAACAAGAAAAAACAGGTACCCAAACTTTATGTAGCATTTATATTTCAAAGACCTGGGAATAGAGAAGTGCTGCAGAGCCTCCATACAGACAATAGCATGGAACAAGCTAAGAAAAAAAAAAAAAACACATAAAAAACCCCTGCTCTCTGCTATATCATCTTCAGGATCCTCAGAACACTACTGTTGTCTGTGTGTTGGATCACACATGGGTTGTAAGGTGGAGATGCCTACTCAATGAGATGAACAATCACTTAAAATGAAAGCACTTTTTAAAGCTAAAGTAGGAAGACAAAAACAGTGCAGCTAAATTAAGAAAACAAAATATTTATAGATAGAAATACTAAGGAATTGTGACTCTGATTCACAATCACCCATGTGACCTCAATGACCACAACCCTTTTTATTTTTTAATGACATCTAATGATATATGGGTTCAGTTCTTTAGAGACACAGCAAAGGTGATTTGGAAAACATTACTCCACAGTAAAATGCGTTTACTTTGGTAAGGAGAAAGAGGCATTATGGAATGAATGTGTGTTGCCTTTTACCTGCATATGTTTCATATTTTCAAAGAAGTCCATGTCAGGATCATGGCGGTTGGTTAGCTGGGCCAAGTCCCGGAATTCAGGATTTGCTGGGAATGTTTGAATGAGGCAGGAAAGCAACGATGTGTAGTCCTGCTGGATGTTCTGCAAAGAGCAAGCAGCGAAGGTTCAGCACTCCTTGGAAAGGCAGCTACACACTCCTCAGATCAGCTATACGATCACTTACAAAGCGTTTCAGGCCAACAGATCCTATTCTTTGGTATCAGGAAATACTCCTGTATTTTGGACTGCACATAAATTAAAGTCTCCCCTCCAAAGAATGAGCTATATCTGAGAAAAGCTAAACAGCAGCAAAGAAACAAACAACAGCAGAGTTCTATAAGATTTTTGTAAGATTTCAAATGCAGGGTAATTTTGATTACAGTGGGCACCTGCATTTCTTTGCATCTGTTGCTAGGATAAAGACTCATCTATGAAAAGTCTCAGATGCCCTGGTGTCCTGAAGACAGCTGGAGATGTTATCAGGTAACAGTGCCTTACCTCAGTCTTACTCTTCAGCCCCCTTCTCACAGACTCCAGGAGAGTGTGCTGGATCAGCTCCTTGTAGTCATCTTCCGTATGGTCGATTTCTGCCAGGCGGTGGATAAAACCGGTCAAGCAAAGGCTTGCGTTGTCACTAAGAGCCATATCCCCTAGCTGAGTGGATGAAGAAATAGTACAGCATGAGTCTGGAGATGACACCTTTTTCTCCTCAAAAGACTGGACTGAACTGTACCACTGTACACAGCATAACAAAGCCTGTAGTGATCCAACAACTCTACCAACTCAAAAACCTTCCTGTAGAAGTTCTACTTCTGAACTAATGCCCTCTTTTCCAAACAGGAAAAAGGAACATTTAGCCAACCTGGATAGTATAGAAGCAGTTGTGCATAACGGGGATCAGGAAGTTGATATCCACTGCTTGCATTTCTTTGATGTGGGCTGTGATTGACTGGAATGCTGACAGACGTACATCAAAGTTGATATCATCAAGATGCCGTTGATCAAAGGCATTTAGCTAAGAGAGAAACAAGTCATTCATGAAAAAGGCTAGAAATGCTACAGCACAATGTTGAGGAAAAAAGCGAGCAAAAAACCTGGACATACCTTAACAACATCAGTAATGTATTTCAATCCACTGTCCAAATCAGATAAAGTCTAAAAAGGAACATAAAAGAAAATAGTTTAACTGTTACAGTTTTTAGAAACTTGGAAGACTCGAGACTTTACTTTTTTTTTTTAATCTCAAGTGGTTGAAGTGACAGTATCAGTCCTGTTACAAGCTTAATTAGAGCCATTTTGCCATCGCTGTCTTTATTCTGTAAGTAGGAAATATACGTGTCTTAGTTTCCTAAGTTTCTAAATATCTACATTGAAGGTTTGCTGGATTTTCCTACTGAAAAAAAAGTTATATAAGTCATTTCAAAGTATAAAACAGCCTGACTGCTAAAAATCTGTGAGAGAAGAATAAAAATTAAAATCAGCTTCAGGCTGCTGAAAGCCAGTGTGCTTTATTTGGCTTCTCTTATACAACAGAACCCTGGATATGCTCACATCAACAAGGCTACAAGCCAAAAGTTTTATAAGTCTTCTCACAGTTTGTTAGTGTGTACCATATGCAACTCTGTTAGTTCACTTCCACTTAACAGATGATAGAGACTAAAAAGGTTTTTAAGCTCATGTACAATAAGGATAAATCCTGGTATTTATTCTGTTCTTGCTCTGTTAAAACAAGGAAAAAATGCACAGAAAGACACACAAAAATGCAATACCTGAAATACCAAGCACAACTTCTGTCGAGACAGTTTGTTCTGGATGACAGAAAAAAGCTTTGCCAGAGGTTTGAGAAAGCTTGCAGGGTTTGAGCAATGTCTCAGCAAGTTCTGCACTGTTTCCAGAATGTCAATCTCTGCATCCTGAAAGAGACGGATAGCTGTCAATAACTACCAAAACCTCATGAGATTACTCGGGATATTTTCTTGGGAAGTATTTCAAGACAGAGAGTGAACTTAACCTCTTTGCTGTATTTTAGTCAGATCACAGATACTGAATGAGAGCAAAAAATTAGGAGGACATATTCAATGCAATCATCACATCTTAGAAGCGCTTGCAACCTTTCAATTAGACACAAGCACAGTAAGAGAGAAGTGCTATCACAATGGAAACTTCTTTTTTGTCTTTCCTCAGATGACTCAAAGATCAGAAAAACTAACAGAGCCTTAAAAAGCAGTCTTTCTTTAATCTGTTAAATGAACATTAACAGTACATCTACTCGTATGATCTCCCTGAATGGTAATTATATACGGTCCCCTAATGATTCACAAATTTATAAGACAGTCTGTGAATAACTAAATGACCACTTGCAAAGCAGAAACTACAGCCTAGCAGTTCTTTCCACAACCCCAAAACCTCTCGTTGAGTATCTGCGCTATCATTTAATGAAAAACAAGACCCAAACCTTGATCCAAGGATCCAGGCAAATCAGGCTGAAAAAATCAATACATTCATTCCTATTAGATGGGACTGTATGTTTGAAAACGAGATTGGGCAGAGAGGAAAACAGGACCCCAGGCTACAGAGTCTACCGCGCTATCCTCAGTGCTTGATTTAACAGTTTGCAAAAGCTTAAACCATGAAGAGCTCTGCATGCCCGAAGAATTTAGGATTTTATAAAAGTTTCAGTTTTGAGATACACTTCTGTACTCATAGGTGGGCTCCTTAACAGTCGAAGGAGATTGGAATGGAAAGAGGAGATATGACAACAGATTAATAGTGCTGTACAATGTTTGCCTTTTATCCTGCAACAGACCAATGAAGCACTGCCCATTACACAGCATGCACTACATTCACATATACTCATATTCTGTCCATATGCTGTGCCTTAGAATTTGGGGTGCATGAAGTACAAGTTAAAGAGAGCGATTATTTCAAAATTTGCAAGGAATTAGGTGAATTGACTACAGCAGCAAAGGAAGTAAACATTGTATAAACAGTTCTGCAAAGCTTCCCCAGAAAAAGGGGAAACAATCAGCCTGGGCATAGGCATTCCTGCCAAGCATCCAGTGACCTGAACCCTTCAACACACAATGACAGGGTGCTGAGTGGACTACGAACACATGAAGACTTGATTTCAGGCTAATCATGAGAAATTGCATGTAACCAATAAGCCTTAACCACACCTTAAACAAATCTACTTTAGTAAAGCAAAAATGCATTTTCAATGTTGAGGGGGGTTGGAAGTCATTTATACTTACTTGTTCCATGTTACTCTGGTGAAGGAAAGGGAGGAGGAGGCTCACAAGCACTGAATTCTGACTCTTCTCTTGTATAAATTTGCTGATCCTGCATGATAAGACAATGTAATTTACTGTTTTCTACCAGTCCAGTCACCAGTATAAAAAACTCAGTCAGCACTGTTGTTTCTATCATGGGGTTTTGTCAGCCCATCCATCTGCATCCAGGCTAACAGTCTTCTCTACAAAAATCATGGTATCAGCCCTAGTATTCAGACTGCAGTCTCTTCTGTACCTTTTCCTATACCAAGAGGTACTGGTTTTGAGTACCAGCAATAGAAACAGATAGAATCCATTTCTGAAAACTGTTCCATTCGGTCATCAGCAACTTCCAAGGTCAATGATAGATGCAGGTATTTTCAAATGCTGTAAATCTAAAGTTTCAGACAATGTTTCTAATTTGCAGCCTATTACGAAAAGCCTCTTTCTTCTTCCCTCTTTCCAACCCTTCAAGCGTTTTGAGCTCTAAAAAATCACTTACTTGGAAAGTATATTCAGCTCTTTGCTGACTTGAGCTCTGTACTTCTTCTTTTTCACTTTCTCCACATTTAACATTGTTTTGCTGAAGTACTGAAGTATGGCAGGAACATGAGGCAGAACCAAACGGCAACCTAGGCTAATGGTCTCTGTAAAGGATACAACAGTTAGCAGCACTCACCTTTGTGTTGCAAGCAACAAAACAAGCTCTGTGCAACAGAAAGGATATTCAGCCCTATGCAAACAACTGAGGAAATACAAACAAAGGAGGTTTCATCAGTGGAAGAAAAATCAGTGGGAATTATGAATGTCCAGGGCTGCTAGGAACACGCACTGATACCTGCTGAGAACAAGTTTAATGTGTCTGAGCTAGGACCAAATAGAGAAAATAAAAGCTCTCCTCATAGATTTCAGTTACAGCCCTAGAAGGTGCAGGCTTATCAAAAAGTACCAAGGAGGTTCCTCAAAGATACTAACTGCCTCCTAAAACGGCTGTAGTCCTTACAGATGCAGTTTTCTCCACGCTCAGGACCCTGATGCTCAAATGTGAATCTCACCTGACACGAGACAAGTAGAACTTTACACTTCTTGAGCATGTCAAAACGAATTTGTACAGTGATTTTTCCACGCTCTCCTTCCCAGTATTCTCACTCAGGGCAAAGACAACCTCGTCATGATCTAATACCTCCTTCCAAAGCATCCAACAGGCCTCTTACAACTCTCATAAGTGCATACCTTCCATCACTTCTCCAGTGTCCATGACAACACAGTCAGTCACATTCAAACTGGAAACCTGCTCCGTGGGTTCAAAATTGGGGCTGTTGAGAAGGCTATCAGCTATGTCCATCACAAGATTGGATGTTGCCTCAGACAGATTCTTGGCTGACAGCACAGCAAACACATTTGACAGTATGTCACACTCTGGACGTTCTGGATGCTGCTTGGCCAGCAACGGGAAATATCTGAGAGGAAGATTATAAAAAAAGTTTTGCTGAAAATTAAAGTATCAAGCTTTATAGTTATTTTGTACAAAAAGTCAAAGTCATATAAAACAGATAATGACTGTCTTTTACTTCAAACAGGGAAAAACCATAAACATCACAGAAACACAGTGTCACGAATAGAAAGAATGCAGCTTGAGGTCATCAAGTCCCTTCTTGTGCTTCAAGATAGCATCAACTAAACTTAGCCCTTTCTCCAGAGATGTTTGTCCAAGTCTCTTGTTAGAGTCTGCTCCTATCCCAATAATCCAATACATTTTTATTTTTTTAACATAAGTTTGTGTGCAAGTTCATTATCATTACAAATGACAGGTCTTAAAACACATGCTGGATACTTCAGAAAAGGAAAAGCAGGAAGGCAGTGGAAAATGTAAAAATCACTCAAGACAGCAGAGACAGAATTTCTCAGTGTCTACTTCAAAAAAAGCTCTCTTACAATTTTTAGTCTCAGAATCTGCCACAGATTCTGTGCTGAACTTGCCTACATTCTTTCATAAAACAGAAGGAAACGGCATGAAAAAACACAAATGAAATCATCTTGCAAAACTGCTCCCTCCTCTCTCCACACGCACCCCTCTTCCCAAGACTTAAATACAAGTCATTGGTCAAGACACAGACATATTCTAACAAGTCACCTCTTCCTCAGCCATGAGCTGAGTTTAGACTATGTATCTGTTTGGTTCATATATAAGAAAAGCAACCCACTAAAAATAGTGTAATTGGCATAAATTGCAAAGCTTCCGAACTGCATCTGGACTGCTATCTAAAGAGTAACAGCTCACTGGAAAAAGAAAAGAAATGTTTTGACACAATTATTCATAACTTGTTAAGAGCGTTTTTTTTTTTTTTTTTTAGTTTTCTGTTTGCTTTTTACAATAATTTTGTATACTCAAGAAAGTACTTGTGCATCTTTGTGAGAATACTTACCTGGGATTCTTACTCCAGGTGTGAATGAGTTTCAGCAGAAAAGTCGGAGAATACTGACTCTCTGAAGCCAACCTGCAAACCTAGAGGAGATAAAAATCAGACACCAATGCAACCCAAGCAGGGAAAGCCACTTAAAAACCCAATTTTTAACAAAGACCCCACTACAGTCTATAGTCTCTCTTTTTCAGAAAGCACATTTTTCACTGTTTTTCTCTTTCAATATTTCTGGTCTCACTGTTAGGTTATCTTACTCCATATTTATACGCTACTTCAGCTACCATTTTTGTCCTCCCTTCAAAAGTGACTCCCCATGGAGCCTCACATTTGCCACAGAGACCTAGCCACCTCTCCTGATTATGCCTACGAGATCTCAGCCATGACACCCAACACTTGTTCCTCCTGTGCCTCCTGGGCCCTGACCACAGCACCTGCAATTCCAGCATCTATTCTGTGTCCCCATGGCCTCGCTGCTATGGAAGCATGCTCCTTGCTCTGGGAGAAGCTCATGCACTGCACTGCACCCAGGGAATGGGATCTTCTAACTAGGCAGAACTTTTCTGAACAATGCACAAAGAAGCTTAAATTGCAAATCCAATCTTGCAGGAATGCTGCTATGCAGCTACTAATATTGAGCCTCTGCAGCAAAATCCTGCGGTATGAACAACAGCAAACTCCAGTTTCCAGCACAGCTGGCTTAAAACTTGTCCCTTCTACGAGTTTCTATACACATCAGTTCTACAGCCTTAAAGCACCCAAATCAGACAATTCTTCTGCCAAAATCAAATCTTCATGGAGTTCACTGGCAGAAATTCCCTCTAGAGGGAGCTTCTGGATCATTCTGCAGTCCGAACTCCAGAACCGGTGCTGTCTTTTTGACATCTATCAGGAAAACAGGAATTCTAACTATTTAACAACAATTCTACCTCCTGTTCAGATTTACTCAGCACTTCCAAACACAATGCTCCGTTAATTCTTTAAGTGCTTTGCTGATTCAAAGCCTGAAACACATGATTGTACTGCCCTGGGACAGAAGTAAATCACCTGTGTGGCACCCTGGCCTTGTTACACTGGGACAGTGGACAGTAATAAAGGACTCCATGAACAAACCAGGAGCATACAAGCCTCTGTTGCTCTGCCCAGTGAATACAGAGCTATATGAACTGCCTGATGTGACCAGCACAACTTCATTACCAATACAGCACATTCTCTCTCCCTCTCTCTCTCTCTCTCCCCCAGTAGTGCATTTTCCCAACCAAGATGTGATCTGAATTTCTCTAGTGAAGGCCACAGTTCTCTGCTCTACCACTGTGCTCATATTGGGACTCCTGGCAGGCAGGCAGAATGCACAACCCACTGACGGACCACGCTGTGGCCTTTCCTTTCCTGCAGCAGCAGTCTACCTACTTTTGTTTATGCAACCCCCTGCCACGGGGGGGGGGGGGGGGGTTCTACCTGAAATAACTTTCAGATAGAAAAGCAGCAAAGTGTACCTAGCAGTGACCTAGAAGTACTATTTTGCTACTGTGAAGCATCCAGGGAAGAAGTTTGCTTCTGTGGTTAAAGAACAGATCCATCCATTTTATTCAGATGAATTTGTTTGTACTTTAGCCAGTGACTTTATTATTCCACGACTAATCAGACATGAGCCACAAAGCTGGCTTTCCACACACACATCAGAATACCAGCAAATGAGAGCTGGAGTTCTCTGAATGGTACAGGTTACATACAGCGGATTGGAAGAAGAAGAAACACATTACCTGAGGCCATACCACTGCATGGAAAACTGCATCAATCTCCTCCACACTAAAGCTGTAGGTCTCATAATCAGAAAAAAACTCCACCACAAGCTTGAGTCCAAGACGTCTCAAATTCTTCAGTGGATTAATCAACCGAGGTTGGACCTGTGAAAACAAACAAAACAGTAAGACCTTTGCAGAACGGCCACTAACCACTTGCTCTGAAATTAGATACAGAATTCATTGGCCACAGATACTACCTTTATATGAACTATCAAAATATTCTGGTTTCTCCTCTAACTTTTGCACCGTAACAGTATACTTGTGTACTCACAGGTGACGTATATTGTTCTAAAAGGTGCCTATCCCTACAATGAGTCAGTTACAGAGAACTCCTTCAGCTAATGAAAATCCACATTGACTGCTTTGAAGTACCATCTGCACGTTTTTTGGACACACTGCAGAAAGATACAAACCAGCTGCATTTCCAGCCCTGACACTTAAATAATTCCACTTACACAGGTAAGGACCTAAATCAGCTCTCAAAAGAGAAGTTGTACTTCTCACATTGACATCTGCTAGGAAGAAAAGAACTCAACAGACAGAGAGAAGGAGGAGGAAGAGAGAAGGTAAGAATATGAAACACTCCAACAGAGCAGGACAGACTACAGCATTTGGTTACAGGGGGGTGCTTCATGTTCCATGTAGCACCCACATTCCTACGCTTCCTTGGGGAAAATGTTTAAATTAGGAAATCAGCCATACAGCTAATCACAAAGTTATTCATGCACTGCTGCATTCTCTTCTCCTTGGGGAGAAGAGTCTATTATGACTTGAGTGACCTAAATTACTTCCATACTGTGCAATGCAGCTTACAGCACAAACACATGAGACAACTCCTAGAGTCCTGTCTCAGAAACAACAGACCCACGTCAGAGCAAATAAAGACCACTGTCTGAGACTGGAGCTACATCTTGGGATCCTCAGGGTCTCCATTATGTATCCGCCACACGTAATTAACATACATCTCTCCTATTTTGCAAAGCAGCTCTGGTGTCAAAGCCTCACTGAAAGACATCAAGATTTTTGTATTTGATGTGAATATGGGTTTCTGAAGACACCACCCGCTACTGCGCAATTCACTGCTACACTACCTCTGCACCCAAAATCACACATCAAAAAACAAAGAGGAGCTGGTGCATAAGGAACCAAAGATGCTCTTGCCTGGGACCTCCCATGCTGTGCTGAAGTATAGTAATGTAATGGTGTGGAAACAGCTTCCAAACAGCCCTTGAGCTGCTTTCAAGGGCCAAACGCCTACAGGAACAGGTGCAGAAACCTGCATCTACTTTTATGCAGAAAGCACAAACCAGGCTGCTACTGCTAATGGTGACCAAGCAAAGTAATTTGGAGTCTCCCACAGCTCAATTGCCAGAAGAGCAGCCCTCTGAGACGAAGACTTTGAGAGGACAAAGAAACTCATTACGGAACACAATCGGTAGGAAACGTGAAGTGAATAACTTAGCTTAAACTGTCAAAGTAGATGTTTAACTCTCCAGGCATTATCAGCCTGCAATAAATTACTCTCAAACCCCAAGAATGTCATCTAATCATTAGCCAAGATAAACAGATTTCTTACACTCTTCCTTGAGCTTTTAACATCTTATGGACTAATGAAGTGCTAAATTAAGTTCAGCTAAATGATAAACTGTCACTCCTCAAGTTACAAAATGGTGACAGGTTTACTGTAGTAACCCAGACAAAATGTGCGTATCCCAGCAATGAATGAAGCAGTTCTTAAAACTCTTTTCCCAGTTTAAAACATGTAGGCACATGCAATCTGTTGCTTAAGTAGGATGCTGCTGTCCTACAGAATTACCCATTCCCTTCATACTGAAGACCAGTTAAGGTTTTGTGCAGCTTGCAGGCAGCTATGGGATCTTGGATGCTACCTGACTGCAACAGCTTGCTTTGTTTGTTGGATTGTTTTTGAGACAAGCAATGCTCTTGGATGCTCACAGACAGGTCCTGACAAGAACACATGTGCATGGTGACAACACATTAATTACCTAACATCCCTTGTTCAGTCTATCCTCTTGTAATTCCTTTCAACACTGCAGTGATGATGACGACTGTGCAGTTTGCTTGTTTCTCACCTAATATATGATCAGGCTCTGCAGGACCAGACTTGTGCATTGAAGACTATTTGCATTGAAGCCTGGCAAAGACACGAGTTTTAGGAAGGCATGAAAGCCTGGCTCAATGTCATAGCTTCCAAACAACAGGCAACAGAGCCCCCTACAATAGCAGGGCCTCCACAAGATGCTGTGCAGTGCTTAAAGGAAGAGCTAGCAGGCAACTCAAAGCCTCTGTATCCTCCTAACACAGTTAAGGTCTTACTGGTGTGGGAATGAGCTCAGTGCTCTCTGTGGTGCTCTCCTGGGCACAGGGCAGCAATAAAACAACAGGTCTCTTCTTTAGTTGCAGCCAATCTTTAACAGATTAGTTTCCTCACCTGTTTCTTACTGCACGCGCAGCCACCGCACACCAAGGGAAGAAACATTCCCAGAGCTCTGCAGGTACCTGGCTGAGACCCAAACTGTGACAGTGGATTGGCATGACCGCTCCTGATGCAGAGCTGGATGTGCTTCTATTGTGCTGAAAGCATGGCTGGCAGCCATGTTCTCCCTGTGCCCCATGACAGAAGACATTCACTCTGGATAATCACTGTGATCATCCACAATGCTGAGCTCTCCTTGCATCTGGCAACACAACAAAGCACCTCAAAGACAAGTTTTACTTTAAAGTCTCCAGGCAAGAAACTTGAAATCCTCTCCTCTCCCTGCTCCACTGGTCTACCCTTGCAACTAAGAAACTACATCTTTAAGGACATTTCAACCTCCAGCCGTAAGATTCTCTTACGTCCTTACAACAAATCATTTATCTTTTCCTCACGCCCACCCTTCCTTCCACAGGTAGCAACCTCCGAATCTCTCGCTTCGCTAACTCAAACAAGAATGCACTCCAAAGCACGTTCTTAAAGACATTAACTCTGCCTGCACTGTCTGAGCCCTCTATCACTTTCAGACTAGTATCACTGGCCTCTGTTTTGACTGACATTTAACTGCTAAGCTTCACTGCATGCAAGCGTTGAACTTATCTTTATCTGAATCGATGAAGGTGTGTGTACAACTGCAGGCTAAGGGAAAGGAACTTCATTTACATGTTTGTATGCATATACATATGCATGCATATACTATATATCATACCTTCTCTCTTTGCTGGAGGATGCAGGATACCACTGCTGTCATGCACAGCATAATCTGTAGAATTTCAGGTAGGTACTGACTGATCAGATGTCCCATGTTTTTCAATACAACTTCGAGACCATTGAAGAGGCTATGCTGACGTCCAAGAGGCAGGACTTTAGCTAAATCCAGCTCTGACATGCTTCGAAGCACTGCAGTCTGGCAAGGCCCTGTGATAGAAAAAGGGACAGCAACTTAGAGAAGCACCGTAAAGACACTGAAAATAACTTACAATAAAAAACGGTGTCACCTGGCCCTAAATTACAGTTCCTCGGATTCAGCTATTTAAATAAAGACAGCTCCAGATATCCATTCATCTCTCACTGCTTCAGTTATCAGAGCACCTTATAACCTCTGTTTGCTGCCATCACATCACTGCAGCCTAGTGCTCAGCAGCACGTTACATGAGAAGGACAGCATGGAGGCTACCAATATCCTACAATACCAGTAATTGCTCATTCCTGGTCTGCTATAGCTTACGTGCACAGCTGTGGCAAGTCATTCAGTTTTTCTGACCTGAGATCCGTAAAAGATAGCAATTGTGCTTCACAAATAAAACCTCAGGGAAATCCCCATTCTTATCAGAAGTCTACTTTCATCCTTTCATCCTTCCAAGGAAACCATTTGAGACAAACTGAAGCATGTAACAGTGCGAAGTGTATTTATCCTCCTGTAGGTCAGAATGTACTATATGCTCACAATCTCCTGCCTGTACCTACCATTACTGAATTGCTTCACAGCTTCGAAGAGCAGATCCAAGAACATCCGTATCTCTTCTGGCAGGGAGCCAGCAAGAAATCGCAGAACGATTGACATGCGAGTGCCTGCTGAAGACTTGCCCTGCGTTTTACTGCCCGTTTTGTTTCTCATCCTGCCATAGAGAATTCTTCAAGAGACAAAAAGAGGTTGTATTAGCTTTCAGCAAGCTCTCTGTTTCCTGGCCTGCAGGAGAAACTTGATTTGGTTTAAAAATTTTGACTATCATGAACAAAACAAGCAGAAATTCCCCCTCCAAAGTCTCCTCTGAATTTCTACACAGTGCTTAGAAACATCACAGTGAAAGACCAGCTTCTGCTTCACCTATAGAAGCTTTGCTGGAGACTTCAGGTATAAAATTAGAGTACCTGCAGGCTAGCTTGAGGACATCTACTGCTTAAGAAGGAATCTGCACAATCTGCATTACCCTATCTTAGTAAGAATAAATTATAATATTCAGTGAATTGAAATGTCTCACAGTTCTCTCTAAGTCTTAGAAGAAACAATATTTACCAAAATGCTGTTTTTAAAGAAAACAAAGCCATACAACCAAAACAAACTAAGAAGTCAAACTATACCATTAACCTTAGGGTTATCTCAACTGTTTAAAATGAGAAGCAGCAGCATTACATCTCTGCTCACAGTACTTTGATATGAAACCTTTATCCCAGAAGTTCACAACAAACCTCATAAGAACAGGGATGAGATATGGTCGATGCTCCATTTTTACTACTGCGTTCTCCTCAGAAATACTGAAATGGACTATTTCTTCTTTAAAGCTCTTGTCCTCCAGTAGTCTTTGCAAGTTCTCCCTGGGAGTAATAAATATTGTTTGTGGGCAGGTGGGGGCTGTCAAAACAGACACTCACACATACACATACAACTATCTATCAACTTTTCTATCTATACTGTAGATAAATTATTAAAGTACCATGTTCCCACCCTTTTGTCAAAAAATACTTAAAAGTCAGCAAGTTTAAGCTAATTATGTAGGCAAGTACCTCCTGGACACATTCTGAAGAGATTATTCAACTACAAACAACAGTTTTATGTTGCTATTTTCACTGGGTGGTTATAAATCATCACAGCAAAAGACCTCTTTGAAAATGATGCAACAAGCTATTGGGTGACAGAATGGAAAGTATTGCCCTTTTCCACTAAAAAAAAAAAGGGGGGGGGGGCACGGACCCACATCTTGGCCATTTTTCCTGTTTTAGGTAGGAAATATATAGCTAGTTAAAATTACAATTTATACACGTTTCTTCAAACAGTCAAGGCTGTCTCTCTCTCTGAGGCAACTGATTCCAAGTAAACTTTTGCTATGACAGCAGGCTCATTCACTGGTACTAAAATAATATAAAGGTTTTTACCTGTATGGCAGTAGATGAGGATGCTTGTATGTCATGATACAGTCAAGAGCTATTCTCTGCACGTTCTGGTCTTGATGGGACAGTAACTGCAGTTGATAAAACAAACAAAATGAGGCCCTATGTAGAAGACAAGTTCTTAACAAAAATAATGAAACTACCCAAAGCTTCCAAGCTCAAGCAGGTTTTGGGCTACCTTACCAAAACGGAAACAGAATGTATGTTGTCAGTATAAAGCCAAGGTGCAAATACGTAACCGTCACTCATAAAAGGCAGACATAGCTGCTGGTAGTTCACATAATCTTTCCCCTGCCACCCTCCTCTCCAGGAGGATAGTTATAATATTTGTTTTTTCATAATCATCTTTTCAACCACCATCAGCTTGAGTTTTCAACCTCAGTAGTATATCTGCTAAGACAATTAAAAAGCTGGCTAATCAAACAATCCCAAGACACCTGCCTTTCTTTTCTCTGACAAACATAAAACACTCACTGGACCCGATATGCAAACTCTCACTGAGATTCACCCTCTCTAGAAGATGAATCCTCATAGCCTAGGCACTAAGAAATACAGGTCACTTCCCCATGCTGCACTCTTATCAGCTCTTCAGTCTCCTGCCAAACAGCACAGGCTAGAATCATCAAAGGCCACTTTGCCATGACGTCCCTACGCCAGATGGACACACCAGTGATAATAAATATGCTGTCACAGAACTGAAAAACAGTAAGTGATTAAGTAACCTCTTTTTTTTTTTTTTTTTAAATATTGGGCTGTTCTTCACACGCTGCTTTGACCTGCACACATCTGCTCAGTGTTTTCCTAAGTATACAGGCAAGCAAACACGTGGACCAACTGTTCCTACACAAAACTCTGAGCTTGATTGAAATGAAGTGGATGGTCACCAGAGATTCTCAGGTTTGGGAGCTAATGGACCTTCCAACTTCCACACCAAGCACCTGATGAAACCCAGAGAACTAGCAAGTTCATACTACTTAATACAGTTCTACAGCCCACTGACCATAACTTCAGAGAATACAAACTGGGAACAACCAGAGCAAAACCCAATTATCTGAACAAACCCAGAACCAACAAAATCCAGTAAAATTAATAAAATGCACTCGTTAAGGATCTAAGACTTAGGAACACTCTTAAGAACCATATTTTTAACAATTCCCTCAGAGAAATCTCTCAAAAAGGAATCTTATCAAACTGAACATTCTTCACGAAAAAATTTATTAATTTTTTTTTAATGTTATTTTTTATAGACTGGTTTCTCCCATCGCATTTCTTCGATTTTTTTCCTGCTTTCCTTATTCAAAGTTAGAAGAGACAGGCATTATCTAGGCTCTGCTCTTTAATCCTTGTTTGCTGCTTATTCACTTAATATCTGTTTATCTTAGTTTCAATTTTGTTGATACTGATAGTGAGTAAATACACTACGCACAACCAGTGCACACGCCTATGCCAGGCTAAGGACTTGTAACATCAGCCACTAAAACTAAACAAACAAAATAAAAAGAGAGACACTCAAGAGAGATTTGTATTTCCTCTCCCTTTCTGCAGAAGTATGTTTTTCCATAGTGACAGGCATGGCTGCACTTCCCTTCTCCAAATGCCAGACAGGATGAGGATCCTGAATTTTCCACATTTTGCATCTCAAGTCACAATGGGGAATGCTGAAAGCTGTAGGACTGTAACAATTTTGGAAGAACAGCTGATGCAAAATGATCCACTGTTCACACTGGCCATGCTCTCTACAGATACAACGCTGTATGTGAAGAACAAATCTCTTTGGCTCTTCATCAGGCTTTGGGTTCAAAATCCTCTTCCAAATGATGCTGTGCAAGTGGAACAGACTCTCCTTACAGCCACTCCTCCACATTGCCAAAGCCTGCTACCTTTTCTGTTGCCAGATCTGTTCACGTGAGCCAGTCCTGGCAAACTAAGCCAGCATAAACCTGCTTGAGATACCTAAGGGGGCTTGCTTCAACTAAAGACTGCTAGGAAGCCCTCTCAAGCACAGCTCCTTTTCCAGCTACCAGCCATGGCTTCAGATGATACACTTTTGCAGTCACAGACACTGCAGACAAGAAAGGGTGCATTTATTAGCAGTAATTCTAAATGCCAGAAAATAGCATCACCTGGGTATATAATGCATTTAACTTCTGCTCCAGATACAATGCACGAGGATTCGAGAATTTAGAGAAAACTTGTAAGTGAGCTATTAGTTGCCTGTAAAACAAAATAAAACAATTATTTTTTAAAGTGTCTAAAAGAAACAATCCCGCATTATCACAAACGTATGGGGAACATTTAATAAAACTGATTAACAAGAAGGAAAAAAACAACAGGATCCCAAGTCCATAGGTCTCCATTTCAGAGCCACAGCAGGCTGTATCCTGTTCTCTCCCCTAAGCCGTTTCTCCCAGGCCTCATGCGCTGTACAGAGAAGGCCATTTCCTCAGTAACACCAGCTGGGCTCAGTCTTTGGTGAGAAAGGAATACAAACAGTGAGGATGCGGCTTTCTTCCTTCTCCCAGCTCAGCCTGGAACACCAAACAGCTGAATTTACCTCTTTATTTACTTTTCCTTAGCTGCTGCCCATCTTTCTCCTACCAGCACAAAGGGCTGTGTTTAGGCACAGATGATGCCTGGACTCCAGGCTGCAGGCACAGTTGGGAGTCAATTCCAAAATGAGGCTGTATCACCCCAAATCTGCCCCGTTTCCACTTTGTAGTAGGGAAGAGAGGTGACCAGGATAAGGAAGGCAGAAGATCTCATCTACCACATGCACGGTGGAGCTGGCAGAGGTGGTCCTCATTCAGCAGCTGCCCACCATGGTGGCTTACACTTAACTCTCCAGACATTCAGCTGGTCCATGGCCAGGCTGAGCCAAAGGGCGAGAACGACACCTGCCGGCAGCCCCACACCGAGCACGGGGCAGGCATGGGTCCTTCTGCTGCCTCAGCCAGACCTGGTGGGCTCCAGCAAACCACCCTCAGAAAGGGCCCCGGGGCACAGCCCCCACCAGAGCTCTCCTCCTGCAGCACAGAGTGAGCAGCACAAACTGCTCACCGCCAGGATGAAGAGAGGTTACTCCAGAACTCATTAACAAGTCTCCAGTAAATCTTTTATGGGTTTGTTACTGCTACCAGGAACTAATGTTTCTACTTACGCACATGGACATTCTGAGATGGAAGTTTTAAAAAAAATCTTGGACCGTCACTGTATTTTAATTGCTGCTAATTTACAGATAAAAAGCAGAATCTAAGAACAAAATGAAACACCTATAAGAAGCCCTGGATTAAATGACAATACAGGTTATATCTCAAATACTCATGATATTGCCAACATGTAAGGTGATATTTCACTTGTCTGTCACATCAAGCACCACCCGTTGCAAAAAATAAAATAAAAATTAAAAATTAAAAAAAAATAAAATAAAGGCAAGATACAAAGCTGTGTGAAGTAATTGTAATGACATTTGGCAGAGGTCATCGCGGTAAAGAGGCTCTCATTAAAGAAATCATGGAGAATTCGTAGAGACCCAAGTTCTCCGTGTACTCAGTACTGTAAAACAGTAACATTATAATGCCATGTAGCTTCAGTTTAAAACATCAAAAAATGAAAATATCAAGGCACAAAAATCCGTGTCCACAAGATAATGACTGAGGCCAAGATTTTTAGGTAATGGCAGAATCCCAGCAGTAAACTACCTAAGTAATTTTTCAATGTGTTTGACTATGCCCATGGTTTTAAAAGACCAACAAATACAAACAGAAAAGCAAGGATACAGCAGGTACTTAAAAACATCTTCAGAATACAACGTAAGTTTTACTTAAAGTAACACAAGCCAAGATTGTCAGATGGCAGGTAATGATATAACGATAAATCCTAGGCCAGGCCTTTGGATATCTGTTACTGTGCAAGCAGAGTTTGTTACTCTAAAATGCTTATAACTCACTGTAAAAAAAAAAAAAAAACAAAATACAAGCGAAGGAAGAAAAAGGAATATATATATGTAAACACAGCTTTTAATCTTGATACAAGCCACTCAATCTGCCTTTCCACAAAAGCACTAGCAATGGAAAACTAAAAATACTTACTTAGCAGCAGCTCTTCTTGTTTTCTTTTTTGGAAGCCCTACAGTAATTGGTTCTCCTTCTTCCTTTTCTTCCTCCTCTTCCTCCATAGTAACATCATTTACTTCTTCATTAGATAACTCTTTTGCTGCTACTGCACCACAAGTCTTCTTTCTAAGATCCTGAGTTGGAGCCACTAATGAATCTGCTGGGTAGTACTCATTTCTGTATTGAAAAAAAAAAAAAAAAGAAAATACGAAGAAGGAATTAAGAAACATGTTTCAGGGTTCAGGGTTTCAGAAACTGAACAATCTAGTGTTCTCGTATTCTCATAATTAATGGTGCTGTGTCTTGGGACACTACATGGCTAAAAATTCACAAAGGAGTCCACACTTCAGTAAGTACAAGCTACTTTGCCTACAAATTGCAGAGATATAAGGTAGTAACCATATATGCTAAAGGAGACTAGAGGTACCGGGTAGAAAAGGGAAAAAAGAAGCAAACTTTTTTTGAGAATTATTTTTTGAATTATGAGAAACCTGTAAAGAGGCTTTGTGGAGGGCAGGGGGTGCATGCCCTACCAGACTGCAGTTCATTTTTTCCAGGAAGGCAAGCAAAACATTTTTTTTAATTACAGAAGAGGACTGTCAGAAACCCTTCTTGGCCATGAGATCACCCCATGTGCATCATACTATTTGAAGTGTGCGTGCATGCAAGCACATCTCTGCTCTCCCTCCAGGGACAGGAAATTGAACAGCTCAGAATCAACTATTTGGCAGAGTAACTTCTCTGGTAGACAATATATAGAGCTCACAATGCAATTGACAGCCTTCATCTATTGTATAGGAAAATCCATAGAACTAGAGAAAATCATCATTACTATGAAGAAAGCACAAGGAAATAAATACAGTGTTAACTTGTTTAAACAATTTTTACTGTTTCCAGGAGGAACTGGATCACTTGCTAACAAACACAGTATTTTCCCTACCCCTATCTTTTGTGATTCCAAATTAAAATGTGTTTTCATTTTAGAAAGCAGAAACTTTACTTCCACTGAAACCATCCCCCTAACGCAGTGATGAGGCTGTGACACTGGCAAGGTGATAAACGAGAGACTGAGTGGCAGAAACATGCTGTCAGTTTAATTTCAGCCTGCCTCTCTTGTGACATCTCTAACAGAATCCAGATTTCAATTAACAAGTTATTGTAATGGGAAACAGGCAGTATATTAGTTATGTATTTAAGAAATAAAGTCTACGAAGAGCTAGCCATTGACTAAGCTCAGCAACAGCAGAAACAACTGAAAGCAATGCATCCTCTCAAATAAAAATAAAACTAACTTACCTAATGAACCTCAACAGAAGTGGGGAGAGTTCCCTTGACCGAGGCTCCACCCTGTCTGGAAACTTGTCCAGTGCCTTCCACAGTAGAAAACGGAAGTTTGTGTGGTCCAGCCGCTCACTGCAGTCTGTTCTAGTCCTCAGCCGCTCCAGGAAAACAGTGCCCACCCCTCCTTCTGGCATCTTCTCGCTTTCCGTTTCAGCGATGCTTTCCTCCTGTTCATCCAGTTCATTTTGCAGCTCCATTTCTATAAAACAGATGATATGAATTAAGTATCTTTTAGGCTACTTCATAATTGTCAGTAAGTAGCAAGAGATCAGCCCCCCATCATGAAAGTAATACTCCTGACGGCAAGCACCTGTTCAGACAACTGAATTTAACACTGACCTGAAAGACCCACATTGTTCAGAAAGTAATCTAGGATGTCTTACAGCCTTAATGAGCTCAGTTCTTTTGAATAACAGGAGTCAACAAATGGCCACATACTCACATCTCTGTTGTGAGATTGTGACATAGATTCCATATGCTCACAGATAAACCTCAAGTGTAAACAGAGTACACCCAAGAAAAACACAGTGTTTGCAGGAATTCCACTGAATCTACAGAGCAGAACGATGGTCTGTCTTATTATACAGATTTCTTTACTGTTCCTCATTACTCTGGGAAAAGCCAGCCTTAAGCAGAGATGAAGCTGATGCATGGCTTTCCACAACCTGCAACTCCCACCTGTAATACAGGGGCCATTTCTGTCTATTTCTTGGTGTTCAGGACAAAAGGAGACAGTTCTCTCCCAAGCCCTTCCATTCCTGCCCTGGACATGACGCTGGCAGTCAAGAGCTCTAGTTTGGAAGTCCTCCACCAAACGTAAATTTGGGGCACATAAAAAATATAATCACATGTCATTCACAATTAGCTGGGTTACTGTCAAAACACCATGTAGGAGCTGTGACTTACCAGCATACACAGCAGCCCTCTCCAAATGTTCATAAAAGACCTTCCAGAACTGTTTATTCTCCATTTCCTTTGCATGAGAACTAACAAAACATAAGCATGAAATTAAAAGAAAAAAGAATGCCATACGTCAAGGGAAGTTAATAATTAATAAAATCAGAGGCTTTGATTACTGCTTTAATGTGGGTGTCCAAAGACAGGACATCTGCAGGATACAGCTGTAGCACTTCCTTGCCTTCACTCATGGATCCCAAATGTCAATTGTTATTAAAATAATCTGGTTGTATCCCATGACTTCAAATGAACTCAAGTTGAGTGAAACTGTTCTTGAGCTTTCCACTGACTTCTGTACAGTTATATCATATAGAACCAAAGGAAGAATTAGCATGGACATATCTTTTGAAGAGCTGATTTAATTTTTTTTTTATTAATTCAATAGTTTGATGGTGAAAATCCCATCCTTTCTAATCATACAACAAAGGAAAAAAAAAAACACAAGGAAATAAAGTCATGCTAAGAGCAGAGACACTGACTTCAGTATTCAGCTCAGTTGTCACCATGCTAAGTCTTCCTTACTCAATGTTATTAAGGTTTAGATGTTTTTCAGTAAGGACAGAGAAGTCAGAGATGGATAAACTGAAATGCACTTGAGCATTTGTGAAACACTAATCAAATACTGCTCTCTTGGACTCAAATTCCGATGCTGTTTAACTATATTTGTTGCAAGCTCCCTTTAATAGTGAGAAATTACAGAAATTAAGTTAAAAACTAACAGTCTATGTAGGCTGTAATTCATCTGAGAGAGAAAATCCATTTGGAAAGATTTCACACAAAGGCTCTCATGCACAGATCTCTCCAAATCAGACATTTTTACCTCAGCTTTTCTTCACAAAACAATCATCAAAGAATATCCTGAGTTGGAAAGGACCCACAAGGATCACTGAGCCTGACTCCTGGCTCCACATCGGACCACCCAAAAATCAAATAGTATGTCTGAGAGTATTGTCTGAAAGGACTCCGTCAGGCTTGCTGCCTTGGCCTCTTCCCTGGAGAGCCCGTCTCAGTGTCCGACCACCCTCTGGGTGCAGAACCTTTCCCTAACCCCCAGCCTGACCCTCCCCTGTCCCAGCTCCATGCCGTTCCCTCGTTCCCTCGGGTCCTGTCGCTGTCCCCAGAGAGCAGAGCTCAGCGCCTGCCCCTCCGCTCCCCTCGTGAGGGAGCTGCAGGCTGCCATGAGGCCTCCCCCTCAGCCTTCAATGGAAGGAATCATTCTGTGAGAGAGCCACAGATTGCAGCATCCAACTGCACATACTCACGTTATGAGTTCAATTACAGGATCCCAGAGAGGGCTGAAGTTAATATAAAGCATTCCCAGTAAATACCGAAGAGGCACCTAGAATGGCATACGAAACCACCTTGTTGAGACGTTAAAAAGTTGAGATGTTAAAAACAACAGTTAAAGACCAACCAACCACCTCTAACCTTTCTTCTTCTCAAAGGAGGAAACTTTGATCAGAGAAATTCTCAGAAGTACTACCCGTAATGAAGCAAGTCACACACATCATTGTTTTTTGTTTCACAGTTTCATAAGAAAATTTGTAGACCCCATTAACTCTATGCTGCATTGAGATCTATCCACCGTATCTACATAGCATGAACGCAAAAACCAGTTCTGCACAGCAATCCGACATGCAGCTGAACTGACCTACAACCCTTCCTCACAAAAGCTTACAAGTCAAGGTAAAAAGAATGATAAAGGTACTGCAACAGACATAAAAAATAATTAAAACAAAACAAAACAAAACAAAAACACAAAAAAACCTTCCCACCAAATCCATGAACATCTAGCTAGTAGAACTGTGACCCTTCCAGCATCTAGAAACTGACATCTCCATTTGCTCAGCCATGGAGGAGATGCAACAGACCCAGTTAGACAAGATTTTCATCCTCTAGAAAGATCCAAAAGCTAAGCTCTTCGATGTACCACTGTTGAACCACACTGAGGGTATGGCAAAGTCAGAATTTAAAATTTGCTCACAGTTCACTTCTCCCTGTAACCATTTGCCTTCCTTTGCATGATATCAAAAACTGATTAAACTGACTGTGGGACATTTATCTAGATATCACCACTGTTCTACTAAATATTGAAGCAAACACATTAGTTCCACAGGCAATGGGAGCTGAACTCTTATTAAAAACTCTGCAATTGATATGATGGAATAAGAACAATCTCTTGGAATATGGGAATGTGACAGCTTCCTGTTGACAACGACTCACCTCCTGCAAAGATCCACTTGGTATTGTAGACTGCACTACATCACATCTTAGTTTCCTCAAATGGAGAAGTTTCTCTCTGTAATCATTCACTGTTGCTGGCACAAGCTCTGCTTGGAGCAATATGGCAAATACTGACTGGAGCTCTCCTGTGCCATCACTCTGAACAAACAAGTTACAAACATTTTGTTAGAGCATCCTTTCTCATTGAAAGGTATATCAACAAACTACAGAGTCTGAGCCTTTTTGAACCAGAGAACAAAGTCAAGGGGCTTGCTCTGCTTACCACCACCACTTAGGTATCAGAACTCACACATGTGAAAACTTTAGGGAGCAGGGGGTAAAATCAGATAAAACTGGAACGTGAAAGCACAAAATCAGAGGACAGCCTTTGGCAGAAAAATGCTCTGTTTCTGTAAAGCAGGAACCAGTTCACAGTCATCAAAACCAGACTGATTTGAAATGTTAAGTGAGAAATTTCAGCCCTACCTCAATCACTGTAGAAGGTGGATTCTCAAAATGGTTTAGAATTCGGACAGTCAATAGTCGGACCTGTAAAAAGTGGGAACATACGTCAGAAACATGCAGGAGAATGCAGGCTACATATGCAGACACATACACACCTACAAAGAGGTTAATGTCTTGCACAGGAGGCTGATTTTGCTAGGTTCCTCCTAGAGTTGAGAAACAGATGAGCTCCTCTAGTCTAGCAGGAAATTCAGAATGAATACATTAGGCTCTTGCTCCAAGTCACTTCTAGGGAAGAGGTAAGCGTCCCTGGGCTAAAAGTTAACCTCTGTAAACTCATGCCCCACAGCAGCCTCTTGGAAATGGACACAGCCCTAAACAGATGCTACAGAAGTAATTGCTTTACAGTCTCACGTTTCTCCCTTCAGCCTTTCTCAAACTCAGTCTACTTAAATTGAATTCTAAAATACAAATCATCTTGCATTTGCTCAAAAAAAAACAGATTACCTTAGAAATACCAGTGGAGATATTAGGCTGCAACTTCTCAAACAACTCCATTAGGTTCCCTTGGGAAAGGGGTTCCTGGCAGCCACACAATGCCAGTCTTGTGTAATAGAGATCAGCCAACAGCAACGCAGAGGGGTCCGATGGAAAAGCACTTAACCAAGAGAGTGTTTTATTAGCATACAGAGAGTATTGCAACAATACAGACATTTGAAAACAAGGCAGTAGCGACAGTAACAGTACTATGGGAAAAATCCACAACTTCATACTCTACTGGCACCACCAGGCCTATCAAGCTGGGGCTAGCTAGTTGGACACACACACAAATAGCCGCTGAAAACAGATCTGCATAGGTCTGCAAATGCAGCTGCTGCTGCTGCCAAGGCAACCACTTAGTGATCAACTTCAACGGAAAAATAATTCAGGTTTAGGTGGGACACCAATTCTACCATTAGCAGGAATCTTGCCTCCCCACAGGGAAATCTCCTTCTGCTACCCAACAACCCTCACTCCAAGTGGGATTCACACCCCCAAACCAAAGCTGGCAGAAAAGCACTAGACTGAAGCTCCCTGTCAAGACTTCCTGCTTGATCTGGGCAAGCTGCCTTACCTCCATCACACCTCAGACATGAGCACCATGTTTTCCTAACTGAACAGGATGTTTTGAAGCTCAAGCTAACAGAGACTTGGAGCTGCTCCATCACAATAGCGATGGGAGATGACAAGTTCAACAGGATTTGCTGGAGAGAGATCAACAGTCTCCCTCGGTCCCTCCAGCCACTCAGTTAACATGTGCTAATTTTAAGCAGAAGGGAGTTGTAATAAATAGAAGTGAGCATACAAAACCTAATCCAATTGCAGAGCAAGCACACACGTGAATGTGTAAGGACACAAGGGAATCCCAACACTGCCAACAGAATGTCAAATCCCAGCCTTTTGACATAACTCAGATTGCACTGTCACTGTCCCTTTTATTAGTATAATGTAACACACAGTTACTAAATGTAGTGCTCTACATTTGCAGTGTAGTGTAAAACACAAACGTGGTGTTCTAAATATTTGTGCTTACCTAGAAAGCAACATATTTGACACACTGCTCTTCAGCTGGCTAAGAAAGCTTTGGTTTGCAGAGAAAATGCCGCTGAACTGGCATATTATTTATTTGGTTTTCTAAATGCCTATAACATTGCTACAATACGTAACCACAATACCAAAGCAAAATGTTGGTACAAGAGAACATACGATCAACAAAAAGGCATTTAACGTGCCGCTACATAGAAGTCAAGTCAGCTCTTTGCCATACTAAGGAAAATCACTGAGGACCACAGAACAGGCAGAGTTTACTTACGTCACCAAGTTCTTGACACGCTCCACAGGTAACAAATGGAGTATTTCAGAAGACTCTGCCAAACTGAGAAGAGTACTTACAGCTTGGCAGGCCACGAACAGGCTTCCTGGAGCAAAGAGAACAAGAACAGCCTGTATATTTACTCAGGTCTCAATGACTTGTGTTTGCATGGTGCTTGACCATCTTGAAACGGATAGAGTCACAGAAATAGAGTAACTGGTGGATCCCAGAACTGGTATGTGTATTTTCTAACCGTTATCATAACCCATAAAGGAAATGCTCCTCTGGCTATAAAAGTAAATGCCTACTCCAGCAAGCCAGCATTGAAAGCTGTGAGCATCTCCCAGTTTGCATCTGCCTCCGTCACACCCACATACACAGGACGCAGAGGTCTGGAGCTAAGCACTGTTGTAGGAGTCTCAGACAGCTCTATGCTACAAATGGCTGTACTGGGCTTATGTGGCAAGGGTTTGGTAGCTGTGGGACTGCAGGAGTGGCCTCTGTGAGCAGAGCCCAGCAGCTGCACCTTGTCAGATAAAAGCCAGCTCCAGCCGGCTCCAAAAAGGGACACAATGCTGGTTGGGCCTCTGGGAGAGCAGACTTAAGAAAGGGAAAAACGCACCCAACAGCAGCTGAGAGAAAGGAATGAGAAAATGTGAGAGAGAACCAGCCCTGCAGGCCCCAAACTCAGTGCAGCAGGAGGGCAGGAGGTGCTCCAGGCACGCAGCAGCAGTTCCCGTGCAGCTCATGGAGGAGCCCCCAGTGGAGCAGGTGGATGTGGCCTGGAGGAGGCTGCGGCCCATGGAGAGCCCCCGCAGGAGCAGGCCCCGGGCTGGAGCTGCAGCCCGTGGAGAGGAGCCCACGCAGGAGCAGGGGGTCTGGGGGGAGCTGCCGCCCATGGGGAGGCACGTGGCGCCACATGGAGCAGGGGCAGAGAGTGACCATGAAGGAGCAGCAGAGACAAAGCATTAGGGACTGACCGCAGCTCCCATTCCCTGTTTCCCTGCACCACTCAGGGGAGAAAAGGTAGAATAGGGTGGATGGGAGCAGGGGAAAGTGTTTCTAGTTTACTTTCAGTTCTCGCTGCTCTAATGTAATTTATTGCCTATTGCTAATAGGCTAATCTCCCCAGACTAAGTCTATTTTGCTCATGACAGTAATTGGTGAGGGATCTCCCTGTCCTCATCTCAACCCTTAAGCCTTTTTTCATCACATTTTCTCCCCCATTCTTTTGAGGATGGGGAGTAAGAAAGCAGTGTGATGGAGCGTAGCTAGCCATCAGTGTGAAACCACCATAACGGCATGCAGAAATGAAGAAAAGCTACGCGAAATAACATGAATGAAACACTCAGAAGAAAATACATACTGATGGTACCATTCAGGCACTTTTAAACTTTCACAATGCACTGTATGAGAACTTCAAAGCTGCCCTATACACTTAAAGGCTGAATTCCTGTTAGTGAATGGAAGGTGGGTTTGCAGAATATCGTTACAGCGACAGCATCCCCTTCCTAAACCTCCAGTTTCCTTTAGGGATGAAGGGTTTCCAAGCAGCACAGGTCAGCCAAAGCCCTTCCAGGCAAGAAAGGGGAAGGGCTGTTCCTTTCCCTGCCATTCTTAAGCTGGCAAGTGGGTTCTTTAAAAAAATAATTACTCTCTCCTTTGTCTCTTCCCTAGCAGAAGAAACACTGCTCCTGAGCCAGGCAAATTGAGGGAAGTTCTTAAAAGATGCAACTTTCTTACTTGCTCACAGCTGCCATGAAAAAGAAGGGGAAGTGAGCATTCATTTCCTGCTTATTCCTTTGAAAAATCTCTCTCTTTTCCAAGGTGCTTAATTCTCCGAGTATTCTCAGAATCCTGCTTGCCGTTAGTCTCTGCTCCTGAGAGAGGAGAAACAGCAAGTAATGGCAGGATCACAGAATGGCTTGGGTTGGAAGGGACCTTAAAAATCATCTAACTCCAGGCCCCCTGCCACAGACAGGGATGCCACCCACTAGATCAGGTTGGCCAAGGCCCCATCCAACATGGCCTTAAACACCTCCAGGGATGGGGCAGCCACAACTTCTCTGGGCAATCTGTTCCAGTGCCTCACCACCCTTACAGTGAAGAACTTCCTCCTACTGTCTAGTGTAAATCTATCCTCTTTTAGTTTAAGACCATTTCCCCTTGTCCTATCATTATCTACCCAAGTAGAGAGTCATTTTCCACCCTTTTTATATAAGCCCCTTTGAAACACCACAATGAGGTCTCCTCAGAGCCTTCTCTTCTCCAGGCTGAACATCCCCAGCTTTCTCAGCCTTTCTTCATAGGAGAGGTGCTCCAACCCTCTGATCATCTTTGTGGCCCTCCTCTGGACTTGCTCTAACAGGTCCACATCCTTCTCGTGCTCTTATGCACAGCTCAAGTTACCAAACAAAAGTTGTGGTATCTGAGAAGGTTAGGTGCAGGAGGGAAGGTAAATAGGTTCAAGATACTGTGTCCAAGCAGCTAGAGAAGATGTGCCAGAGATAAAGACAGTATGCAAAGTATTTTTAAACTGTGAAAGTTGCTATAAACGTCTTAATCTTGAAGGAACCAGAAAGGTTGATCAAAAATAGTTTTATTGTCATTTACAAGGCCACATATCGTAAACTTAGTGGTCACCTCCATTTATTCTTGCCTATTAACAGAAGGAGTGGGAGCTGTCCCTTCTCTTAAAATCCACAGAGGGAGTTTATGTTCGGGGACATATAATTTCTTTAAAAACCATACACAGCACCCCAACTGATGTTTATAATACTTAGAGATGACAGCAGGCTGATAAGCCATGCAACTTTGTAAAAAAGGCTCTTATTTTAGCCAGAGTTTTTAAATTATGTTTGACTGTGTAGTTTGTGGGTTGATACAGCGTAGTGAACTAAAATTGGGAGTTTGCTATTTTCTTTGGAAGGACTTGATGAAGTCCCGGTCACACCTCTTTTGATGTAGCCCAGCATGCAGTTGGCCTTCTGTGTTGTAAGTGCGCACTGCTGGCTCATGTCGAGCCTTTTGAACACCAGAACCCCCAAGTTTTTCTCCACATGATGAAGCTTTCTACATGTGCAGTGTAAGGGCAGAGGTTCCCAAACTGTAATCTGCATCGCATTTGGTAGTAGTAAACCTATGCTGAACAAAGATAGCAGCTCTCACCTCACGGTGGACACACCTATACGATCAATAGGATAACTTCTATACAGGCAGTTACAACTAAACAGTTCCCAGGGGGAAATTGCTATTGCTCTGTCCCAGTTCCCAAACCTGCACTTCCCAGTACTTCCCTACACTCCCAAGCAACTGCAGAAAGCCATCCAGCTCTGGGATTTACACTTTGCCTCAGGCTTGAGAGACCAGGCAGATCAAACAGGGAGCACAGGCTGGGGTGTGCCTTGTACATGCAATGAGAGGATACTGGAGCCCTACCAGAAGGTGAAGGAGTTGTAGAGATCATGGAGCTGAAGTGAATGCAAAAGATGAACAATTGTCCAGAAACACTAGTTTGGGAGGAGGGTGAGGAAAATCAAACAAGGAAGCGTAGTACAGGGCAACAGGAGACAGGAGTGTAGGACTGACATTACATTTGTTTTTTTTTCTTTAGGAGCAAAGGAGGAAATGGCAAGATGCCTCTTGTGCACACACACAGCTGGTGCAGAGTTGCTGCCATCAAGGATGAGACTCAAGAAAAGAGGGTCTGGGTACTCCTTTTTTTACAGTAAGTAAAAGTCAAGTAATCATGGCAGCACGCAAAACCTACAAACAGGATAAAAGAAAGAGCTAAATCAAAAATGACCATGCTTGACAAACGCTAGAGAGGAAAAAGCAACAGAACTTAATTGGTGGATACAGTTAGGAGTGTTATTGAAGAGATTACAGAGGAGAAAGGCCAGGCTCTAGACAAGCCCTTTCAACCCAAGTAACAAAGAACACTAAACCTGGGGCATTCCAGCACTTGTTCATACTTTGTCACACAGCCAAATGCTTGAAATCTCTCTGAGTACCAACTGCCCTGTACTATCTGAGCTAAGCTAAAAAAAATTTTTCTGGCCAGAGACAGAAGACAACCAGTCGGGTCATGGTGACCACCCACGCCTGGAGAGAGGATACATCGTTTTATTACCAGTGCTGTCACTCAGGTCTGACATGGTAACATCCCAAACTTTGCACTATAGTTTTGGAACAGTCTAGCTGGCACTTGTGAGTCAACAGTCTCTCCTTCACTTGACTGCTTCAGTCTGGATCTGGTTTGGCAGGATTTCCATTCTCTTTTATCTCACTTTCTTCTTTTTCTTCTTAATTATCTTGGTCAAGCCTTGATTTGGACAGTCTGCCACCCCATTACGATCACCAACAACTGCAGAATTGTTTCCTGGAGAGTGTTTTTTGCTTTTCAACTTTGAAAAGCTTTGCTTTTCAACTTTTACTAAACTGCTCAGTAAATTTGGATACAATGCTATTGCTATTCACTTTCATACTTTGTGGCATTAGCAAAACTACTTCTTTTTTTAAATGTTTCAACAGAAAGCAAATAAACAGGAAATAACAGTAACTGACCTTTGCAGAGGGTTCCTTTGTCAATAGCTGCAAACAGACAACCTATAAAGCTTGTCACAGAGGGCAGGATGATTTCTTTGTCCATTGGTCTGTTCAAAATAAATGAAAAACCTTTAATCTCTGCGTTACACTTGCACCTAGACACACACGAAGGATTCCTTTAACATTTTCTCATGTTAAATGACAGAGAGCTCATCCCAAGTTTGAAATCAGTAGCAAATATTTTTGCTATTTCTAATTCACAAGTCCAACTCCTTCTCCCATACAAGAGCACAGTAATTATTGAAAACACCGCTGTCTAGAAGGGATGGTGTATAAATACAGAAACCGAAATGTATCAGGAACATCTCTAAATGCCAGCATACAAAATTTAAGGATCACATAATAAAGAAACTGATATTCTATTCCTGACTTTACCACTGACACAGTATTTCCACACAGATATTTTCCACCTTTTTACCCCAGTTTCCCCAAACTGGGGTTAGTAATTGTTGTGCTTCCCTTAGTAAATTGATTTCTGACAGATGGTGAACTAGACAGAACCACATGACAGTAGTACTTTAGAATATCCCTTACCTAATATGTGGCAGTATAACCAAGGCAACCCAAGGCTGTGAAAGGTCAGTGATGTCTTCGTTCTCTGGTAACTGGATTACAGACAGTACATGATCCAGCACTGATACTTTTGCTTTTCCTCCTTGTCTTTTGCTTGTTTGTTGTCTTGTATTAGAGCTAAAAATAAAACCAAACTTTTTAGTAACCCACCACTGAATATCAGAGATCATTCCTTTTCCTCGCGTGATATCTAAATTGTGTTGATTACTTCTAACAAAAAGGACTAGGACAACCCAAGGGATTTTTTTTTCCTTTTAATGTCCTCCACAGCACAAAATATCATCTATACATATATAGGCCAAGGAGCACAAAACATGGCTTGTAATAAATGTCAGGTCTTAAACTACAAATAGTATTTCTAGATGGAAGGACTCTAGTTCTCAGGTGGACACCCTCACAACTAAGAATGTGAGGAGCACCTGAGATTTGTCTCTGTGATTGTCAGCATGATTACTGTTTATTAACAACTTAAGTATTAGCAAAGATTAATGGATGACACAAAATAACCTGTTAGGCAACAGTCTAGCAAATCTATGGAATCACAGGCTGAGCCCAAATCAAAAGTCCTATCTTCAGGCAGAAAGGGTTAACATCATACTGGAACGTATCAACAGGAGTACTTTATACCCCATGGACAGCACTCTTTGTATTACACCCAGCACTTGTAAGACCAAAGTTGGAAAGCTCCATAAGCTCCACCTTTCAAGAAAGAAGCTAACAGAAGGATACCATCAAGAATGAGTAGAGGTTTAAGAAACAAGATTTATGAGAGAATCATCAAGGAATTAGGATGAAATGAATACTTTCAATGTTTTTGATAATCAAAGTCTGTTATTTGTAAAAGCTGGATGCAAAAAGGAAGAAGTAATCTGTTCTGTGTTCCCTGCAGATAAGATAAACAGCAATGGATTTAATCTGCAGCAAAGGAAATTTAGCTCAGACAGTAAAAAAAAAAAAAAAAAGTCTAATTATAAATACAGCTAAGCAGTGAAATGGTCTGCAGGGGCTGCTTGGGAATATATGGGATGGGAGCATTTAAGAACAATTTGGTAAAACATCTTTCAGTACTAGTTCAGGATTTTCTAATTCCATCTTGGGTCATGCAACTCTTGAAATGTCTCCCACCCCTAAATTCTACCACTGACATTGCAGGAGCAATATCGTCTAAGCTATATGCTCCACATCACTGAAAGTAAATAAATAAATCAACAAATACAACAAGAAAATAAAAGCAAACTGAATTTTTTTTTTGACTTACAACCTTGAACCTTGACACCTCCACTCTATTAAAGTAGAAATAGAAAGAAACCCACAGAGTAGACTACTTTTAGGAAAGACAAAATCTTACATAAAAGACAGTACCGGTCACCACTCTCTGCAGGCAGAAGTTTTGATCTAGAGTGATTGGAACAATCATTATCAGTAGGTTTGCAACTGTCATTCTGTGCTTGACCATGGTCACTCAAATCTTTCCAAAGAGGTTTCAGAGGGAAAGCAAACACTTTGCTGCAGCCAACCCAGCTTTGCAACCAGAAGCAGTCAAGCTATGCCAGCATAGTGCTGTGCCTGGATTAATTACCTGTGGTAATTAATACTGGGTACCCTCTGTTGCCCAGCTGTGCTCTATACTACTTCCCAGCAAGCTCCAGACAAGACGCATGCATACATGGAAGAAAGATGAGGCACAGACAAGAGGTTACTCTTGATGAGAATCTGGACTGCAGTGTTCACAATAAAGTTTAACTACCCAAGATGTAGCATGCATTTTGGTGTAACAAATCCAAATCACCTCTACTGCATCACTCACTAGCTTTTTTGTTGTTTGGCTGTTTTGTTTTTTAAATAAGTGATAACGTTTCCAGAGCAGTATCTCTTCTCAAATCATCTCAGAAAGAAAAATGGGATCCCACTGTATCACTTTGCAGGCCTGCAGCCATGCAGACACATCTAGCGTTTGCTAAACTTCAGAAGTCTCACCTGATTGATGATTCAGTGAAAACGAGAGGATACTTTTCAAATGCCATTGAACCAATGGTAGGAGGCTCTGCTTTCACCAGAATGAGTTTAGCCAAAATTGCCATTGCCTCATCCTTTACAAGGGCATCTGTACCAGAGAAGCAATGCTCAATGTATTTTAGAAAGCATGGAAGAAAATGCTAAAGGGGAAAAAAAAAAAAATCAAGGTTTAATAAGTCTTTGCCATCAAAACCACAAGGAACACATGACGCCAGCTACAGAGGAAGCCAAACACGCACAAATGAACTACCAACACACCAGATGTCTCGTCAGTTCTGGTGCCCCAAGTCACCAACACAGAGACACCTTGTCACCCCAGCCGGGACAGTGATTTGACAGAAAAATTCAGTCTGCCCAAAATCCAGTCTTATCAGGACTTTCCAAATCCCTGACTTTGCTTCACATCCCACTCTTTTTTATTCGTATGATTCCTCCCAGATCACCAGTTCCAGGCCCGGTCTATCAGACATCCCTTACTCTTCATTTCCACTTACCTTCTCCAAAACTCCTTCTTCTCACCCTATCCATAACAATCCCACACCTTTACTTTTCAGCAGACAAACTTCTGTCTGTGAACTAACAGTCTCTCCAACCCTAAGAATTATTACCAAGTTCTAACACAATGGCATCGTCAACCTCTTTCATTCCTTTCAGATCATACCAAAAGTTTAAATAAACATCATGTCCATACATTGAAGTGATTCAGCATAGAACGCAAATAAATATACTATAGATTTCCCAATTGTAGAAGGACTTTCCTGCTCAGGTGTCCTCACCACAATGACATCTCACACCCCTTTGGCAATAAAAATAAACAAAATGCACAAGAGCTTTCACCTACCCTCTCAAACTGCTTCATTGTAAACATCGTTTCAGAGAAGTCCAAAAGCAAGCGCCATTCAAATTCACTTGCGAATACCTGCAAGATGCAAATGAAAGGTTGACAGGAACACATTTACAAGAGACATTTTATACTTAAGTCTCCATTGTCCATGGGACGTATTTTCTGGTTTATCAACCAACCATGCTGTAACTCTTGGACACCCAGCTTCTCTGTTCACAGCTAGCATGGTTTGTTATGCAGCCACACACAGCAATATTGTTTCCAGTCACAGCTCAGGCACAGAAACAGCACAGCCCTTTCAACAACTCCTGTGGGACACAAACTGGCTCTGTGCAAAGACAGCTTAGGTATCTCTTTAAAGTGATGTGGAAAACGTAAACTAAAGTTGTAGTACTGTAGCACACACGCATTGTTAGAAAGAAGCTCAGGCCCAGAAAATCTTTGGGCTCTGCATTCTTCCTGTGTACCTCCCAGCATGCAGGACCATAGTTCTGGTACACACAACCATACCCGGCTGCACAAAGTTTACCACCTCCGGGGGGAGCCAACCTTCACGCTTCTGAAAGAACCAAGACTGGAACAGTTCCTGACTGCACGTGGAATCGGTGCCTCTCAAGACTGAGGTGTGCAACACAGAAATATGCACCCAGAACTCCTTTCCCAGACCCTTCAGGTTATAAGGACAGCTTTAAGCCTCCTCCAGCTTAACAGAAGCCCACACAGGTATAGTCAAATGTTTGAAGGATCCCATCTCCTGAGCAAAACTGGACTCATGCCACAGGCGGAACCGATCTTACTTCAGC
This sequence comes from Cygnus olor, assembly GCF_009769625.2. Lineage (NCBI taxonomy): Eukaryota > Metazoa > Chordata > Aves > Anseriformes > Anatidae > Cygnus > Cygnus olor. The sequence goes on from NC_049169.1 coordinate 45,386,180, forward strand.
AGAAGCCAACACTGAGGTCCACGTGAAACGTTTTTAAAGAATTGTTAACAACCTTATCTTCCCGTTGCAAATCACTAAGTGTTCAGCAGCTTAGTGGAAAACGTACTTTTTCAACCAAGTCCAACTCACTGACTGGCTTCAAAATCTAGGAGAGAACATGCTCCCTCTCTGTTCTCCCTCCTTTCTCCACAGATTCTGTAGGTGTTCAAAGCAGAGCCTGTTTTTCATTGCAAATATGTCTGCCATAGTAACAGCATTATAGCATGCTGTCAGACTGTGCAAGACTCTCAAGGAGTCCTAAGACCACAGCAGGCATTATTTTAGGCATTTTACAGCTTCCCTCTTATCAGTACAAAAAACCTAAAGGGAACCTTATAGTCTGTTGCCCAGAAGCGGAATGTCCTGAAATAATGCTGCCATAGGGAACTTGGACTCTGGGATTTCTCCTGTAAGAAGTGTTTGTTACCTTCTCAATAGCTTCCTTGGTCAAAGAATCAGGCAAGAAAACATTCTCGGCCAGTAGTAACGCAGAAATTGCATTCAGCAGGGTCTTGCAGCAAGATGGCAAGAGATCTGATGTTTGTAACATTTTTATTAAAACCTGAAACAAAAGAGAGAACTGATATTTGTGTATTAAGATGTGGTGATTGTCTGGTCTGAATGACCTACATGGTCTCTGGAAGAGAAGGACATGGTGTTCTAAGCTTCAGCCCACAGAAATGAACCCTACTTGTCCTATCAAAATTTGAAGGCATTAAATCTGTATTTGAACCCACAGGGTGAATCTGGTGGAAATGCACCACCATAGATGCAGGTCTTGCTCTCCTCCACAGTAGCAGAAATTACAGCACAGCACAGCCTCTGTGCTCACCTCATCATCTCTCTTTTCCCCTTGTTTATTTGAAGGACTACACCAGCATTACATGATAATGGAAAACTTTCATGGGACTGGAGAGGTAGCAATACTCCCAGTAAATCTCTGTTCACTTGACTCAAATCGTGAAACTATTAATGCAGCAGGAACGTTTCAGGACGCTGCAGCTGACCATACCTCTTCCAGGTTCAATTGATACTTCTTTGGCAAGCCATGCAATGTGATGGTTTGACCTACCTGACAGACCTCTTCAGGCAGTGAGACTTTGGATCCATTTGCGTGTTCCAATAGGATCAGATATGCTTGCAGAATCCTTTCCATCTGCTCTGACGCCACACTGCAGTTGGCCTTAGTTATTTTGCTTTGCAAGTCTAAGAGTGACTCCTGTTTAAAAAAAAAAAAAAAAAAAGGAAAACAAAATGATTCAGAGAAACAATCAGACACTGTTTCAATTATTGCTATTTGAAAGCCATTCTAAAGTATCAACATTTCATCAGCCCAACAAATTATTGCTGACTCCCTCACTCATGTTCAACAAACTAAACCTTCCAGAAATACCACAGGATACTCATTTTGTAAAAACAAGCATCCTGGATTCCTTGGATAGAAACCTGCCAAGATAAGGTCAAAAAATTACAAACCAAACAGGGAAGAGGAAGAGAAAGAGGACTCATCTCCAAACCCACGGTGGTATGGAAGCACCCAGTTTCCACTGGAGATCACCAGAATTTAAGTGCTTTTATACTTTAGCATCCTTATGTTAACATGAATTCTGAGAGGCTACTCATATAATCTACATTATGTAGATAATGGAGCTGCCCTGGATCACACTCATCTCTCTTTCTGTCAAGAGAATGTAAAATCCTATCCTTGGTCCTATAAACTGAACCCAGTTTAGAGACCTATCATAGATATTGTCATCATTTTCCTCTGAGGACGATACTGAGCACAACTAACTAGCTCCCAAGGTAAAAAACAAGTCTTATTAAATAGAAAGAGAACTATGTCATCAGTTCCTAAGATTTCATCACAACTGCAGGTGACAGATTTCCAGGATTACAAAACATCCAGTGACAAACAATTCTGTGTCTAATAAACAGTCAGACAGCAACTACTATCATACTGTGTGAGGTAGAAGGAACAGGATGGGATTTTCAGGGTAACTATGGACTGTCACAAGTAGAGAGTTCCCAGTACCACACAAACTGGACTATTTACCAAAATTGGAAGGACTGCCTTCAATTAGGTTTACATGACTACCATCTCTTCCAATATCCCATTTCACCCTTCTGAGAAGCAAAACTCACAAAATATGTTGTCAACTGCAAGAAGTTTCAAGATCCCTTCGCAAATCCCACTCCTTAGGAAGAGAACATCTAAATGGTTATCAGGTAAGTAAAAACTACTTGCTAAGCCCTTGCTCGTCGTTCAACATCACCCTGACTCAGCAGAGCACAGCCCATGGTACACAGCTCTACTCCTTCATACCTCAGGGTGTAACCACAGAGAAGCAACATGGGAATACCCAGACTGAAAACGCCTGTCATTCACAACACTTGGCTCCGAGGCTTAAATGTGGCTCTCCAAGTTCAGCCCAAGTCTTTGATGTAAAGAGAGCTGCAGCAAAAGAGGCTTCCCCTTCACCATCGCAAAGTGGGTTTGGAACCACTAATAGTTTGGAACCACTAGTACGTTTAGTTCAGTAGTATAAGAAAAGCTCTAACCCCAGCAAGGGGCCTGCAATATCTGTCTCTGCAAAGGCAGACCCTACAAACCCTCCTTGCCCAGATGTGCAACTGAGCTCCAAGTCTCACACAGTGGTTCCCTTATTAATCACTGGGTAGCAGAACCACCTGGTTCACTCTGAACTTGCAAACGAAGAGCGGGATTTTTTTTCCATACACATGACACTGTAGTTAATGTTTCCAAAGGATGTAAAACCCAGTTCTGGTCTAATAGGACAAAAATAGTTTTCTTGGCAAGTGTGCACAGCTTTTTTTCAGTCTCTCGTGAACAGGAGAAAAAAAAAGTAAATCAATGTACCTCCAGACACTTGAAAACAGTATCAAAATGCTCCTTATGGATGTGCACCGCAGCTGATCTGATCATCTGCTCAAAGGCTTCTCCAACAGTTACCCATGGTAGTTCAATCTCCTCCTCAGTAACTGGCCCCAGCTTTACCAGAATTAACTTCACAGCCTGTACAAGAAAAGAGCATATCATATCCTTATACTCAGAAAATAAACCCAGCAATTCTAAAGTTTGTTAGAGCAAGATACTATTAAAATATTTTAGTGATCTCAATTCTCTCTAGAATGATTAGTAGAAAAAAAAAAAAAGGCTATCACTTAAAATCTGAATTGTTTTTAGATTCATCTGGGGGGTATAAAATATGTATGGCGTTATCAAGCAGTACCATTTTAAGATACAGAAATATCATATAAGAATGACAAAAAACAACCTTCCCATCTCATTAAAGATTTTTAGACGGCAGCTTTCAGATCCTGTAAAATAATGAACAGCATGTTCATCACTAGGGATCTACTGAGGAGAACAAGGCAACACTCAATGGTTTCACAAAGCACTCCATTACAGCAACATTTACACCAGTTATCTTTTTTTCTTGTCTTTACCGTCTCTGCACAAGAGTGGAACATGTTTCGAACGCCTTTGCACATCTCAAAAAGTAGTTGTCCTACACCTTCCACCTTCTCGGGGTGCTTCCCCAGGTCACGGAACATCAAATTGAAGAGGGCATTTTTATCAGAAACCTACAAAACACAAGGATAAAAAAAAGTCATCTCCTATTCAGAGTTGCCAGGTGAAAAGATGCAATAAATGGCTCCACAGCACCACATTATTCTTCTATAGTCCTGTGCCTTTCCACATCAGTTCAAACTCACTATTTCTGCAACCACCACGGAAACTGTAAGAAAAAGTCAGCTATTCAGTTGTTACAAGTCCCCTTGCCTAAACGAACATAGGCCTACTAAGGCCATTGCAGATGAAATACGTCCTTTTGATTACTCTTTATGATTTTAGAGTTAAGCATGTGCATAAATGCACCACTAAATTGGCCCCAACTGAAACACAAAGGTCACTGCTCTGGCATGGAAAGAGACATGTATCAGCTGAAAGCAGAATGCAGTCATCCAAAACTATAAAAACATCTGGGAATACTGCAAATATTTCTGGCCTCAGATTCTGAAACCCTCTGTACCTGAGGACTTCACTCAAAGTTCAGCAACTTCGGAAAACAATTAAACAAATGTGCTTTATTAAGGTCTCTCAACTTAGGACAAGAATGGGGATACCCAGATTTGCTAGTCATTCTCAGGAATTCTGGCTTGTGTGTGTATTTTGACTGAAAAAACAAAACAAAACAAAACAAAACCAACAAACAAAACAACAAACCAACAACTACTACTGATTTTCCTTACTCCATGAAAAGCTGCTGTTTGGCCTTAACTGATCTGCTTGTGAACATTAAATAATCTGATTTTCAGGAGTGCAAAAAGGTTGTCAAAAGAACTTGTTCTACAAAGGCTTTAAAGCATTATTGAAAAAGCCAGTGAGAAAATGTACATTTACAAACCAAAGCCTCCCTTTTGCAAGACGGCCCATTTGGTTTAACTACTTTTAAAACAGAAAATGCTAAGGCCTCTATTTGCCACTGCTGATATGAAGTACATGACATACTCAGCAAAACATTCACTGAAAATCACAACTTGAGGCATGCAGAATGTCAATTCAGGCCTTGTAAGCTCTCTTTTACAGAAAGCTTATTACATATTGAAGCCAAGAGCCACCACGGAATGAAGAGAGTCAAGGTACAAACACCTCACTTACCTTTCTCATTAGAAAGACAAAACTTTCAGCAGCAAAGTTTCTGATGTGAAGTTTGTGGTGAGCCAGCAGGGTGCTGTACAGGCTACAAAGACACACAATAATAATCTGTCTTAAAGGCAGTGCAAGAATTGCCATCCATTGTTTTAAAAAAAATATGTTTGCAGTTCACATTGTCATGTCTTACAAACACCAAGAATCTGTCCTCCTAGAGAGGGCAAATACCTTCCTCAATTCCATTCCTTCCTACCCTCCCAGTGTAAAGAACAGTCTTGCAAAGAAGATAAAATGATAACACCAGGCACCTTAAGCTGCAGACTTGATACCTCAAACAGCTCTGGATCCACACAGATCCAATTGCAGCCTCAAGATTTTCAACAGATACACTCAGCAGCACTAAGTGAAAACAAAGCTGATTTGATACACCAGATTTCTACTTCAGCTGAGCCAACAAGCTCTCTTGTGCATGTAAATTTTCCAAAGATACAATTTAGAGGGGTGATAAGTATTTGCAGTTCTCTGGTAAATATCAGTAATGGTTACAGGTGGCTCAGCACATGTTAAGTGCAGAGAGTGGTGCCTCAGATTCACAGCCAAACAGATGTTTTTGCAATATGCCTGACAACTTTTGCTGGGTTGGGGAAGAAATCTGTAACCCATGTTTTGCTCCATCTGTTCTGAATTGAAAGACGGAAGGCTTCTAGTAGGAAGCAACACGGACCCACCGACTATGACAAAAACTAAAAAACAAAAAACTGCTACCAGAGTAGCATAAGATTGAACAAGCAGTCATAGTGGGTCAGACCACAGGTCCATCCAGCACAGTATTCAGTCTCTAGCAGCAGCCAGAAGCAGGTGCCTAGGAAAAGTTTAAAAACAGAGCAAGCACGTACAAAAACAGCTTTTAGCCACCTGCAGCTCAAGGACTTCTCAAGCCAGAAGTGGTTCCCGTGCATTTGGAAATTCCCTCAAACTTGGCCAGTTTCCCTTTGAGCTTATGTCAACCTCTCACATGCACAGCATCCTACTGCAAGGAGTTTCACAGCGTACAAAACTCTGCACTGCTTGTCTGTTTTTTCACTAAACAGACAGGAAGAAGGGAAGCACATAAAGGGCTGCAACAGGAGCAACTAAAGACTCAAAGGAGTCCATTCGATGTCATTAACTCTAGGAGTCTGCAACTGGAAAAAACAGAAATGATACAAATATGACTGAGGTACTTGACAGGCATCCAAGAGACCTGTGTTGAATTTAGACTTGTTTTAACTGTTGTTGTCTTTCTGAGTTTTGTCTACCCAGCGGAGGTAGCTGCTTCCTCTCCTATCACCACTTGCATCCACCATACCAGGAGAAAAGAAGGCCAAACACTCAACACGGCAGACCAACCCATACTGCTCCTCCAATACAGTGCCCGTCCAAGTCAGAAGGATCTCAAAGGAGCTGCATACGATAACACGGCTCACAGTCTGTTTCAGAAAGCAGAGAAAGCATGCTACCAATTATATACTGAAGCACTAAGCCAGATATTTGTCTGGAACTGGCATTCCTATAGCATTTAATAACTGCTGATCGAGGCAGACATTAAACACAGCCTTTACCTGTATATGTTACTTATGTCCTTCACCATCAATCTCCACAAGTATTTGTAGAGATAGGAAAGAGAGGTAAAAGCCCATTCCAGCAACTCTGTGTCCTGTGTATCCAGTAGATTGGTGATGGCCAGGAAGAAGTCATGGAAGTGTGGATAGAAATCAGCCTGGAGATCTCGAGCCAGTTGCACCACCAGACTGCGTTTCAGACAACAGAGTGTTAGTTTATTTTAAAATAAACAATAAGAGCCTAGACAAGCATTGCTTGCAATCTAGCACAATCTCTTTGAAAAGACAGCACCACTCTTGCTTCTCACTTTCATTTAAGTATCATCTATTAGGCAGCTGTGAATGACAAATTTGAAAATTCACAGTACTTCAAATAGGTAACATTAAACAAGATATAGATGATCAATGTCAATCAAAGCACATTAATTTCTGCCTGACACTCAGGAGGCACTCATGCTAATTTGCTTGCCTTGTCATAGTTTCTTTTTTTTTTTTTTTAAAAGACTCAGGACCATGAAGCTCTACAAGATAAATGCCAATTATCCAATCCCATTTTGGACATCTCATTGCTATACTTCTTTCCTCATGCACAATAAAGAAAAATAACACTCACAACAGAACTTGAATTACTTACTTGTAATACCTTCAGATTTCTGACTACATTTTGTCAACAAATACTTACTCTAATAAGGGTTGATAGGCAAGACTGCCTTTGACTTGCAAATGTGTCTTCAAGCTCTGCACAACAGTACTCTGGTAATAGACCAGCTGGTTGAAGGACTGACATTTGTTGGCTACTTCTTTGTAGAACTGCACTGTTCAAAGCACAAAAAAGAAACCATGAAAACTCTAGCCCCGTTCCTGGTGAACATGAAGGATGCTAAAAGTTAATAGCTCTCCAGAGCCCAATACAAAACCCAATCAATGGAAAATCTCCCAGGTGGCTCTGGATGCAGAAGAAATGCATTTTTACAGTTTAGGGCAAACATTGACAAATAAAAATTAGGTACCAAAATGTTGAGTAAGGTTCAGTTCCCTCCATTTCTGTAGTCCTTCAAAAAAGTAGGTTTCAACCTCCTGTCAAAATAAAGACAAAATAACAGTTTGTCAACTCCTGTGAAAACAGCTTGTAAAGACGAGAGGTTCAAGTGAAAAGAACTATCAAGTGCTTCAAATATTTTAAGAATATTTTAAAAAAATGTGATGACTTCATTTCAAAGGGTGCTGTGGAATTTGCCTGAAAATAAGACTTTTGTTTCTATATTCAAAAAACATTTGAAAATATTTTCTAGTGATAGGACTCATTTACATAATTGTTTTTTAGACTTCCATTGACTGGCCTTGATAATCTATGACGCTGAACCACAGACCACACAGCACAAACGCTCTGGGACTTCTTTTGGCATCATCACAGCTACTGAATGGGAAGTTCACAAAAACAATGCAGCAGGCCAGGAGGCTATAACCTGCTAAAGACTCCATTCAATGATGATCTACAGGACATGTGGATGATCTTTAAAGACATGCACATGCTGCGATTATAGCAACTACTCAGCATCCTTAAGTCTTTGCAGGGCTGGACTTAGAAGTGCTGTCAGAGCCATGACTTCCATGCTCAGAGGCCCATGAGCTACATGGAAGTGATCAGGGTGACGCTGTCAAAGAGTCTCTATGGCAATACCGTGAAATATTTCAAAAAGAAATGGGGAACAAAGCAGGAAATGAGGCTCCAGAAAAGGCAACTCTTCCGTGAGCTTTCTTCTAGTTTCTGCCCCCCAAGATAAGTTTTTAAGTGAATATTTCAGGGAGTGCGTCTACTTGTGTTGTGATCTGAGATCCTCTTGCAGAACATGACTGCTGTCGCTTTTCTCACCTCAGCATAACTTCCAGTTCTGTCAATCCGATGAATAATATCAATATTAACATTACTTAAGCGCTCCGAAAAGGTGAGAAACTGTAAAACAAAAGGACATACGTGTTTTTGCTCTGTTCTGAAAAATTAGGAAGTCCTTCTTAAATAGCATGCACACTACAAAGAACCTGCTTCTGGAGGTGGACCATCAGATCGCACCAATCAATCTGTAAACGGCTCAATCCCAATCTTAAGGGAGAGGACGTTTGTAACCGAAGAGAGGAATTAAAAGCCCACCCCACAACACCTACAGCCACAGCGTGCTTCCTGTGCACCAAAGGGCGCAAGGAGCACTTCGGGTCGGGTGTCCCCAAAACACGGCGCAAGGGATGCAGGAAAATCTACCCAAATGCCCATCAGTGGGTAAGGCTATATTCAGGCGCCGCTCCCCCGTGTCCCCCCCAGCTCCATGTAGGTGGCACCGCCGCCCCGTTACCAAACCCCAGCGACGCGGCGACACGGGCGCTCACCCGGTGCGTGTTCCCCGACTTGGGGGCCGAGGGCTTGCCCGGCATGGTGGCGGCGGTGGCCACACGTGCAGCACTACGCGCTGGGCGCCGCCATGCCGGCCGGGGCTGCCGGGAGCAGGGGGAGGAGAACGAGGAGGAGGAGGAGGAGGAGGAGGAGGAGGAGGAAACGGGCCCGCCGGCGGAAGGGGCGGGCGGCGGGGCTAGGGCTGGCACTGGCCGGGGTTTGGCTGCGTCCCGCCCGCCCCGCAGCGGAGTGGGTCTCGTTGCGTTGTCTGGGACCTGCGTTTCCCGGAGGGGTCTGGCCTGAGCTCCCCTCCTCCGGCCCGCGTCTGTTTTTGGGAAATAGCGGCAGACTGTCACGGGCAGACAGCGATAGGGCAAGGGGGAGCGGTTTTAAACTAAAAGGAGAGATTAGATTAGATGTTATGAAGAAATTCTTCACTGTAAGGGTGGTGAGGCACTGGAATAGGTTGCCCAGAGAAGCTGTGGATGCCTCATCACTGGAGGTGTTCAAGGCCAGGCTGGATGGGGCTTTGGGCAGCCTGACCTAGTGGAAGGTGTCCCCAGGGGGATTGGGGTTAGATGATCTGTAAGGTCCCTTCTAACCCAAGCCATTGTATGAAAGCAGGGACAAGGTTCTAGGTAGATGGACACAACTGTCAGCTAAGCAATGATGGCAGGGGATGAAATCACAAAATTGTAGGGGTTGGAAGGGACCTCAGAAGATCATTGCATCCAACCCCCCTGCCAAAGCAGATTCCCTAGAGCAGGTTGCTCAGGTAGGTGTCCAGACGGGCCTTGAGTATCTCCAGAGAAGGAGACTCCACAACCTCCTTGGGCAGCCTGTTCCAGTGCTCCGTCACCCTCACCATGAAGAAGTTCTTTCACATGTTGGTGCGGAACTTCCTGTGATCCATTTTGTGGCCATTGCCCCTTATCCTGTCCCCACAACCACTGAAAACAGGTTGGCCATATCCCTCTGTCTCCCACCCTTAAGGTATTTATAAGCATTGATAAGATCCCCTCTCAGTCTTCTCAAGGCCGGACAGACCCAGGTCTCTCAGCCTTTCCTCATAGGGAAGATGCTCCAGGCCCCGTATCACCTTTGTGGCCCTCTGCTGGACTCTTTCCAGGAGATCCCTGTCTTTGTAGCCGAGAGCCCAGAACTGGACGCAGTACTCCAGGTGAGGCCTGACCAGGGCCTCACCTGGTCGTCGCACAGCTATGCCCTGCTTTTAGTAGACTTTTGTCAGAGCTCAAAAAAACAAAACAAAATAAAAAAAAAACAACAAACATCCCAGGCAAAGTAAGCGCAAACTAATGCCTCGCAAATAACTATGGACTGATCATTGCATGCTGCTGTGTTCACAGAAGTACCTGGGCCTGTGGGAGCTTCTGGCTGTGGTTGCAATTACGGAGGTTGAAAGTGTGGGCTAGGAAGATAAGAGGTGAACTGGAAGTTGGTTGAAGCTTTGGTTTGGGCAGATGCATTATGAGCAGCCCCGAGCTGTGTGTGTCATCTTGTGAGGCAGCTGACAGGGTTGGGCAGTTTGCCTTTCCCTAGCCTGCCTGCCCTGCTTGTTAGAGGCAGCTCGAGGCCACCCTGACCAGCCAGGCGTGCAGTTACTCTGCAAGCCACCAGGCTGGACTTGAGCATGGCTGAAGTGCATGTGGGGACCCACTGCTCTGAACAGACCTGACAGGTTAAGTGCTGTCAGGGGTATCCAGAAAAGCTGCCCAGGGGCAGCCAATAAGCTATTAACACGATAGCCATCTGGACAAGCAGGGGAGTGTGCTCACTTCAGCACCAGCTCCCAAAGAACCACAGGTTTTGAATCTTGCTATTCTATGGGAATAAATAAATAAACAAACAAACAAATAAATAAATAAATAAGGACTGCTGGCATTTGTATTGAGTCAGAAGAGAATGTCTAGGCACTGGAATTTGAGAAGTTTGGCTTTAATGCCTTCAGCCCAAATACCTCCATGGCAATGTGCAGCTATGAGCATGCGGACTGGGCTAGATCCACAGAAGTGCTTAGTTACCAATATGCCACTGTTTATGTGTACAAATACCTCTCTGGCTATGGTTAGTAAATTCGTCTAATATACTCCTCATATATATATCGTGAGCTTGTGAAAAACAGTCCACAAGATTTCTTTTTTCTGTTATGAATAGCATCTTGTAGAGTTGTGCAAATTCCTGGGATGCTCCAAAATAATCCTGGGATGCTCCTGGGATGGCTCCAAAATCATCCAGGGGTAAGAATCAGCTCTAACACCCATGGAAAGCATGAGGGGGAAGGGCTCAGTTGTGCTTTGCCTGTTTCAGAAAAGGCAAATCACCAACAATAATAAAAGATAGTAGGGAAAGTTTTAAAAAGTTACAGGTGTTATTTTATGTTTGTAGGCTGGCAACTTTGCAGAAGAATGAGCCTGGCTAGCCCTGCAACCAGTGATGTGTGTGAGAGCTGCCTGAAGAACTGATAGACTGCAGTTCAGCCAGCACTGTGAATATAGTGCTTGGAGAGACATCTGAGTGAGCCTCTGGAGAGTAGCTCAGGTACCGAAACCAGTGTGGCCATAGCAGTAGGGTTGAAACTTCAGCTGGGAGGGTTCAGTGACACAGAAGATTCCTTGTCTGCTTCTGCATGAGCAACATCTAAATTAACAACATCCTGCCTACAAGAACTCCTCTCTGACTGCAGTGCCTCAGGCCTTAATCCTTTACATTTCCAGGAAGAGATGTGACTCTCCCACCTTTGGGCAGGCCCCGGCTCCAACACCCTGTGATTATATGGCAGGCCCAGCTGTCAAACAGTCTCTCCTTCAGAAAGCCATGCTAACGGCAAGCAGATGGCCTTCTGAAGAGTGATGGTTTATTGGTAGTAATACCTGCAGAGGCACGTAGTGGAAACTTCTAAAACAGCATGTGTGTGTCTATCAAAGTAGTCACATATGCAGATCTAACTTCAATCACTTGCTGTGGGCTACAACCTGACAGTAATACATCAGCACTTCTGGAGCCCGTCTAAGATTCCTATTGTCTTCTCCATTCCTGGGCTTTTTAGTCCTGCTGTCCAAAATTTATTTGCTGGACTCAGCAAGAGCAAGAACCACTGTGTAGACCCAAAAGCATGTTTGTCCTCTGGAAATGTGTCTTACCTTGAGTCAGTGTTATGCTTTCCAGGTTGTTTTTTTTCTGTTTGTTTGTTCTTTTAAATCAGCACTGTCAATTTAGCCTAATAATAGTAATTTGGATAAAATACATTAGTATTTTATACTCAGGCTGGTCTCACAGAACTCCTCTTGCACAGTTTGCAACATTTACAATGCACTCTTTAGGCTCCCTTTTTATTCAAAGGAGATCTAAACACATTCTTGTGTTTAAATAATCCATGTTAGAATAAAACAAATCATGCCTTAGAAGTGTAGTCTAGATGACCTCATTATGTGTGTGTATCTGCAGCTGACCCTGCTGAATGCCCCTCAGTTGAAATAGATTAAGAGAAACACTGTAAATTGGGCCAAACTACTTCCAAGCTTGAATGCCCAAAGGTAGATTCTTCAATCAGTATTTGAGACACTAAATAAGTTACTGGAGTTTTGAAGTGGTAAGAGTTACCTGCCTTGCTTGTGATCCCAGAAGTCCTTCTCTTTGTTTCGAGTCGCCCCACAGAACAACTTGAGGTGCACAGTTTGTGTGCCACACGGCTGGAATCCCGCTGCATCACAAGATTTCTCCGAGATCCTCAGTGAGGGGGAGGCTGGCATGGGTCTGATTACAAGCTATACAGGTGTATGATGTCTTTGGAATACTTATACAACTAACGAAAACAGATTTTTATTTATTTATTTTTAATTTGTCTGGAAAGCCTGAAAAGCCCTTTGAAACACAAGGACATTTTTTCTTTGCCAGTTTCCTCCTCAGCTTCTAGCTGGCATTTTGCCTTGTCTTGCAGAAGGAAACCCCACAACATTATGTGGGATATGGTCGAAAGCACTTGCATTTTCAAAAACAAAGCAGACAAGATACTGGAATCCTGTTCTGCAAACTGGTGGAACTGTTTGGCCACATTTTTTCTAATATGCCTGGAGCACAGAGATTCTGTAAATAGTGCAACTCCAGGTCAATGCTGGCTGAGTCCTGGGGAGAATTTCACCTACATTTAGGTTTGCAGATCAGAGAGAGTTTTGAACTAGGAGCTGGACTATAGATCCCAGATTTCTATTTGAGTAGGGGGAGAAGCATTCATCCCTGAAATATCCTGAATTTAGAGCCTTCTTTCATGGAAGGGAGCACCAACAACATGACTTAGCCCTTCACGGCATCTAGGTCAGTGGCTCCTCTATTGCTAGACAGGTTTCTGCTGCAGGTCTGGAGCAGGTGGGCTGCTCTAGCTCCCTCTCTGGAAGTAAACTGAATAGTGCCAGAGCACAGGGATCATCCAGATCAATTAATCGTTAACACAATCTCTGGCACAATTTTGTTTCATGCCAAACAGTACCGTTCCAACATTTCTGTTCAGTAGGAAGTCACACTTTTTATTTTATTTTATTTTATTTTATTTTATTTTATTTTATTTTATTTTATTTTATTTTTATTTTTTTGAGGTGGGAAAGAAAGTGTAGTATAATTTGTGTTGGAAAGAAGAAGGGCCTGATTTCTGCATGGACAACATTTATACAGATGGCCCTGAGACAGGAAGGGATTACAGTGCTGCTGTTCTTTATCCCACTGCTTTGTCACAATGGCAGCATCAGAACTGGCTTCAGCCTTGTTGACAGCAACAGCAACAGGGACAACAGGCACAGGATCCACAGAGAAAGCAAGGAACACAAAAAGGCAAATGAATAGGGAGGATGGAGTCTTTTCTCACAAAAAGGATGTGAATTGTCTCCTGTATTTTGCCCTCACTACTAGAATGAAGGGCATCTGGATCTGACAGAGACAGTCTAGATTTCAGGCTGTCTGTTAGCTGTCTGGGAGTACTAAACATCTGATTACAGTCTAGCTCAGACTTCTGACAAGTGACCTGAAACCTGGATATTTGGCATGTCTAGGAAAAAGCATAAAGCTTAGTAGTAAATCTGACTATGCTGCCAGATTTCTCCTTCCCCCAAACGCCAAATCCCTCTTCATTGTTTGGTAGCTTGAAGCTACAGCGTAAGGTGAGGAACTGGGTGGGGCAAGATCACAACCGTACGTTTTAAGGTAGAGTCTGACCTTCCAAACCAGGGAAGATGGAAAATGGTAAAGATCTCTTAGAAACAGGTACACACAGGGGAATGCTTCCCTCAACATAATTGCCACCTTTCACATACAATTTTCTTACTCATTTTTTGTCCTCTTGTTCTGCTCTGTCTTTATTGGATCCTTTATCTGTAAAAGGCCACTGAAGAAATAATAAATCAATAATCCAGAACAGCAGTTTCCCTGCTGAAAACAGTACTCATGTCACAAGGATGTTGAGAAGCCAGTGTTCTTGAGTGGAAAACATGAACTGATAGAAGGATGGGATCAAGTACCCTTTCTCAAATAGTTTCTACCTTCAAACTTGCAAAGTCAGCTGTGCATAGCATTCAGGGGTAAATAAGGCCAGGCTCAGCATTTTGTTACTGAAAGGAACAGCACGTTCCTGCCACTGAATAGAAGATAACATACAAAACAAATGATGCTATTCTTCATGTCTCTGCATACACCTGGTTCATACAAGATGGGTCCAGAATTTAGGTACTTAGATTTGACGTTTTGGCTAATTATTTTTATTTATTTATTTATTTATTTTTCTTGTTTGCAGCTTGAGCTATCCTAATATTCATGCAGCTCTCATTTTGCTCTCAGGTACCAGTGAATGCAGTACCTCAGTTACACCTTCTGATTTTGGTGTGTACTGCTTGGTGAAATATTTGAGAGTAGCCTGCAGAAGCGGAAGAACTTACACAACATCAAGATACAAAGCCCTTCTTGCCACTTCCAGTGTGTCAGGAGATTTTCATCAGCTATTGGTGCTGGCTGCTAAATCATAGATGTTCATGAGAAAATTCCAGCATTGGACTATACAAGCTAAAAAAACATGGCTAGATTCTTGGCCTGTTTTCCAAAATCCCACATGATCTGAAGAAGAAGGATTTGTCACCATAATCAATTATGCTTCCAGACAACATCCCTAGTCATAAAGCAGTAGGACTTTCAGAGACTTCTCAAGTGTATGCTCTTAACTATATAGCAGATACAACTCTGCTTTGCTTGGAAAATTATTATCTCTGGAGAAAGAAATGCAAAACTTTATTAATGCTCTGACTGCAGACATATTGATAACTCAAAGGAAAGAAACAGGGCTGTCCCTTCCTTTCCAGTAACCTTATATATGCTTTTGGACGATGCTGCTTCTTCTAATACTGCTTGTGGGTCTGAATCAAATAGGAGCCATTAAAGCAACCGATACAAGTAACATGCACTAAAATGATAGATCCCTGCGTGAAAGATATCCATGTGGAGACTGGCATTTCAGAAACAGAAAACTGTCATGGGCATCACCTTCCAAGTGAGGAAAAGGATGACACTGAGGCACATTAAGTCCTCGTTGCTTGTAATGGTAAGCAGCTTGCTTACACAAGGGTGCAGTGCATCTCTCCGTCTACGGCTCTCTGCTGTGTGGACAGCTGCATTTGACCTAGTGTTCCTAGCCAGTGGAAGACAATCAATACTTACAGGGTGCCATATATTATATGGCATCAATACTTATAGGGTCAGTTCGCAGGTTCTCCACAAGTGCCTTTTCTGAAGCAAAATGAAAGAAGCTCTCTTCAAATGGTGATCAGCTAATGCTACTGTACAGATACAGAGTACCTGCTGAGTGAAAAGATGGATTCCCTTAAACCCACTGGCAACCAAAGTGCTCCTCCAAAACTGCCATTTCTACCTCTGTGTTTCTTTGTACATCATTGCATTCGATGATTTGTGAATTGCTAACACGATAACATGACATTTACACGATGGGTATTAACCTGCATGTGCAGAAGCTATGTGGGGTTTGTGGCACTGGATCTGCACCATTCCTTCTTGCATCTTCAGAAATGCATATTAAAGTTACTGTTTCTTCCCCCTTGCCTTAGGCCACAATCCTCATTTTCCTCAAAAAAAACCATCGTCTATTTGAATGCATACCAACACTGAAAACCAACACACTACAATAATATAGACATTCACTGTAAAAAGTCCCAGTGTGCTGGGATTGGTAAAGTCCCACCCCCATGGAGTTTGGCCACGAAAATCATGCTTTCTGCCCTCCACACCTCACTCACCACTCACCAACATCCTGCAACAGCCATAAGCCTGCAGTCCAAAAGACCACAAAAACTATGGTGTGGCCCAGCAGGATACTGGGAGAGACCAAGGATGCTGGCAGTATCTCTGCTCTCCAAAATGTCAGGGATTTGCTATTTGAAATGTCCAGACAGTATCAGAAATAGGTGCAATGAGTCCTGTGTTCTGGAGGAAAACAGAAGAAATGAATTAAATCAAAGCCAACAGCTGCAGACAGCTGTTTTCCCTTGGACCCAAGGGAAAACCTCCTCTCTGATCTGCATTTGGTGATGATTACATCTCTGAGGATGTCTGACAAGCAAATTAGATGAACATAGAGAGCTGGTGCAAATATGTGTAACTGCCTTGAAACATTTGCAAGCAGTGTATGTGTCTGTGATCTCCTGCATGGGCAGCCTCAACAGAGAGTAGAAGAGGGACTGGAGAGGATCAAAAAGGGGTTTAAAGAGAGGCAAGGCAGTCAGCTCTTAGAGAGACTTGAAAAATGGATGAATGAACTGAATAACAAACAGCAATTTGGGGGGAAATGCCTCTTAAGACTGAGGTTCAAAAAAAAGGGATTCTGGCAGAAGAAATGTTTGGGCTAAGAGAAAGAGAGGAGATGAAGGGATGAAAGGAATGAGGGAGCACAAGGATTTAGCGCTAGGAATTACAAAGAAGGATGGGAAGTAGATATCAAGGGAGGTACCAGAACTGGTGAAAGACACTCCTGAGTATGAATGGAAGAATACATCAAAATAATCAAAAAGAAGAGCTACTCAGGGCACTGGGATAGTGGCAGGGAACATTTTTCAAAGTATTCTTAAGTGCCAAGGTGAGGAGGCTCATTTTCAGAGGCTTCCTCTGTAGATAAGAGGAAGAGACAAGTTCCTCCAGGGAACACATCAAAGCAGCAAGCAGTTTCTTTCTGAAGAGGCTGTCTCTCTGCACTGGTTAGAGAGGAAACATAGGGAGCCAAGCTGCACAACCACAGTAGCTACACCGTGTACCTAGGGCAAACACATCGCAAAATAACAGCAGCTAGGACATGTGAACAGAGATCATTTGGATAGCAAGTAGTGGAAAAAGGGAAAACAGCAGAAATAAAACAAGGAAATTCAGAAAAGATCTACTCAGAAAAAAATCAATTTTCCTTGATCATTCTGGTGAACTTTCGACAGCCCTTTCTCATACATTAACTGCGAGTAAGCAAACTAGTTGAATTGTAATTCTGTTGATGCAAAATTGAACACCTTAGATAAACAAAAGATCCCAAAGCCATGAGAATAAAGTTCAAGCATGTAACTTATTTATCCTTCTCAGTTAAAGAAGGGACATCTGTACCAAAATTTTATTCCCAAACTAATTATTCTCTTGAGCAAATAATTATGCATGTCACATCTCACTGCATCAACAGTCCACAAATAAATTGTGAAATTTGTTCTTTTAAATTAACGAGCAGAATTCTCTAGCAAATAAACTATAGGCTCCAAATCAGTCAGATTTAAATACTCAGCATTCATGGGTAACTTAAGTACTTCCTTCAGTCCTGAGACACTGCCTATTGATTTTAAAAGGTGTGTTGGTATTAGGGGGTTACACAACCCCCTAATATGGTATCTTCTGAGGACCATTAAGCATTCACATTTAAATCATTTTGCTCGCAAATTGCGTTCGTTCACATTTCTGTTGAATGCAAAATAGAAAAAACCAAACAGTCAAGGAGGCTTCATTCAAAATGTCAATAGGAACTTGATTTATTTCTGTAACTTTAAGAGCTCTAAGAGCTCTCTGGCTCTTAGAATGGAATCATAGAATGGCTTGGGTTGGAAGGGACCTTAAAGGTCATCTAGTTCCAACCCGCCTGCCATGGGCAGGGATGCCCTGCCTCTGTTGCTCTCTTTCTCTGGAAGTCACTCCAGCTCTCTTCTGTGTCCTAAAAACACGTTAGGACCACTCCACCACTCCCCTGGGCAGCCCGTTCCAATGCTTGACCATCCTCTCCGGGAAGAAATTCCTCATCATATACCAATCTAAACCTTCCCGGGTGCAACTTGAGACCATTTCCTTGTGTTCTGTCACTTGTCACCTGAGAAAAGAGACCATCACCCTTCTGGTTGCAACCTTCTTTCAGGTAGTTTGGAGAGCCCTTCGGGTAGTTGTAGAGAGATTTTGACTAGAAGCATTGGGAGAAAAAATCAAACTAATTTGATATGTTATTGCTAATAATGATGACTAAAGGGAAATTAAGCAGTTAGCTCCATGAACAGAGGAGTAAATGGAACCTGGATCCCCACAGCTCTCAGTGTTGGTTGGAGCACATTCTTAAGAAGATGAGGAGCTTTGCCTGCAGCTGGGTGTTTTTAAGGTCTTTCTCTCACATGGTTTCACTATTATCTAACAGAGGCTCAGTTCCCGCTGCAGTTTTCCTTTCAACAAGTCCATTTACAGGATGTCTCTTTCCTGCCCATCTACTTTGATAAAACTGGTAGAACCTTACTACCTCTGAGGCCTCCACCCCTCTGTTAAATTTGGTCATGGTGTTCAACGGTTACCGGAGAACGGGCAAACACCTTCCATTTACATACATGGATGTGTATACACAGACGGCATGATCCCATGCCTTTCATTTCCTAAGCAACTTATCCAAACAAAAATAAACAGAGTTTTTCCAAGTAATAAATAAAAACACGTTGTTCCCAGAAAAGGCCAAACTTAACATTTTTTTCTTATCAAAATTATTTTTTGCAGCTTTCATTCTGAAATGATTTTTTATCTTACCAAGTCATTCTCTGGGAAGGTTTCCAAACAGATCTCTGTATAAGCAGAGGAGAACAGAGCTCAGACTTCTTAACCCAGCCCTTGCACTACACAGGACTGTTGCTTGGTGTGAACATCATCTGCACTCAGCTCTGCTGCTGTAGGTGCAGTTGAGCCCCACACAGCCTAAAACTGCATACTCGAGAACGGAACCACGGGAAGTCAGAGGGCTCCCAGGCTATCAGGGCAAATTGCAAAGAGCCTCACAGCACTGCTGAGCAGCATCACCAAGCCTTCGGTGCTCTCCTACCTCACTTGCAGTAGCTTTTGCCTGTGCCTACGAGCAGGAGAATCCCTCAAAGTGTATTTCCACAAGTCAGTTCAGACAGGTGGGCAGTATATCAAGTGCAGGGTCTGATATTCTTGTCTCTTGTCTATAGAGGGAAACCCATCTCACTGACCTCCTACGCATGCCTATCCACGTGACAAGCAGTCGTGAGGGACTGTCCTTCACAACATCACAGACACTTCCAGTGACTCCTCACAGCCATGTCCAGTGATGGAAATGAGCCCTTCCCAGCTCAAAGGAAGGAATTGCTTGGACCAAATAGAGCAGTTTGGGGTTTGTTCACAGCTTTTTTAAATTGAAGATGCCAGAGGGATGTGAATCTCATGCTTCCCAATATTAAACACAAAATTCCACTGATGACAGTGGCTGTAACAAGAGCGGAGTCACAGTGAGCTGAGGGGGCACATAAGAGCCCATGGAGATGGGGGCAGGCATTACAAGAAAACAATGAAATACACTGTGAGTTTGGAAGGCATTTAAATATCTATTGTAGCCTGAGAAAAAGCAAACACATGCTGTTCTCTGCTACACAGCACAAGTCCACTGTGTTCCATGGAACTGATTTGATTTTGTGTGAAAAAAAATCCAGACAAAAACATTTAGCGTTGTTCTCCAGGCCCACTTGCTGTGATTTAGGACATGGGTGTCATACAGCTTTGCTGCTGGTTCCTAAGATGGAAACATCCCAAAGGGAGGATCCAGCCTCCTCACTTGCCGTATCGTTCATGATGACATTTGAAAGACAATTTGCATAACACTCCATAAAAGAATCAAAGATGCCACCTGAAACCACTGAGTGTGATGTATTTCCTTATAGCACTGCTTGCGTTTCAGTTAAGAAACACAGTTTGTTTTCCAATACATGTTATTGCTTGCTGTGTTTACACTATGTCAAAAATGATAAAGAAGCAGAATCAAAACTGTATTAATCCTGTGCAGTTAATACTTTAAACACATGTTATTGTTTGAATGGTTTGAGCAACATAACACCTGAAAGAGTGCAAGCAACTAACACCAAGCGCTGAGCAGTACGAGACGTGGATCTGGGCAGAAGGCTGCTTCTGTCCTTTCTACATGAATGTGCCTCATGTTTTTTGAAATCGGATATTTATGCTGGTCAACACCAGTTCATTGCACCGTGTGGGAAGGTGCTGGTTTCACTGAGGTTTTGCTGGCAAGGCTTCTCATTTTCCGTGTGGTCAAAAGCTGACAGCAAATGAGGACAACCACCTCAGGTAATCAATAGCTCAATAGCCTAATTGGTAGGGGTACAGGGTAAGTTTCTTTCTTGTTCTCTCCCAGCAGGCCATCTGGAAGCTGTTACTCATTGTGTAAGTAATTACAGAGGAATTGGGCCAGAGACAGACGCCCTAACCTGCTCCGGTGAGATTAGGACATGCTGCTTGCACCACAGTGGCTGGCTTCTGTATGTTCGGGGACACTTACACTCCCAGATGGGTGTCTAGAGGCCAGGTCAGCTCACACACGATTTCACAGCAGCACAGTTCAGCCTAACAGCCCTGCCAGCCCAGCCTTCCACCTGCACCCCCTGCTTCCAACATGCACTCAGAAATACCTGCAAATGGCCTGCCAGATGCAGAACTCCCAAGGAGATAAATGAGCTCCGTGAGCTGGGCTGGCTGTCGGGTGTCTGGTCAATCATTGGTCTGCCATAGGGAAGAAGCCTGCTAAAAACGGTCCCAAATTGGTCAGATTCAGGCAGGAGGGCATGCCCTGTGCTGAACCCAGAGAATTTGCATCAAAGACCACTTCCAGCGAACCCAGCTGTAGATTAGAGCAGGGCAAGGCTGAGCAGGAAAGAGCCATAAAAGGAAACTCTGGGATTTTTATCCTCAAATTGGTGCCGTCTCGTGCCAGGAAATCGCCTCCAGCGGAGCACTTTGCCAAAGCACAGGGGAAGCCTGAAAGCCTCTGTGCAAAGCAGCCGAGCCCTGCTGCAAGGCGTGCAGCTGCCCAGCTGCCAGGCCAACCTTGGCCACCTTTGGCATCCTTACATCTCAGTCCTCCCTCGGGGGCTGCTGACACATGGCACGGTGGCCAGATGTAGCGTCGGCTGGTTTAGTCCTGGATGTGCTGCTGGCCGCGGAGCCAGGCACACATCTCCACCGCACAACATCCCTGGCCTTGAAATCCCCCAGATGGTTTTGGTGCATTACCCTGTGGATCAGATAAACGGAGCTCCATCTGCGATACCCCTGCGCACTTTGACTCTTGAACCCGCGGTTAGCTGAGGAGCGAGAGCAACGCTTCCGTGGGCGGAACGCAGGTAGCGGGGCTTCCCTACCACACAGCCTTGGCAAGTCTGCCAAGAGATCCCAGTTAGCAGCTTACCTTCCAGATTGCTCAACCCATAGAAAACGCATGGAATAAAACATATTCTCGCCGTCTTCGTGTGGGGCGACGGTGGCGTGTCCTAACAGAGAGAGCTAGGGGACACCACCCCGTGGGGCGAGCTGCCTTCCCTCCGAAACCCAGAGGCTGCGGGGGCTGAGGGAAGGAGGGAAGGAAGGAGGGAAGGAAAGAAGGATGGAAGGAGGGCACCGGGGCGGCGGGGGCGCGGCTCCTGGCCTCACGGCCTTCGCGGGGCGGGCGGGAGCTGCGCGCCGTGCCCCGGCCGCCGGGATCGCCGCCCCTTGCCGCTCGGCGGGGGCGCGCACCGCCGCGGGGAGGAGCGGGCGCCGGGGCTCTATAAGGCCGTCCCGGCGGCGGCCCCGGCTCTCGCCGCACACACACACACACACACACACACAGAGAACACCGGGGAAGCCCCGTGTGGGTCTGTGTCAGGCCGTCGGGCGCTAGGGCAGGTGGCATGGGGCGCTTCAGCGTGTGGGACTACGTGGTCTTCGCGGCCATGCTGCTGGTGTCGGCTGCCATCGGCATCTACTACGCGTTTGCGGGAGGGGGGCAGAAGACGTCCAAGGACTTTCTCATGGGGGGCCGCAGCATGAGCGCCCTCCCCGTCGCGCTGTCCCTCACCGCCAGCTTCATGTCGGCTGTCACGGTGCTGGGCACCCCCGCCGAGATCTACCGCTACGGGGCTATCTTCTGCATCTTTGCCATCACCTACGCGCTGGTGGTGCTGTGCAGTGCTGAGATCTTCCTGCCCGTCTTCTACAGGCTGGGCATTACCAGCACCTACGAGGTAAGGTGGAGCAGCAGGAGCCTTTCCGCAGCCTTCAGGGAGCTGGGGGCCTTCTCACGACTGCTCTCTCTGTGACTTCTCTCACGCTTTTTCCCAACAACTCCCCACGCTCTGTGCCGCCCCGTATCTCGTGTCTCTCCCAAGGACGGGCTGCAACACGCTCTGTCCCCAGATCTGCCCACACTGCCTCCACAGAGAGGAGATGCTCACCCTGCTGTCGCAGCTCAGGAGCTTTGCACCGTGCCAGATCTGTTTCCTCACTCCAGCTGCTCAGTTTAGTGGTGGTTTAATCCTTGTGCAGCTTGGGTGGTGATGTGTGATTAATGATGTGTAATTAATATACCAAGAGCATCTAACATACAGAGTGCATCCAACATCAACAGCATCTAACGTAGTAACCAGAGTTCTCACTTCATGCTCCCTCCAGGTAGGTTTCTAAGCTCAGGTGCAGCCACAAAAGTCCCCCTCTGGCAGAGTATATGTCTGTGCTGTTCCTAGAAATTTTGGGGAGACACCTGCTGCAGCAGTAAATGTCATTTCCATTGCTTGAATGGTGAGGTCAGCAAGTGCTCCGTGTCTGCAAAGGTTTTTTTGCTTTCACCAAAATATGGCTGAACTGGTCTTCAGCCCAGAATGTAAGTTTAAGCTATAGCTAGCAGTGCAAAGAAATCTGGGGTGGTGAGATGCATCGCAGGTCAGGTCTGACTCTTTTTAGGTGAGGAAGCATCCGGTCAGGGCTTTCTTCTGACATAGAAGGTCCATGCAACCTCTTGATCTTGCATGGAAGATGGTTGCTAGCTGCAGATTTGGAGGCAAATTGCTTTTCTCACAGAGGGTGTTAGGGAAGGGGCATCAGTGCAGGTGAAAGTCCTTGGATAGCTACTTTGGTCTTTTGTATTTTATTACACTGAGCAGGGGCGTTGCAGCACTGAAGGCTGAAAACAAGACTTCTGTTGGTAGATTTAGATAAGAATTCCCCAACAGAAATGACTGGTGGCTTCCAATGCATTTTAAACTACTAATCTTTGGACCTGTCACTTGTGATATTTAAAATACGTCCCTTCTCATTAAAGGCTGTTAATTATGACTAGAAACTCACTGATAATCTCAGGGTTTAGTCAGGGTAACACACCTATAAAAGATATACATTCTATCTGCGGACAGAGTTCAGAGATCAGACAACCTTTTACGTCCATCTGGGGGTTCAGCATTGCTTCCTGGCATGAACATGCCTACAGATCACAATTTAAACGCTCACCTCATGAGTGAGCACTCTAGATTTTTCAGTGTTTGTCTGTGTCAAATTAACAGATTGGCAGGTAAAGGAAATCCCTTTTGTGCCACCACATGCCCTAGAGGGTTGTTAGGACAGAGGGTGGAACGAAATCTGCCCCAGAGCGTGACAAACTCATTCAGAGGTTGTGTGCTCCCAGGCTGGACATAAAAGCGAGAGTTCCTGTTTTGAGAAAGGCTAAACTTTCCACTTACTAGTAGAAAATGGTGAGCTGCCTTGGGCAGCAGAAGGTGAGGTTACCGTGGGAGGAAGAAACCGCTGGTCACTGAAGACCTTCTGCCCTCTCTCAGCAGTCTAGATGGATGTGCATAATGCCGGAGTTTCCAAACTGACTAAAGCTCAGGCATAACCGTAATGTTTTTCTTTTCACTCTGATTTCACAATGCAAACAGGTTCTGTTGTTTACTGGAACGTCGTTGTGAACGTTGCAGAGTGCATAGCAGGTGCTGGTCTTTGCCAAGTCCCAGTGCGCAGCTCCCTGCCTATGGAGTGCCCTGAGGCAGCAATGTAGCACCAGTTTCCACTGGGGGGCTCTGTCACTGACTAGCTGATGTCTATTTCACCTGCTCAGGTGTGGTTACCTAGCAGTGAGGTCTGAAGAAATATCAAATGAAGTTGAAAGAGATATCCATCACAATTATACTAAGTTTTGTCCATTCATGAAAACGTTAAAAAAACACTATGCCCTTTTTGTATTGCTCATTGCTTCACTGTAGTCCTACCGATAATGCCAAGTTCTGATAAACATTTGTTTTTTCTTCTCTTTTGCAGTATTTAGAGCTTCGATTTAATAAATACCTGCGGCTCTGTGGAACGGTCCTCTTCGTTATACAAACGGCAAGTAAACCTCAGAGCACTTCCCTGGTCCTTGTAGCCACCAGGACTGTCCAGCTCAGCATAGCTGGCTGTTTCTCTGAGCAGCTGACGAGGTCACCGCAGTGCACAGGTGACTGGGAGCAAGACAAAGAAATCTCTGCTCCAAAGCATGCAGTGGATGCTGGGCTGCCTGCCCCAGTGGTCTCCCCAGGTGCTGCTGAGCACCCAGAGCAGTCACTTGGCATCAGCGCCCATGCCAAGAGACGAGTGACCCTTCCTGGCAGGGAAACAGCATGTAAAAGAGTTGTTTGGCTGCCCTCATGAGAAGCCCACAGCAGGTTCAAAATGTAAATGTGTCCCTGTTATCTACAGCGTCAATTTTTGTCCTGTGGTCCGTGGATTCTGGGAGTCTGACTAATTCCCAAGGGTCTGTGACAGGTGACAAGGAAAACAAGCTGTCAGGAGCCTGTCACTAGCGGTACAAGGGTTTGCACCGCTGGGAAAAACCTGGGCGTCTGCAAACAAAAGTTGCAAATCACTGCCTTAGGGAATGTCAAACTAAAGCAGTCCCTGCAACTTTTCTTGGTGCGGTTTGCTGTATCCAGCCCATTCGGTAAGTCAGTGTGAGACCACAGCTTTCAGACGTACAGTGAGCGTGTGCCAGATGCTGTGAAACACCAGCAAGAAAAATGTGTTCTGTTCACAGTTATGAAGTGGATGTTTTGTGGAATTCAAAGCAAGAATGAATATAGAATTAGAAGGCTTTTCAAGTTACACTTCTGCTTGTTGACCGTTTTGGTATTTTTAAGACCCACTATGGGAGTTCTAGTGCAATCACAGTTGCACCACTAAGATAGTGATCACTGAAGTGTTATTTTCTTATGTAAACAGTGCTGCTTAGCTGGATTTTGTGGATACACAAATTCATAGGAAAAGTGGAGTGGTAGCATGCATGAATCATGGTGGTATTTCGTGGGCAGACATGAAGACATCACAGTTGAGTAAGTTGGAACAAACCAAGTGTAATCTTGTAAAGATCAGAAAAATAATTCTATACAATTTAAATATGTGTACAAGGAAATTAACTAATGATCTATAGCTGTCTTTCTGTGCCCAGCACTAACAACTTAAATAACCTGAATCATTAAAAGAATAGTGAGGAAAGGGAACTCCCTAAGATCCTAATGGTGTAGTTTTAACTGTTCTGTGACTATTGGC
Organism: Cygnus olor; assembly: GCF_009769625.2. NCBI lineage: Eukaryota > Metazoa > Chordata > Aves > Anseriformes > Anatidae > Cygnus > Cygnus olor. The sequence goes on from NC_049169.1 coordinate 45,411,792, forward strand.
ATGTATTTAAAATACAAATAATAAGGATATATAGTAATACAACCTGAAAAAAACACTGAAGATATGGAAAGATTGTTTTATCTTTCTTGCTTCAATTGACACAAAAATGTGATCGTATTTGCATCATAAAAATTAATTTCTGATGGTTCAAAGCTTCTGGCACTCATTCATCTCATACAAGAAAGCCCCTTTCTTGTGGTGACTCTGAGTGAGTGGGATTCAGCAGCCCACGCTGATGGTCACTGCATGGGCAGAAGTCACACGGAGAGAAGTCACACACGGCGCTTGACAAGCGTCAGTACTTGTTGGTTATGAAGTGATGCAGCTGGTGCTGAGGGGAGGTTTGTCAGGGCTGGGAGCTCTCTGGGCGTACAAGCTATGTGTGTAAATCTGGAGAGGACTCGGAGCACAGAGAGAAACAAGCACATGCACACACACATGGGCAGCTGTAGACTATTTCCCTGGTTTTCCCACCATCAGCAGATGCTGATCTCTTCTTCCCCGGTGGTCCCACAGTCAGGGGCAGATGCTGATCTCTTCTTCCATGGCAGTCCCACCACCCTTTCTGGCCTGTGCTTGTACCAGGCACGCAGCATAGGGCCAGGGTGATGTGGTAATGCTGGGTGCAGTTGCCCCTCCATGCTCATTGCTTCTCACAGCTGCATGACCACTCCCTGTACCTCCTGGCTCACCCCAGCATAGCTGCTGGCCATGTGGCAGAGCTCTGCCACGGGGACTGGATTTTTCCTGCCCAAAAGCCACAGCAAGTGGTCCACCAGTTAGCTTTCCTGTGCTGGATTAGCTGGGCTGTACTCCATATTTGCAGGAAGGGCAAAGGCTTGCTGAATTCTGGATAACTTCTGATTCTGCTGCACTTCCATTCCCAGGTCCCACTGGTATAAATCAGGGAATCAAAAGAGTTCAATCATGAAAAGCTGATGCAAGTCAGCTCAGCCTGGATTTCAATCCCTTGAATCAAGACCGCTGACCTTCACAGAAGTCATCTGCTCATTGCAAGCTGTATTGCTCAGATCCATGCCACTGCTGAGCTTGTCCTGGTAGTACAAGGCAGTAATAACAGTGGTGAAAAGGCACTTAAAAAATAAACATGAAGAAATTATAGAGGATACCAGTGTATGAATCCCACTGTGCTCTTAAAAGTGGATAGAGTAGCTCTTTGATTTGTATGTATCTTCCTGTATTGGGTGAAAATCAGCTGATCATGCATGGCTTCATCTTACATCAAGGACTGTAAACCCTTATAATGCAATCCATAATGCCTAACTAATGCTGTATTTCTTGTTCTTATTCATGTGCATTGCAGTTGCATACTGAGAGGCATATTGATCCCAAGACTGAGAAAATAAATTGTGATAGATTCCTTAGCAAACCGTGTGTAAACCTCACCAATTTCCTTTTGCTCTTGTTTCTGCAGTATGACTGCAGTTTTAAAGCAATAAAACAAGTTAATTATAAGAGCCAGGAAAAACTGAAGAGGAATTGCATATTTAAGAGTCACTGTGGTATTTGTTTTAAGCAGACTAAGTTGTGAGACTGCAGTGCTGGTTAGTATCAGACATGCATCTTCTAATAGTTTAAATTATTTCTCAACAGTTAAGAATTTAGGAAATACAGGCTGCATAAGTGCTTGAAGAGAAACCATCTCAGAAACCTGTTACCTTTTCCAGGAATTTATGGTTCTTCTTTTCATTTTATATCTCTTTTTCCCCATCTAGATTTTATATACTGGCATTGTCATTTATGCTCCAGCGTTAGCACTAAATCAAGGTAAGATGACTGTACTGCACTGTTTTCTAAATTATAGTTTTATTCTGCACGTAGCACTGGCGTGCTTTTCTTTTTGTAATGCTCACCGAAAGATACAGCTGAAGGATTGACTGTGAAGTCTTCCAGGATTTGTTGATCCTGATGGGAACACTGATAGAAAGCCTCCCAGCTGTAATTCTGCTCCCTAATCCTGGCTGTAAAGAATTACAGAAGTAGCTCAACAAAAAAATCTGCTCTCACTTACTCCAGCTCTCTCATGCTGTCCTTAGGTCATGGCTACACTCAGAAAACTTATGAAAAAATTAAGTATATTTTGAAGGAATGGACAGAATAAGACAAATTTAATCCCCCTGATTAAGTGCATTTCGTCAAAAGGAGACAGCTAGGGAAAAGTTCTGCATTTTTTTTCCATACAAATCTGTTTTGGGGCTGCCTGGAACTGTTAATCCACCCTATCTTTTTGCCTGGAAAAAGAAAAATTCAAGAACAATGACATTTTGAATTGAAGATACTGGTTGTGATATTTACAAAATGAAATATTGCCATTGTTTGTTCCAGAATGACTTATTGCTTTGAAGATGGGCTACATTTATTTTTAAATGGGGGAAAAGCTTTCACAGGGAGCCAAATGAAACTTTTAATTAGGCACAATTAATTTGTGTACTTGGCAAGAAAAGGCAATAACAAAGTGAAAATAGAAAAATTAATTGTTTTGGCTAGAATGAAAATCACAATCATTCTTTTTTTGTCTATTTGTTTGTTTGTTTTTGGCTTGTTCGTTGAACAAAAAGGAAGAAAAAAAACCAACGCTGTATGCACTGGTCTCCTCCGGTGTATGAGTCCCACATGTTTTGTGTCCTTGATGCTGATACTTGACCTGTAATTACAGGCCATAACAAACTATGACCTAGCTAGAAGCAATGTTTTCCGTGAGCTTTGCTGCCGTGCTTCCCGTTAGCCGGGGCTGTCTGTCAGGGAGCCCCACAGAGCCGTGCCGCACAGCACGTGAGTGTGTCAAGCTCAGGCACTGATGGGAATCCCCTGGTTCAGACATGCAAATCTTTTCATTGCAATTTTTTATTACTTTCTGCTTTTGCATTTAATTTATTTCCATTTGTCTTCAGTAACCAGACTGGTGCGAAAAATCGACCTTAAGTGTTTTGTCCCCAGTGCCTCCCTCGTACTAATGTCCTTTCACTCTTTTTCAGTCACGGGCTTCGATTTGTGGGGTGCCGTGGTGGCAACTGGCGTGGTCTGCACTTTCTACTGCACATTGGTAAGTTGGCCCTTCAGCTGAGGGAAATGTCTTTTCCTCTCACCATTCACATCAAATGTGGAATTTACTGAAAAGTCACCTACTAACTGGGTTGCCGCATTTCACAGCACAGCTGTAGGCCTGCACTTCACCCAGGGACTTCCCTGGATGCATAGGCAGCTACAACGTGACTCAAACCTTTTCTGTTTTGATACATTCAAAATGCTGTTGTTGCTGAAATAACAGCAAAAAGATAGATTTCCTTCCTTAAGATCCTCCTGTGACTTTTCTGCTAGTCTTGTAGAGTTTGATAGGTAGTTTGTCAAGCACATGCTCACTGCAACCATAATAGTGCATGCTCATATGGACAAGAACCACTGAAAATAGCAAGTGCCTTATGAAATGATAGGTCTTTAGATCACTGCTGATTGACCAAATGCCTAGAAATGTGTAAATGGAACCTCCATGACATATTTTTTTTGTATATTTTAATACATGTGTGAATGGTATGCCTTCTAGAGGTAGTCTTACTATATTAGAAAGATGAATACAGTCTGATCATTAATCTTTTCATACAAACAAACTTCTGAATCAGGGGGATATAATGAAGGAAATACTGGCTTAACCTATGCGTATGGCCACTGTAATTTTTAGTGCACCTCACAGAAAGGCCAGCATGTCTTGAACAGATTGCAGGATGCAATTTCTGAACATCCCGATACAGAATTATTTCTGTTCAGGGGTAAAATGGAATTAATCTATCATGCATAATCTGTATAGTAATATTTCTCTTAGCTGCATGTAAGTGTAAAGCAAGAGCACGGCTGCCTTGTTGTACCTGATATGTGCTGTTCCTCATGCAGGGAGGTCTGAAGGCAGTGGTGTGGACAGACGTTTTCCAGGTTGGAATTATGGTCGCTGGATTCTCGTCTGTGATTATACGAGCTGTGGTGGTACAGGAAGGAATTGGACGCATTGTAAATGATTCCTACCATGGAGGAAGACTGAACTTTTGGGAGTGAGTTTGTACTTGCAGATGTTGTGCCTTTTTATTCTGACAAGTAGAGCCCATGTGACAAACCGTGAAATTAATTTCCTACCGAAGGTGGGGAGGAGAGTTGGGACCCAAATTTTACGTACCTTTAAACAAATTTAAGTAGTTTGAGGGAGATATTTTAGGGTTTACACCATGCAAAATCCTGTGAAGAGCAAAATCTTTTTACTTTGTCAGGTAGGTGTCTTAAGGACGCATTTTGGGTTCCACCAAATGTGAATGGGGATATTCATCAGGTCATTCTATAAAATTCTTCCCCAAGTTCTTCAGTAAATAATAATTTATCTATGGATACTTTTTTTCTTCTTGTGAACAGTGATTTTTCAACCTTTTTGGCTGAACTGCAGTGTTATACAGCATTGCTTCTTCCCCCAGTCATAGAGTTCACAGATGGAAAAAGAAAAGGAATAAAAGCATGTAATAGGTGAATTAATATTACATTATTCACCAAGCTAAGCACTTTCTAATGTTTAAATAACACTATTAAAGTGTCATTTAAAAAATATTCATGCCATTTAAAATCTGTTCTTCACTTAGAGCTAAATCAGCAAATTTTTTACAGTCTGTCCACAAAGGCTGGGCATGCAAACACACCTTTGTATTGGTGTTAGACTCATGTCCTTCTAGATAAGCAGGCATATTAGACTTTCTACTGGAACTTCATTTCATCACAATAGTCACAGAAATCATACTGCTTTACTTACAACTAGAGTTTATAGGCAAATAAATTAGTTAAAATTCACCTTTGGATAGATCAGAGTTTCACGAGGTCAGGATTTCAGCTCCGAGTTTAAAATCTGCTTTCTGTGATTTCATGTAAAGGTGGAATATCGGAATATTCAACATCTGGCCAAATTAGGAGAGTTTATTTTAGAATTAGAGGAAATCTTTTCTCCTAGTCATTAAGGTCTTCTGATAATGAGTTTTCCATCATTTTTTTTTCCCAAGTTCCATTTCAAATTTTTTTTCTTTTTTCCCTTCTCATTGTAGCTTTAATCCTAATCCTTTGCAAAGGCATACCTTCTGGACAATTGTTATAGGTGGGACCTTCACATGGACTGGCATTTATGGCGTCAACCAGTCCCAAGTACAGAGATACATTGCATGCAAAAGCAGGTTCCACGCAAAAATGTAAGTCTGCCTACAGTAACTCTTAATGTCTTAATTTAGCAATGACTGTTCTTTATAGTGGAGACTTTTTTTTATAAATATTGTTTTTTTGCCTCTATAAAACCTATTTGTAAAAGGCAACAACTTTTGCTTTCTGCTTTGTGGACCAGGTACAATACAAATCGTCACAATAAATGCTGGTATTTTAATTACATATAAATGACTCTAACGTTCAGCTTTCTGCCAGACTGTTTCACTGTGCCACTATTCTTGCATACAAATAGCTGCATTAAGTTTATATGCAACCTAAAGACCAAATAATATAGTACTTACTTGTGCTGAAGCCTTATCAAGGCAGCATCTTGAATTGCTACTCTACTAAATATAAACCAGTGTGGGGGAATTTTACCTAAGTAAAAACTAAAAGATTTTTCCATACCAATGGGTGTAAATGTGAGAAAATGTAGGAATGTTTTATTCAGTGATAAAATTGTTGGGGAATCATATATTTTGTTTTCACAATAGTCTTGACTTTTTCGATGGGAATTCATTATGGACACTGTCAGAGAGTTCTGTTTCCTTGAGTTTATAAATTTCTGATCAGTCTTTACTCTAGAACAGAGTATATTTACTAACTCTATTATCTTACCTTTATCTTTAGTGTCATTCCCATAGTTCACAACTCTGGATGTAAGAATTATTACCAAGTTTATATAGTATATTTATAGGAGAAATATATAAATACACATCGTAACTATAGTCCCTATATTCCATAATGCAGCGATATGTGGTAGAGAAGGAATTTTATGAGGGTTTTCACTTCATAAAGTCAGCAAAATGCCCGCAAAATCATGTACAATTTAGAACTGAAATATTTTTGGTTTTGGCAATAATGGAAATCTGCTTTCCGGTCATTTATGCTGCAGACATTTATGGCTCATCGTCAGCCACATCTCCAGTGTACAGTGCCACATTCCCAGCACACCATGTGGCTTCTCCACAGCCCCTGGCATGACTGCGTAGAGGGGAACAGCTGCATACATTGTGCCCAATCTGTGTGCCAGTGAGACTGTCCTTCCCAAGCACCTGCTCCACTTAGGACTATGGCCCTGTCTTACACCCTCTCTGCCCTCTTTGTGAAGGGGGACACCTCCAGGGCGTCCCAGAGGCAGCGTGGCCGAGGGGAATGTGACACCACAGCAGCTTCTGGGCTGATTTTCTGGGCTGTTGCAGTGGCTTTGACCAAGACTGGAGGCTGTCTGGTTCTGGAGGGTTTGGATGGGATTCAAGAGTTACGAATAAAAGTACACATTTATTTGGTTGGACTTGATGATCTTGAAGGTCTTTTCCAACCTAAATGATTCTATGATGCTATGACTCTATAGCTCATACCATATTAGCGTTGGCACAGCCTTAATTGCTGGAGTCCTCTCCTGCTGGCGTGGGCAGCTGAACTGCATGGCATCTTGCTTGTGCCTCCCTTGCATGGAGAAATCTTTTTGTGTAATGGTTACAGTTTGTTACAGCTGTAAACACTGTCATTCTGTGATGATAATCTAGTTCATTTGCAAACATAATTAAACACATCTGGCAAGTTACATTGGTGGCCTGCACCTCTTGTTGCCATTTAACCTGTACATAGAAGTGTCTAGTGTCATCAGGTCAAAATAATAAGGCTTTGCACCTCCATGGCATTTATTGTAAGGCTTTACTTAATAATAAATCAGATCTGAGGAAGTAATTCTTCCATGTGTCCCAACTTGTGGGCTGTAGGGAGGCCTTAAATGATGGCACAAAAGTTCTCAGCCTTTGGGAAAGGATCTCACCCCATTCAAGAAACAAACCAGTAGGTATGAACATGTGCTGTCATCCTCAAACAGTGACTAGGCAAATCAAAGATAATGCTTAAATATGAGCAATATCAGGCACTCAGAGCAGGAGAGCTACACTTTCAGAAAAATATAGTCTACTAGCATATTTTCCTCTACTTTCTTTTCAAGGTCATCAGCTGTCATGTTGCAGTGCTAAAATCTTAGAGAGACTGAAACAACCAACCAAAAATAAGCCTTGCACAGTCACAGTACCTTCTTCACCCAAACTCCACCTCATGTTACTCATCCAGAATTAATGGGAACACCTCCCTCCTGCTACAATTATTATACTACAGTGCTTAGTCATAGGGTGTACCAGGAGCTAGAGGTGTAAATCAGATGAAAAACGCTGTTTTCTTTTCACTGTCAAACACTGACGCAATTTAAAAACAGGAATTGCTGGATGCAGACAATTTCTTTTGCTTTCATGTGTTTCTCTTGACTTTCTAATCTTTACTACAGGCTTTAGGCTAACACTGCTATTGCATCTATTGAAAAGTTTTACATTGATTTAACTCATTGGTTAAATTTTGAGCTGTATCAGCTTCTGAGTGCCTTATGTCAAGGTAGATTATGTCATGCCAATGCAGGAACAGCTTCAGCTAAATCGATGCTAGACATCCAGCCAATATGTAAGTGTCTATAAGAAGGGGACTACTTCATTTTTACCTACTTAGCCTAGAGAGAAATTTAAAGTGCTGCTAGTGCTGTGTTTCGACGAGCACTAATTGCAAATATGAAGCATAAATGCAGTTTTCCCTTCTGTGTTATCCAATCAGCCTTTATTTACATAGGTCTTTTTAAGAGTTTACATTGTGCTTGCCAATAATTTTTCAATGGTATAAAACTGCTGGCTCATCTAGTTAACCTATACTACTGCATTCTAAAAATACACGTTTCAATGCCTAACAAGGTCTATAAAGTTATGTTTACTTCTTCATTCATCCTGATGATCCTCTGGAGCAGTCCAAAGGCTGATGCTCCTTGCCTTCCTGGAAACTGAAAGCACTAAAAGGCCCACTGCAGCAGTGCAGGCATGGATATGTTTGCACGGATACCAAAGGTCCTCCAGGTATCCACCCAGCAGAGGTCTTAGTTTGCACAGGTCTAGTGTATGTGATCTGTCAGGCAGTTCAATCTCTATCAGCGAATGATACGCAGATAACCAGGAGGCCACTGCTGGAAAGGAACGCTGTTTTTCAAGGCCAGGCTCCCTCTGGGTGTGTTTGCTTGAACTGACCACCTTAGGTGAGCCACAGCTTGAAGAGCTTTGTGAACCAGGAGTCAAAAAGAGCTGAGAAACATCTGAGAACATGGGATAGTTAGGTAGAATGGAAAAACCTTCACGGGGCGGGGGGAACGGCTTGGGAGAACGATTTGTTTTTCATGACCCATAGAGGCTGCCCGCTGTGTGTGGCAAAAGCAGCATTAATGCATCACAACCACACATTTCTTCTCTGTCTCTGTGTCAGCTGTAGCTCCCAGCAGGACATGGGGAGGGAACAGGATTCTTTGACTCTGTCAGGCTCCAAGGGGGTAAATTAGTAATGGGGAAGTTCTGGGGTCAGTGATCTTGATCTCTGATCTCTGAATCTCTGGAAGTGGAATCTGGAAGTGGCTCCAAAGCAGGTCCCTGGAGAAGGGAACACATGCCTTGTTGCTGCCTTCCATGGAGGCTTTGCTGGGAGGAAACGGTGACTTTGTTGCTTTATGAGCATGATTCTAGCATTGTGTAAGTGTGGTAGTGCAGCTCCAGAGGCAAATGATTGCTGGTGCTGATTAAAGGTACCCAACACTTTGATCTGGGGCACCCCACCTTGCAAATCGATCTGGGGTTTGTCTCTGCCAAGGGGCGTGGTGAGGGGGAAAGAGTGTTTTCTTGCCAGCTGCTGGTAAAGTAAAACTCGTGCACATGACGAAATATGTGGATTGCCATATCACTGCCATCATCCCTCGAGCAGACCTTGTCAGAGGACAGGCGCTGAGACTGCTACCAAGAAAAATATCATGTCACATGGAGCCATGCCATGATTCCCTTTCAGGTGGGCAGCCACATGAAGCGTGGGCACCTGCTTGCTTGGCTCTGGGGGGGACTTGTGGTCCAGTCTTTCAATTGTAGCATGGGGGGGACGTCTAGCTCTAACATGTTGTGTCTGTGCATGTTGGCACAGGTCCCTCTACATCAACCTGGTGGGCCTCTGGGCTATCCTGGTCTGTGCAACGCTCTGCGGGCTGTCCCTGTACTCCATCTACAAGGACTGCGACCCCTGGTCGGCAAAGCAGGTGTCGGCACTCGACCAGGTATGGCTCCGCATCTCAGCAGGTAGCAAGGGGCAGGGGCATCCTTCCCCTTGGGAAGGGTGATAAGGGAGCATGTGTAACCATTCCGGTGGGTTCAAGAGCTGGGGGATGGGAATGAGGACATGCCAAGTCTATATTGTGTGAGTCTGTAATACAGGGATTAAGTTTAGACCATGGTGGGAGGGAATACCTGGAGAAGGCAGCAGACCTGTCTTCAGGACCAGTCAGTCCCAGCATCTCCTTGGCTCTCACAGACCTGCAGATCTTTTTGTTTCTTTGTTTATGCCTCAGATAATTGCAGGCTCTGGACAAATCCCCATGGACAATAGCTGGAAGTTGAGGAAAGGAGCAGAGATAATGGAGTATTGGAGGCAGTACTTAAGGATAGAGTAAGATGAGGTATGGAAGGCCAAGATGGATACCTGAAAACTCTTAGGTGCCTCCTTTCAGTCAAATTATTTTGGTGGAACCTAGAAGTAAGATACTTCAAGAAGTAAGATACTACAAGACCGACTTGTTGGTAAAAAAAAAAAATGGTTCACAGGCAGAAAATCTTAAAATCTGTATCTTTTTCCAACACTCCGATCTTGCAAAGGTCAACAGATGGCACATAGCTTCCAATATGGAAATAGTTCTAAGGTACCTTAAAGTTATTGGTCTGTATCTAAAACCTTTCTGTGGTGTCAACAGCAGATATAAGAATCTACTGACAGAGTGAAGTACAATCCAGACTACCTGCTGGTCAGTGCTAGCTACCTATACTGTCATCATTGGATATGTTCACCTCTGCTAGGTTGTCTTAACAGACTTGTCTGTATCTCAAGTGGATGTTTTAAGAATCGTTTTCTTTGTAGAAAACCAATAACTAGTGCAAAATGGGACGCTCAAAGTTAGAAGAGCTAGGCAGAATGCCAGTGAGAAGGTTATAAAAAATAATACAGCAAAAAAAGAAAAATTACAGCAAGATAGTAGTAATTCTTACACTCTGAATTTTTTCAGCTAATGCCTTACCTAGTGCTGGATATTTTCAAGGATTTTCCAGGAATGCCAGGGCTTTTTGTAGCTAGTGCCTACAGTGGGACATTAAGGTAAGTTGGATTCTAAAGTCTTTTTTTCTTTTCTTTTTTCTTTTGTTAACACTAAAGGTGCATTTATACTAAAACTTCTGTATTTCATTTCCTTTTTCTTTAAGAAAACAACTATGAGCTGTTTGATGTTGCATCTTACAAATTCATAGTTTTCAATAGCAGTGCTCGAGGTCCTAAGACTCAAAGCTGTTTGGAGTTCCCTACTAACAGCATGAAGAAATGGCTAGCCACAGGCGATGTACAGAGCTAACAAGCCCTGTCTCTCTGTGCTTTAAAGCCCCTCTGCTGTAGGAATTCTTAAATATTATAAACATGTAATTGTACAACATAGCTACAGTAATGTTTATAGCATAACCACATGTAACAGATATTTTCATTGACTTCTCCAGCCCCATCTTTTCATTAAGATTTGCCTTGTCTTCACTAAGAGCAATTATTTTAAATGATTTTTGTAAGCTATTAACTGCATCACCTGCAGCAATAAGTCATTTCAACCAATACAGTGGTTGCATTTGTTCTCTGACACTGTTCTAGACAGCAGCGGTTTCTCTCTGCCAGTAATCCATCTGTTATCTGTGATTTCAGCATCTAAGATAAACAATGAAATGTGTAAATCTTGTGTTCTGTAGTACAGTGTCCTCCAGCATCAATGCTCTGGCTGCTGTGACTGTTGAAGACCTCATTAGGCCATACTTCAGATCGCTCTCTGAAAAGAAGCTGTCATGGATTTCCATGGGGATGAGTATGTCTGGAAAATCTCTTCTATTTTTGCTTTACAAAGTGAGGGCTTGATTCAGATCTTACTTATGGCAGCATAAGGCAAGAGTAAGTGCATTCAAACCAGTAGGACTACATTGGTGCAATACTAGGGGGAGCAGAGATCAGCTGTGCAAGTTTTATGCAGAATGGGGGACAAGCTATTTCTAGGGAAAAAAAGAAAAAATCCATCATTTGATGTTTAAGCAGTAAAGCCAGACTGCCTCTATATTCAATATTGATCTACAATAGTACAGAACCAAATATCTTGGATTAAAATTGGTGCTGTTTTTCTTTAATCTGTCAAAACCTAGAAGCATAGGAAACAGTTTTGTAACAAACCTTGTGAACAGAGCGATATGTGAACTACAGCACTGCAGAGAATGAGCAACTTCATGTCTTCCCTGAGGTACCCTTGGACCTGCAGTCTGATAATCTCCTATGTTTAATGACCTTCCTCAGGGAAGAGGGTCAAAACTGGGCTGAGCAGATGGCTTACATCTCTGACGTACATTTGCTGTCTCTGCTGGTTGTACAGCCTTATACCAGCTGCAGGTGTGGCCCAAGGCAGTGTGTGTAATAGGTGTGAAAAAACACAGTCCCAGCACAGTGTCATAGCCCCTACCACAGAGCACAGCGGACTGGTGACAGGTGCCAAATATGAAATATTTTCACCTAAGAGCAGTTTCTTAAACATTTTTGCAAGCAGTGTTTATGCCAAAATCGTTGGTGCTCTGATATTGTCATGAGTTGCCTGAGCTATCACATTAACATTGCTTGTGCCCTTGTGCAGTGTAACTTAACAGGGGTGGAGGTGGAGAAAACAAATGAGCCATTGTTGTGGGTGCTGACAAGAGCGGCTATGTCCTGGTAGCCCAGGATGTTCTTTGTCACACTGCTAGCTCCCGGTAATCTGCCATCATTTACTTTCTTGCTCAAAAGAAAAACAAATTTATTCATTCAAAATAAGAACCACATCACAGGAGATAAGCTGAAAAATGTGAACAACGCATGGTGTATTGCCGTTATGACTAATCCGTATGGATCAATCCATCTAGGATCAAGTGCTTAAGTAATCTTTAGTAGTATACAGGAATAGGATTTTGTCACGTTTGCATCATTTCCTTTTAATACAAACAGAAAACTGGCCATTTGGGCTCTTTTAGGAAAAAACAAAACAAAACAAAACAAGATGCTAGCAGGTTTGTTTTAGGGATGTCAGAGCCCTGCTGGGTTAGAAGGAAGCATTTCTCCATCTGTAGACATTTTGTCAGATGCACATCATTCTGCCTTTCCCACACAGGCCTTTTTTATGGTGGAGTCTGCATCGCTATGGCTGTGCTGGCATCTCTCCTGGGAGCCTTGCTGCAGGTGAGTGTCAGGCTGCTTTTTCATGCCTGCATTGAATAATCCAGAATGAGTCGTGTAAGGAAATAATTGCTGGATACCGTTATGAGATTAGCTTTTATTCTTTGTTTGGTACTGGCCTCAAACAGCTTAAGCTTCCACTCTGAGCACCCGTGTCACTATACCAAGTCCTGCCAGCTGAGAGGGACAATTAAAAACCCATAATATCCTTCTTACCAGCTTCCTTTCTTGCCCTGTTGGAAGCTTTAAGTTTTCCTGCACAGCACTTAATAGACTCTTCCTTCCACAGGCAGCACTCAGCATTTTTGGCATGATCGGTGGCCCCCTTTTAGGACTTTTTGCCTTGGGAATCCTCTGCTCCTTTGCAAATGGAATTGTAAGTACAAATTTAAAGCCCTGTTGGACCAAAATTAATTGATAATTTGGGGTTTGTCCTTCCCCCTCCACCCCTAATAATTTTGTGTTGGGCAGCAAGGATATGTCTTTGATAATTTCCATGTGGATCTTTACCCTTTCTCACTTTCCACCTTATCCCAATGAAGTGATGAACCTCTTTAAATGGCAGGCTCAATTGGAGTGCTCTGCTAGAGTGCTTCAGTATCATGATATCAGCATTTCCAGAGGAAAAAGCTACTCCATCAAAAATGTATTTGACCAACTCTGTGAGTATGGTCCATGGGTCAGTCTGAAAGGATTGTTATTTAGTAAGATGTGCTAGTCACTAACCTTTACGTTTTTACAGTTGCAAATTTTAATTATATGCTGCAAAAAGAATCACTAGCTGTCAGCTAGCAAACCCACCCAGAAGAGACTTTTGCAAAAACAAATCACAGGAAGAAAAGGGGAAAATGCTTTTTGTAGTCATTTAAGGAGGGCCTCAAATAAACCAGCTTTTTCCCAATACCAAACAACCCAAAGCTATCCTTTGATTATAAATTCACAGTGGCAAAATAAAAAGTGGTATGTTCAGGAGCCACAAGCAAACACTGTACTCTCCAAAAGTTAAATGAAGTAAATTCCCAGTTCTCCCCAGCTGTATATTTTATTTTTCCTATGTAGCTTTCAGTTTAGATTATTTTAAGTGTCTCTTATTTATCTAGTTTTTGTTGTTGATATTGTTTTAAATATACTTTTGCTTTCCTTGTAAGTCCAAGTTTTGTCTTCTGTTTTGCAGGGTGCATTTGTGGGTCTTGTCACTGGCTTCGTCGTTTCACTTTGGGTTGGAATTGGTTCTCAGATTTATCCTCCACTCCCAGAGAGGACTTTGCCACTGCCCCTCTCAACTGCAGGCTGTAATATATCCATTTCAAGCAATCTGACTACATCAACAGCAAATCCATTAACAACAATTTTCAGCACACAAGCTCCCGAAAGGTATATGAGTTCCTCATCAGCAATATCCGCAGCATGTGTTTGATATAAAGCAACATGAACATCTGCCTAGCATTTGAGTTACTTCAGGAGAGATTATGATTGGTGTAACGGGAAAAACATAAGGGGGTTTCTCCCCTCTGCAATTGCTGTATGTCTGTCTTTGGGCACTCACAGTTAAACATAAAAATTACAAATGATAGTACAGGGAACAGCTGGAACAGGAGCTAAACAAACATACTTCTAGAGATTCTTAATCATTATACCTCAGAGCATCATATAATCAGCAGTGGATACCCTGGTGCACACACAGGTGCCCAACATCCAGTCTGACAGACTGTACCTCTCACACAAGACCTCCAGCATGACTTGTGGCTGTAGGGAAGCAGCAGAGCACATCCTCAAGGTGACCAAAACAAGATGTAACGTGAGGTGTGAGAATTGCCCTATTATTTCTGGCTGTTTAGAGCAGCACATGGCTGATGTCCTACCATATTTTTTTCTTTAAATAATGCAGCACATTCTAAAGATGATGTCCCCTCATCTGGATAGCTGGAGTGCTCAGCTCTGCACTAGATTCTGAGCAGAGACAAGACTGTCCTGTTTTACCTGCTCAGTCCCACGTTGTCTACTGCATTGACCAGCCTCCTCCCCTGTGAGGGCACTTCTCCTGGAAGTTTTGTAACAGATTTTCAATGCACTTTTTATTGTTTGGAGGTACAGTACTAAGAGTACCAGCTCATTTCATTCAGAAAGTAACTCTTTATTTATACTCTGTCTGGAAACAGACAACATTTTCAGGTTGCCTGGAAGAAGAAAGCAGAGGTTAATTCTTTTTCTGCTCCTTTTCAGGCCTGTCCTGGCAGACCGCTGGTATTCCTTGTCCTATCTCTACTTCAGCACACTTGGGACACTTATCACAATAGTTGTGGGAATGATTATCAGCCTCCTAACAGGTACTAGTTCCACAGCTGAGGTTGAACATAAGTCTTAGATCTGTTTCAAACTAAGATGACCAAATGGAGAACTGTCATTTCCGCAGTCAATGCCAGTGACCGTACTGCAAAGACTGGATATTAAGAAAAGGTTCTTCACCAAGAGGGTGGTTGGGCACTGCGACAGGTTACCCGGGGAAGTGGTCACAGCAGTGAGCCTGCTGAAGTTCAAGAAGCATTTGGACAACACTCTCAAACAAATGGTTTAATTTTTAGGTAGTCCTGTGTGAAGCCAGGAGTTGAAATTGCTGATCCTTGTGGGTCCCTTCCAACTGTTGCATGTTCTGTTGCATAAGGGTTCCCATCCTAACTCTCATTTCCTCCTCTCAGCCCTTCTGCATTCTATGCTTGGTCTCTAATCACAGGAAAGATTACTTCAAATTTCTAAGGAGAAAGAAGTTTCAGCAGTTTTTTAACCCGAGGGTCAAAAAACTCCGTCTATCTTTCCTGTTCTGTTAGATCCCAGCAGGGTCTGAGGTTGAAGGGTAGTCCCTGAACATGGCCGCAACTTGAAGCAAGGAGATGTACCCATGCTTCTAGAGGACAAAAACAGTTGTACTTTAAGTGAGTTCAAAGCACTCAAGCATGCACCTGTGCATCGCATGCTTTTCACCACATTTCCCATGCGTGTAGCAAAGAGTTGCAGACTGTGTGCATGTCAGTGTTAGCTCGTTTCTTAGTTGCTCTGTACTATTTGTGAAGAGATAAAAACAATGAATGAGAGCAGGGACATCAGTTCCAGCTTGTGGCCTCTCTGCTCTTGCAGCTAAGTGAGATGCAAACTGCACTTGTCATCTGCATTGTGCATGGCAGGAATAGCACAAAATCAGCTGCTCTCACAGCTTTCCCCACTATGCCTGGCCAGATGCCTGCTATATCACTCATCAGACTTTGGTGCTGTTAGAATTCAGACCTACTTGCCTGACCTATAACTACTTCAGGGATGAATTCTCTTTTCTTCAGGACTACAAAACTCCAAACTCAGCAGACAGATTGGCTTCCAATACATTCCTTGTGCCTTGTAACTAGTAAGCACAAGATATGCTTCTACCATTTTCTTTTCCTCACAGACTTCTGGAGGATTTGCTCCCCTTTCTTCCCTCCATTCTGTCCTTAGTTCCCTCACTGACATGCTCCTCTCTGCAAAGGCAAGGTTGAGCTCTGGCAGTGATGCTTGTAGACATATTCCACTTCTTACTAGTTTGGGATCAGGTCACCCGTAGTCACTCCACTGAAAGCCTCTCCATTGGACCATAAAACAAAGTGTAAAATCTGAGTAACTCAGTAAATCCAGATGAGAATTCCTCAGCCCAAGAAATAGAAACTCCAGAGAACCAACTCAACATCACCCTGGTCTTTGTGGAACAAGATGCCATTTAATTCTCAGGTGATAGAGATAATTCCCAGTACCTACCTCTCCTCTCTTTCCCACGCACGTACTCACACAGTAGTTCATCTTCCATGCCCTAAAAGTGCCCAAACATCCAACTAATCCCCTACCCACCTCAGATGGTTGTCACAGCATTTTACATATATTTCATAGAGAAACCTGGGGAGGACCTAGAAAACTCTGAAGAGGGGTTGAGGCATTTCAAGTAGATCCTGAGGATCATTTCATATTTTGAAAGATGCAGGGGACACTTCATTGTAAAGAAATGATCCCTAAGGAAAGTAACATCCAGCCCGTGACTGCTTGATGGCTTTTCCTGCATGACTGTCCTGCTCACCTGGCTTGGTGCCCACAGCTCGGCTCTGACACATCATTCACATGTGTAAACGTGGCTGATTGAAACGTACCTATTTTGTAGGAGGACTGAAGCAGAACACAGACCGTAAATTCCTGCTGACCAAAGAAGATTTCCTTTCCAACTTCTCACGGTCTAAATCGGATACAGTAAGTGTAGTTATTTATGCATCCTCTAATTTAAAGTAATCTCTCCTCCTGGGGACAAAGGCAAGCAATCCTTGGTTTATCTTTTCCCACCAGGATGAATAGCACCTGATGCTTTAAGGCAGGAGCAGAGCACAAGGCGGGTGAGAGAAAAGCAGCTAGAACAGACAGGGAAGCTGTGTTTGGCCACAGCTTGACTTCAGTAACAACAGAGCAGCAACTGAGATAAAAGGGACAGTTGTTCTCCAGGTTTCTGCCAAAATACTCCCTCACTAGTCTTTTGGAAGTTGATCCAAGGCACACGTTGGACTCAGCAAAGCTTCCTTTGTTTGTAAACTTGTTCTCTAAATTATTATTTTTTTTTTTTTTGCAACATCAGCTACTGTTTGAGAGAAAGCATTTCTAGATAGACGGTGTATCTATTTCCTCCCTCCCTCCCTATAATACAAGAAAAGGGGAGAAATTATTGGGTAGAGCAGAATAACATCCCTTAGAAATGCTAACATAGGGGAAATATAGTTTTTAAAATAAACTAGAAATAACCCCTCAGTTAGTGCCATCAGGATGCTGAACATGCAAGTTTAGATTTGCTCAGTGCTTTTTGAATACTGTAGTATGGGCAATGGTCATATTTTTAAGATGGACCAGTTTGCAAAATGTTTCTCCCTATGACAATAACACCTTTTAGTGTGATCTCGTCCATTTTAGCTGAACACCAGAGAAATGAGGGACTTTTTACAACACTCCATTCTATTTGCCCATGTCAAAACTGGACACCAGCTATCCAGCTGTTGTCATTCAGTCTTAAATGGACCAGCATCTGTTTTCACCATCAGGGAGTTTAATCTCTGACGTCTTTTGAAAAAAAAGAAAAAACACCAAACATATGGAAGCTAATGTTCACAGCTGTACTATTTTCTGTATGGAGTCAGAAACAAGTGTCTGCCTGGGTAGCAAGTGGTTGGCATCACCACTAGTGCAGAAAGTTAATTACTGAGAATAAATTGGGGGCAACTAAGCAACTTTCTGCACATGAAGAGCTCAACATCTCATTATGTTTAGTGAAGATGGAGCATCAAAGCAATGATACATGTTAATTTGCTTTTCGTGTCAAAGATGGGGCAAGGACCAAGGGTTGGGATCCAATAGCTCAGGGACGTGGTGGTGACAGAACACCAGACATGAAAACAGCAATTAAAACTTTGCACACCCAAAAATGCTTTAGATGCTTTACAGGACAAGAACATTTTATGTGACAAGAACATTTTACACAACTAGCGTCTTATGCAATAAGAAATTTTCCATACCCCTAGAAAAATACCAGCTGCTGCAAAGAATAACTATGCTCTGTCAGCAACTGACATGCGTTTTCCTGCAAGGCCTTCTGTAAATCAGGCCTGACTCTGCTTCCTACAGGTCAAAGAGAGGAAAACTGTTTCTTCCTCTTCACAGCACGGCTTTTGTCTTTTCTTTTTTAGGCAGAGAAGGTGGTAGTGTTGAGCTGGAAAACATCTACTAATGCAGCTGAAGGAACCGACAACCCTGCTTTCAGCCACATCGAAATGGACGTAGCAAGCGATAAGAACAAAGTCAATGGCCTCCACATATGACATGGGGCCATGTCAGCCCTCGAGGACAGTTTTGTTGACGTGAACCACTGCTGACATTTCTGTGCTGGGTCAGTTACCAGCCCTGCCGGGGTTACAGGCAGGAGTCTGCTGAGCTTTGTGGTACTGTTACCCTTGCACAACTTTGACGTGAGTCAAGAAAGGAATCAGGTCTTTCCTGCTGCTCTCTCTCTCACTCTGGATCTTGGTGACAGGGCTTAAGGTGATGGTTCAATGTGAAATATTTGCCTGATATTCTTGAGCCTCCTGGAAAATAACTGCTTTGAATTTCAGTTCACTCTTGGGGTAAATTTTTTATTTGGGAAGCGCACTGTTCCCCCGGACATGCTTGTTGTTCTCCTTTTTTTTTTTTTTTTTTTTTAAGTCATTAAACGTACAAGGAGGTAGGTACTGTAGGATCATTGCAGGGTGCATCAGATTGAAAGAAACAGTGGATCTTTTTTTGTAGCACAGGAGATGTACTTATCTCCATCTGGTTGCTTTGCAGAACTGAGCCTGAGAGCATATTTATTTTGCTGGTTTTGTCGTATATATTTGCTTTCATTAAGCCACTCATTCTTTGGTTACCTGCATCTACTCCTGTGTGCTCACTGTTGGAAGCTACAAGAGTGTCTTTGGAGATGGGTGAAAGCAAACCACTAATATCTTGCTCTTTACTCCCTGCCTCACTCTTCTGCCTTGTCTTCCCCTTACGGATCTGGCCCTCATGATGAAGTGAGCTATCTGGGCTCTTTATTCAGTGCCATGTAGCAGAACCACTTGCTGGCCCAAGACCACTCTTGTACTGGGCTGGGTGTACTGTAGCAAAGATGTAAATGGAAGAAGATGGCCCTCTTTGCTGTACTGGGCAAGAGAGAAGGCTGCACCTGCAGTTGCCACTGCCGTTATGTGTGGGGCTGTGAGCTGAAACCTGCTATAGCCATTTGTGTTTGTGTAGTCCCTGTTGTCATTCTGGGGATTCACTTGCAAGATTGGGCCAGATCAGGCCAGAGCACGTTGTTTGTTTTGTCGTGGGCAGAGTCCACTGTGCAGTCCCCAGGTAGGGAAGGGATTACATAGGCTGTAGTTTGGTAAAGTCTCGTCCATGGCTGCAGGGCACTGGATGGCTCATCCTCTGGCGGGGCTGCCAAGAGGAGGTGAACAGCACACCCATCCTTGACCATGTACTTCTGGCTTGGAAGGGTAAAAACCACCATAGCTTCCTTGTCCTGTCTGCTTTCTGGTACAACAGGGACTAGACTCTTTGACCCACTGTGTTGTTTTTGCACTGCAGACTTTCTGGTACGGGTATACATAGGTGTTCAAAACTTGTCTACAGCAATGGAACCAAGTTGGGTAATAAAAGTCATTGCAGGAAAGCCCAGCTGTGAAGCTTATAAAGCAGTCATGCTTGAGACTTAAATCAAACAGTGACGGTGTGTCTTAAACACTCTCTAGAAGTTATGCTACAGTTGTACCCTGTGCTGAGCTGCTATAATTTGGGGTTTGACACAGTGCTAGTTTATCTATGCTGATTTGGGCCTTTTAGCTCTTAATCTATTCTGTGCCCCAGTGACAGTGGGCATTTGATGATCTCCTGCATAAGATGAGCTGACAAGATCAGAAAACATTAGGAAGAAAAAATGGGAGCAGACCTCTCCTAGAGGAGTACAGACCAGACAGACCCTGCATGGCTTGCCACCAGGAGCACATCTCCATCAGCTAACCCAGTGCACAATGACATGATGAAGAGAGGCTTCCTCTCTGCCTCCTGAAACATGGGCTTGCACAATCCAGTGCAGAGTTTAGGGCCAGCCCCTTGTCTCTCATTCCTCTGCTGCAGTGCTGTGATCAGGTTAGTGTCAGAACACTATGCAGAAGGGCTGTGAGCAAGCAGAATAAATCCCAGGTGTTACATCTTGTGTCCCCATATCTAAGATCTGATGTGAGATGATCGATAGCATGCTGAATAAAGTATTCTGGGATTCTGGACAGAGGCCTCTGTTCTGGAACTGTCCTAGTCTCCCTGACAACTAGCCCACTGAGTGAATGAGCTGGCTATGCTTCCCAAACCTCAAATGGTTAAGTGCAGCCCATGCAGCCTTGTGTCTTGACTTCATGACAGAAACTGATACTGCATTTTGTGCTGCAAAATAGTTTTTGAGTCTTGGAGTAAAATAATTTGTAGTTACCAGGTACTTTTGGCCCACAGAGCTGATCAAGGGTAAGTAGTGGTATCTCCACTCTGCTACAGAGAACCAAAATGTGGTGAAAAGGTCTGGTGTCCCTCTGTGTGTCTCTGCTTAGTGGCACATAGTAAGCCATGAACAAAAGAGAAGCCTATTGCAAGCCCTTGTCTTATGTACCTTCTGGTATGGCTACAGCACTCCCAACCCACATGCTGAACTCCCATCTGAACCTGTTCCTCAGGGGGGTGACCGATTGCTGTTTTATTAAACAGCATCAGTATGGCCTATGTTGCACTACTCTGTGCTGAGATCCCTGTTTGCACTGTTGTTGATACTGCCTTAAACTGTCCTGGGTGACCTGTGGCTTCTACCTGTTCTGTTCATGGAGAGAAGACTAATCTTTGCAGTTATCATAGTTAAGAAAAAAATGTAGCATCGTGGAGTTTTTTCTCAGTACTTTAAATTCACATAATTTATTAAAACAGAGAAAGCACATAAGTCATTGCTTGAAGTTACTATTTGAGCACTGAGCAGTTGTTTAATTTTGGTATGAAGTGAAAGTTTGGGCCAGATGATATCTGTGGGTCCACAGTCATGTCAAGATGAGTTTTTACTGGGGAAAATACCTTGCTGTAAGAGGCAAACATTTTTAAACTTTGCAGATGACCCTTACAACTGTCCCTTTTCTTGTTAGTTCACCTCCCGTGATTGCTGCAGAGCTCAAAAGTGGCTCTTCCTGCTTTGCTTTTTTCTATATGCTTGTTACTTTAATTGGCATCACTAATTAAAACAGTTAATTTTGAATAATATTTTCTCTGGGATTATATACTGTCCTCAGCTAGTTGGACGCAGAGCCAGGGCCTTGTGTAAAAGCAGCAAGACAATTCTCAGGGTTTCCATCACGCTCCTGCACCTTGATCCTTCATCTCTCCCAGCTAAAAACTCACCCAACAATGAAATGAAGGATGGCCAAGCCCATTAATTCCACAGGAGTGGGAGCACTCCGCAATGTCCAAATTACATGCAGCATCTGGCAGGGTCAAGAGAAAAAGCAAGTGGGAACATTAAAAAGTGAACTAAATACACAACAGGAAGAATAATTGACTATGTAAATACACAAAGGATTCACGGAGAGAAAGTAGTGATGGATCCTGGCCCCTTTTATTTTACATTTACTTTTGCTTGTACTCAGCTGGTCTGTTTGCTTTCTGAACAAATAAGGGAAACAGAAAAAAAAATCATGAACGCCAAGCAGCAAATATTTCATATGCATAATTTATTTTAAAGTTTATTGCGTCACATTATACAAGCATTAAACATGGCTTTATGTTGATGATTTTTTTTAAAGTGTGAAAACTTGACGTTCTTCTTCATAGGATTTTTTTTCTATTTACAAATAAACAATCTCTCTACATACTTTATATATATATTATATATATATGGTAAATAACATAATTTCCATCTGAAAGACTTTAAATAAAGAAAGAACTGATTTGTAAACAGGGTTTCAGTTGTAATATTTGGTGATCTGAACACAGATGATGTTCTATACTTAGGCTTTTTCTTTTGTCAAAGTATCCAGGTTGTTCATTTACATTTCTTCTAAGATTTGTAAAACCAATATGGGACAGAATGCAAAAAACGTAGCAAACAGGCTGAAAAACAGTCCCAATATACAATTTTTTCCTTGGTTTTAAAAACTGGCGTGTAACTGCTCATGAAGTACATGCTTGCTGTCAAGAGTGGTCTATTGAGATCAATCTATGCTGATTGCAGGATGATTTCACAGTAAATCCTTTGATGTGTGCTGTCCTGCTTGCTATGGAAAATGTTTGTGACATGCATTGAGGTTGCACTTTTTCTCATTCCTTTGAAGGTAGTGCTCTCGTGGAGCTTGAGTAAGTAAACAACATATAGGACCGTCACCTGGAGGTTTAAACAAAACCCATCATCAGATCAGAAAGAAGGGAATGACATAAATTTGCTATCTAGAGACCATTTAAAATTCCATTTATTATTATTAGCCTATTGCTTGTATTATATTTTCCTAATTAATGAAATAAATAGAAAGAGGTTGTCTTTCCTGAGTGTTCCGCTATATAGCTTTGAAGGACTAAAGGGAAATCTATTCTGCAGCACTGAAACATCAGTGGGGTGACTGGTCAACATTAAGTGACAGAAATGTACTCAGGAACTGCCAGGGAGGTCAGAGCCCCTTTCAGCATCATGCTCAACACAAGCTTGGTAAACAGCCAACTCACATTCTCGGTTCGAACAGAACAGGACGCAACCTCTAGCAAGGTAGTGTCATGAAAATTCATCACAGTGTAGCTATGTTGAAAACTTCTATCAAAAGCAATTAGTATGTATTGTATTTTTGATGCACTTTATTTGTTTTGACACATTATATTGCTGTGATTCCTCCAGAGTGGAAGTCAACTTATATTCTACTAGATTTCAGTTCAGTTCTGGGAAGTTACTGAGATCTCCAGTGACAAAGCTTTATCTTACTGCAGGAGTTGGCAAAGCTTTGCACTCATTTGGGTGAGACTGATTTTATGCATGACTCACAACTCATTTTACTACTTAGCAAACAGTTCCTAAGCTAGTCATCTGTTAATTTAGATATTAAACAGAGGGTATGCAATCTAATCCTATTGATCATGTAAATTTGGTCTGAATGTGATTTTGCATGGTGATCCTGCTTGAGAGTATCCAGATTGCAAGTGCAATAGACACCCGTAGGTGGTAGATGGTAGATACTAACCCATCTGGCATGTGTGTATCAAAGGATGCCATTGCCTAACCTCCATCCCCTATTTACAGAGACAGAATATCCCCATTTCTGTACTGCCCATATGCGCTGTGTCCACAGCTGCTGAAGCAAAGATGAACAAACAAGTTCACTTGCTTGTTAGGCAGAAATACACCCCATAACCGTTAGTTGTCTTCCTCATTTATTTTGGCACAAAGTCAACACAGAACAGATTCATCCTGAAACCCCTTCAGTGACTACACTGCCTCATGGGAACACCAAGCTTGTACCAGGAGCACCTGATAATGGGAGCTGCTGTGGCATTTATCCTCTTCAAGTAGGATGATGGTCACTACTGGAGGATGTACCTTATTGCAAGGAAGCAAAGGGTAGGCAGGCAGTGGCTCTACAGAGATCAGGGTGCAAACATTTTCTTCCACTAAGACATATTACCTTTTATTAAAACTTTCTTCCCCATAGAAGTAGCACAGTTCTACCCTGCAGTGGAAAGAAGTTAATGGATCTAATTTGGCAATATGTGCAAGTGGTCCTGATGTCTTGTGGAGTCCGAGGCATCCGTCCACAGGGTCATGCACTATGTGGTCACTCCAGAAGGGCAAATTCTAGCCCTTCTGTCAAATGGTTTCTAGAGGAACTTGTAGGAACAATTTGCTGATTTTTCCTCCTTTTTAAACACCTTCAGACTAACAAGGTCAATATTCCTTGATATTTCTGATGGAGCTCCAGTTATTTAGAAAAGGGTAAAGTGAATTGATCAGCTCCGGGACTTTGTATCTCGCTGTATCATCACCAAGATATACATTTACTTCCACCTGTCTTCTTACAGTCTTGGCTTTTGAACCTCCTTCTTCATGTTGTGGCTGACTGTGCCTCCGCACATTCTGCAAGAATTGCAGTGTTATCACTTCGAGACAAGAGGTGGTAGGGCTTTCATAACACTCAGCATTTTGATTCATGTTGCTCCATCCAACACTTCAGCAGTCTTCAGACTTACAACTCTCCTATTTTGGGCTAATGGTCAGCAAATTCTTTAATTTTTTAATGCTAAATGATTTGCAAAAGGATATAGACAGCGGCCCATTTCAGCCAAATCTAATTCTACAGCCTGTGTAGAATTGTTGTGCATGAAGGATTTCAAGCCATTTTGTGTGACCACAGTCTGGTTGTTTCCCACTCCTCCCCTCCTTAGATAATGAAGAGGAATAAAGAAAAAGTTACAAGAGCAGAGATTTTGAATGATTGTGTTCTCTTGTTCTGCTGACCTTGTTCATCTTTTTTTTTTTTTTTTTTTTTCCCCACTTAGGTGTTTAAGACACAGACTGTCTGCTGTTATGTGTATCATACACCCTAATTCCTGATGGGGCCTAGGTGTCATCTGGCAATACAACTATGTTGGCAATTTTGGGCAAGATGTCCTATCTTGATTTGTTTCCTTCAGAGAGCAGACAGTCCTGTTGCTGAAAAGGCACTGTTCAAATATTTAAAACTTGTTACCAACCTTTCACAATAATACTTCCAAATAAGTGACACTACAGTTAGTAGTAACCTCTGGCCACATTTGGATGCTTATCTATCTGCCAGCACTTCTGCACACAAAAATTGTCAGACAAGCTGATTGTCCTCATGATCAAGCATATCCTCCTAAAAATACTTAGGTACTGCTGAAGTTATAGAAACAGTTCACATATGTGACCTTAACTGATGGTAAATGCAAGCTAACACATCTTAGTCCACCATGGGAGAGGCCATCACTGCCATGCATATGCTGCGGGTGCTGGCCAAGAGGCCATCACTGCCATGCATATGCTGCGGGTGCTGGCCACACACGTGGACACGTACTGTCGTGTTGTTAATGTGCAGTCATTGGCTATGAAATAGCAGCTCGGTCATGAGCAGGAGCCATGGTTCTGTAAAGCACTGTAAGATATAATTGCTTTAAAGTTCAGGGCCCTGAACTTAAGTCGTGCATGGGAGCTTCCTGGAAAGAGTGCAGAGACTTACTCATTGGTCTGCTCTGCTCATGCCAACG
The DNA here is from genome assembly GCF_009769625.2 of Cygnus olor. Lineage (NCBI taxonomy): Eukaryota > Metazoa > Chordata > Aves > Anseriformes > Anatidae > Cygnus > Cygnus olor. Next base: position 45,437,241 of record NC_049169.1, read on the forward strand.
TTAGCTCTGGAGAAGATTAAGCCTTGTAAGACTCCTAACTTCGAAAGATTTACCACAGTATACACCATATTAACCATGGGCACACTTGTGATAAGTGCACACAACAGTGATTAACTAATCCTCTTTCACTGCACTCTCCACTGCAGAAAACCAGGATTTTTTTTATAAACTGAATTCCTATCTTCTTTTAAGCAGTTTCTTCCTCACCCCATCATGGCCACTCATTGTGATAAGATTTTCCGTTCTTCTTTCTTTCCTTTCGTTCTTTCTGTAGACGTTCTAATTCTGCTTCGTACATCATTTCCTGAATCAGGTATTTTTCTCTCCTCATCCGATCCCTCAGGTCTTTTGGGAGATCTGGGATTAAGTAGGAAATCAGGTGCTTTATGCAAAAGACAAGGTGCTGTGAAAAGAAAAAAAAAGAAGTTGAAGAATGAAAATCTTAAGAAAACAAGTACTTTCCATACCTCCCGAAAACCCTTTCCTTCCAATTCACACAAAGATGCTGTGTTAGAACTAAAGCATTACTAAATCTGAAGAAACCAAATCATGAAGATTTTCCCCCACAAAAACTCCAGCCAAAGTCAACGGACTATGGATCTCAGCAAAGATCAAGAGCAGCTGGGTCCAAATGAAGCCTCGAAATTGTTGTATGACCTCTGTGTTCAAACAGTAGGGTTGTCTGGGCAGGGACTGGTATTAGTGGATTCCTCTGCAGGAGAAGGAAGATCAAATGATATAATACTTTCCTGTTGCTGGAAAACTCTTGCATCAGTACTGGAAGCAATGTTACCCATACAAAACAAAGCTTTTTTTTTTTTTTTTTTCTCCTTACACTCTGTATCTCTAATCCAAAGGCATATTGCTATTTATTAAACATCCCAATTAAACACAAGGTGATCTTTCGTCCCTCGTGTTTTAGGCATGCCACAGCAAAGCTTGAGTGTGATGGGGGAGGACAGCTCAGGCGTCCTCTTTTGATGAAACCTCCTCTTTGAAACCACCTCTTTGAAAGATGGTGCTAGGAGATTTACACACTTCACTTGAGAGGAGGTGCTGAGAAACCCAAATCCTCCATCTCAGCAAGAACACTCATTCCAGATTGGAGAAATAAAAGTACTTCTTCTCCAAACAGACCTCTTCCTTTGAAAGGCACTGAAAAAAAAATGTAACATATTTTCCCATATATTCTTCCCTCATGAGAAACAAACAAACTCAAACAAAAACTCAAACCTGCAATACCTTAATTGCTGTTTGTATTCCAAATCTTAAAAAAAAAAAAAAAAGCTTCATCATTTCAGCTTCTTCATAGCATTTTCACTGAACTCTCCATTTAGCCTGGACAAATAATTCCTCTTACAGTGATAGGAAGTACTTTTTGTTTTTGAGGGAGGCCAAGATAGCCAGAAATAATTACATCCACTTGCTCAGTGTCAAATGGTTGTCTGAGCTGAAGTATTTACTTAATTTGTGAAAAAACAACAACAACAGCCTGTCTTGAATTTCTTACCTCGTAGTGCAATCTTCTACTGTAACTGCTGTGGCAAACAATACATCTATCGGTGTTTTCTACAGTGAAAGACAGGCATCGTTTCTGCTGCAATTATGTTTATGATTTCACAGGATAGTTAAGGAAGTGGTTTGCAGTGCCAAGAAATGGAGTGGTCCTTGCTGAGGGAGACAGCCATGAGCCAGTCTATGGCTTTGGCTGGAGCAAAACAAAGTCAGTTCTCTTGTGCAAGCATTGGGCAAATCCAAAAAGCTATTCCACAACAGGCTGCACATTTGGCTGGGCACTGATACTTCAGCAGGACTGATTCATCTTGCTGCAGTTACCTTTGTCCTTATTCCATGCTGCCTTTACACAGCATCACAGAATGGTTCAGGTTGGAAGGGGCCTCTGGAGGTCATCCTGTCCAACCCCCCTGCTCAGGCAGGGCCACCTGGAGCAGGCCCATGGAGCCAGGACCATGTCCAGGTGGCTTTTGAAGATCTCCAATGACCTATATACCAAGTGCCTATTTGTGTCAAAAAACTAGGCTCTCTTCAATTTTAAAACTCCTTAGGCTGACCTGCCAAGGCCATTCTTGTAGTCCTTTTTGGGAAGGGGTACCCTGGCTCTCAGTATGGACAGCTCAGGAAACAAAGAGATGAAGCCCACCAGGCCTCTATGAAATCTTTTTTTGCCCTAATGTTTCCTTGAGCATGGCAGAGGTCACAGAAGAGCTGATCTACATAGGACTGGTCTCCAATTAGTTAGCCCAGCATAGGGCAAGGAGAGATGCCAGCCTGTGATGCTGTGTTCCACCTTTATTTGGGGAAGGCTGAAAACTACAGTCAGGGGAATTCACTTGGACTTCTGCTGAGCCACCAAGACAACCCAAGGCAAGAAATAATCTAGAAAAGGTTTCCCCTTCACTTTTCTTCTAACTCAGAAACTCAAATGTTCTGTCTAAAAGAGGTGCTTTGAGAGCTCAGTTCAGAATTAATTTACACAGTAATGTGAGTCAGAAATGCAGTATGTATTCATGAACAGTATGCCAATAATTTATGGTGATTACAGCTTCCATATCTGTGTTGGAAACCATGTTGCTATGATTTCAGAGAAGAGGCTTGAGTAAAGAGTAGTTAAAATTTTTTGTTCCCTGTTTGGCTTCTTCACAGTATAAAATGCATCTCAAACTGCTTGTGCTGAGCAGCTGGGTTCTGACAGGAAATATTCAGGCACCTGAAATTTAGGCCTTATGAGTTGCATCTTTTTTTGTAAATGATCACAGCTTATTTATCTACCTTCTTCTCTCTCTTTTTCAAAATCAGGATGGGAATACCAGCCATGTGAAGCTGGGTTTTCTCTGGTTTGTTTTAAATATTTTTGAGATAGTGACAGTAAGTACTAATATTATGAACGCTGTCAAAGGTATTTAATCTTTTTTATCATCTTCAGCTTTGTGATGCTAATCATTCTGTGGAAATGACTGGTATTTAAAATAGAGAAAAAAGCTAAATGAATAAACACTGTAACTTAAACTATCTTCATTTTTCACTTGTTCAAATTTTATCTTTTCTTATTATGTTCCATACTTACTCACTAGCCCACATACATCTTTCCAGCCTAACTAGGGTACTAATGCCAAAACTCAAAAAGTAATTAAAAGCATCATTTCTTTCTCCTTTGCATGTCACTGTTACAGCTTTTAAATTGCTGCATTCTCCTGCTTGTTAAAACCTAAATACTTGTGACTGTTCAGAAAACAGATAGGAGAATATAAAGCACAATGCAAATAGCAGAAACTAACACAAGAAGCTCAAGAGGTGGCATCATGGAACAGCCCAATGAAAAAGCTTAAAATGGAAATCTGTTTCACTTTGTTGTTTTTGTTATAAATACTTGTCACCTGAATGGTCACTGACCTCAAATACAATAATGAAAGCCAACCGTGCTGCTAGCACATGCCAGAACTGCAGCGTGTAGCCATAGGGCACTGGGGAGTGAGGAGGGTCTCGGTAGTCTCTGTACCTGAAAGACAAGCAAAGTATTTTATTTAGTAAAATACCTGCCCTGCTGCAACATATTTCTATTAACAACATGATAATTCCAAAATATTATTGCAGAAACAATTTAAAAGTAGTGAAAAAATCGTATTCTCCTTAATTTGTTTCCTACATGGGACAGAAAATTCATTATAAAAAATTCCCTAAATCCCATATATGTTAGTTTTAAGAAACTAAAGAAAACACACATGAACAAAAGAAACAAATGGTTATTTCATCTCTATGAGAGATAATGCACATTTCTCCCTGAAGATTCACCTTAGATTGCAGAGGGTGCTACACTAAATGAAATACACCGTGTCCTGATGTCTAAGTCATGAACAAAACCCTATCAAATCGTATTATCTCCAGTGCAAGTTCTTAAATCTGAGATGATCTGCCCTTCTGCAAATGGCACTGTGACTTCATAGGTTAGGATGTTTTACAATATCCTAAACATCCTGAAAACAGAAGCCCCTGGACAAAAGTCCCAAGTCAATAGAGTGTGTCTCCATGTTAGGAAGCACACACTACACATGAAGAAATGGGGAAACATTTTATAAACAACCAGAATAACATGGCATCATCTGGGTTCTAGATGAGTTAACAGAATATAACCACTGTTTTTTGTTCAGACAGACTGCCTTCCTGGAAAAGTGCCTACACTACAGCAGGACATATTTCCTTACCTCACTATCAATACCTGGCTTAAAATGCAATTAAAATGGCTGATGCTTTAGCAGATGAGTTAAGTAGCTGATAAATGAAGCTAAAGAAAGTAAGATGTTCACATTCTTTCAAGGGTAGGTATACATAACAATTCAGTGTCCCTCCAAAAACAGATTTATCTTCTAGAGATTTATGGCAACAGTTTTAATAGCATTCTATATATGGGATATAGAGGCGGCAACTTTTGCATTTATTGATGGGTTTTCTACCACCAGCTTTAAGTAGCAGCAACCTCATGCTTGAAGCTGGGGAAGAAAGAAATTAAAGAAGGAGAAGAAAATGATCAGAATCCAAAAACACTATCAAAAGGTGTCATGGGAAACTATGGGGAATGAAGTATTCTGAAAGCAGCTCTACTCCACAGAAAATATTATCTACAGATTCAACATTTGGATATTCTTTCTGAAAAATAAGTCTCAACAGAGTCCTAAATATCAGTTATTTAAATGAAAGCATTAATCTAAGTGAAAGCACTATGCTACACCACTTGATCTTATAAGTACAAATAAAAATGCCACGATATCACAAGGTATCAGTGACTTTTGGTGTATCACAGAGAATCTTTTTCTTGAGGCACTCATGAAAATACATATTAATTTTTCAAAGTGAAAAATACTGGGGCTACCTGTACCTGCAGCTACCAGGGCTCTTGCTGGCAAACTAGTATTGCCATAGAAAAATGACAACAGTATTTGTCATTTGCTATTTTTGCCTGGGACTCCATTTAAGACTTTGATTCTCTGGACCATTAAAATTAATCAGTTGCAAGTCTCATCACAGGCTACTCTCAGACTGCTATTTCTCCAATCTACTGGCTAATGATGAAGACACAAAGATGATTAACTGCTCATTTTATTCTGATTCAAACCAGAAGCATATGATTACTACTAATAATTACACCTGTAAGCAATGACAAACATATTAACTATTCATCTGTTAGGAAATGATAGACTTGATGTTTCATAAAGGTAGCTTAGGACAGACCCTGTTTATGCCAGACAGACGTGAAATAACTCAATGTGGTCACTTCTATGCCATCTTTAGTTGACTTCCTTGTACAGGATATGATAAAATCTGATTACAACTTCATCTGATATAATCAGTCACTCATTATTGGCCCTTTGATACCATATTTCTCCACAATGGTTGCATCTGGTTCAAGCCATGACATTATACAAATCCTGTATTAGGAACATCTCCCAGATATCCACTTTTCAACTTCTCCAGCATCTAAGGAAGGAATCATGTGGGTAACAACCAAGACGTATGCCACGTGCACCTTTGAATAGCACAGTTTTTTTTGTTGTTGTTTGTTTGTTTTTTTAAGTTCTGAAAAGCAGTTTCAACCCAAAATGTACCATGATGTTTCCCCTTTAAAATGTCTTAAAGCAGAAAGGTATTTTGATCAGATACTTACCTACAATATTTTAATGGTGAACCAGAGAATTCACTTCCATTTGATGTAGGTTCTGAGCGGTTTTCAAAGTCAGACACCAGAAATACTGATAAACTGGCATTAACATAGCCAACCATACACCTAGAGGGGAAAAAATCCTTTAGACAAGACACAGCAAGGTTTTTCCATTAACTGTTGCACCCAGGAGGATGTTCTCTGGGTTTCATGAAATCCACAGTTTAACTGTGATGCTTATTACTATTTGAAAGGGGTACTGAGGCAGTATAAAAGAATTCTGAAGTAGATCAGATGGACAATAAAAGTGAAGCAATGACAGATTTTTATTGGCAAAGATAATGGTGAAGACTGGGACTGGTTACCTTTGAAAAGAAGGGAGGCTTAGAAAATAATGAGTGGCACCTGGAAGATAATTAGAATACTCCCACTGTCACCCACTTGGTACAAGCACAAAGGGACATTAAATAAAATGGAATAGCAATACACCTAAAACAAGCTAAGGGAAATATGATTTTTTTTTTTAATTTTTTTACAAAATGTATAGTTAATCAGAGGAACTCATTATTAACAGATCCCAGGGTGGCTGAGCATTGGGAGGGTTAGGCAGAGTTTGGAGAACACTGAGTAGGGGAATGTGCATTGCCTGATAAAGGCAATGGTTTGTAGGAGTTGTAGGAGTCACAAGAAGGCTCAAATTTAGTATTAATAAGGCTGAGGAGAGATATGGCACATGCATTGTGCTTTTCACTCTGTACTGCTCAAGCACATATAAGTCTACACACACTGCTCAGCATGCTGCAGAGCTGTGGGGATGAGAAAGTGCTAAATTCTCCGGTCAACTAAGAAAAGATTGCAGCTAGCAAAACCTGAAATAAGCAGCCACATCACCACTGTGGCCATCTGTTTTCAGCGCTGTCCCACTGTTCTTGATATACTTGACCCAAAACATCTACAAATCTAAACTTAGAGACCATCAACAGAATTATAAAGGGTTGCCAGATTTTGAGCGAGGGTGAAGGACGGATTGAATCAACCTATCTTCATTCGCCTAACCTATACGCTGAACTGAGCAAATCAGAAAGATATTTAAAACCTATTTTGCAACACTGAAAGAGGTACAATCTTAGCCATCCATGAAACAGTACTGCACAGTGTCTTTAAATACTGTATTAGAACCCAAAAGATGAATATAATTACCACACAAAACACAGCTAATTCTCTCAAAAAGCTGTAATCAATGAACAAATTTAGCTACCTTAAGGATAGCTTCTAAGTACCCCTGTTGGTACAGTTTTGCCAGGCAGTTCTGACCCACAGGGATTTTTAAGACAGCAAGAGAAAGTGATTCTTACACATCCATTGAACCAGATCTGCTATAATACTGCTTGGACTTCTAGAAAAATTCTACAGTTATTTAGACAAGTATCTGAACTGAGGAATGATAGGTCAGGCAACTGAGATGTGAAAGCTGCTTTTAAAGTATATTTGAAAATCAATTTTGTCCTGCCAAGAACTGCTGCAGGTATCAACAACCTTGGGTGATCTACACAGAAGTTTAAAAATCCACTTTGGCTTGATCTGGTGGACTTGGTCTAATACTGTTATTAAAATTCAGCACTACCAAACCAGAAAGCTTAAATTTGAGTTATTATTTCTGGTTGTTTTGCCAGAGATTCAAAAAGCTTTAAGAAATTCTCCATTATATCATTTTCTGTACAGTTAGAGTTGACTTTTTTTTTTTTTTTTTTTTTAAACTATGGATTTAACCTTTCAGAAATTGCATTTAAGTACCATTTAGCTTTGAGTCAAAATCTCCATAGTGATTGGATTTGGAACTTAATTTAATCTCAATATTTTTCTAGTATCACTGGGTGTTATACAGATCTAACACCTACAGATGTCTTGGGAAAGAAAGGAGAACCTCTCTCATGGTTAGTTAATAGCAGGTGTTCTTGACTCCTTAATTTGAGAAAATTCAATATTCCTGTGTATTTTTTAATAGCTTCCTGCTTTTGTAACAGAGTTATGAATAACAATATCCAGAATGGTGACATATATAGTTTTTATGTTAGTTGGCTCTTCCACAGGATTAACATCTGATGGTTTCAACTGAGAAATTCACTCAGAAAAACAGCAAAGGTGTGATAACACTGCACAAGAGTTTTGTAAAAAATTAAGAGCTTTCCCTGCGAGCCAAGCTACTTCCCCTATGCAGAACAAGTTTCAAAACAAGTTTCAGTGAGTCATTTAATTCCTTACACAAATCAGATTTCTAAAGGCATTGTTTTTGTCCTGCGCAGTGGCTCTGAGAAAATCAGTAGCAAGGAAAATTGCTGACAGTGCCTCAGTGTCCTATGGATCTTCATCACAGCACAAGCAGAGGCACATGCTCAGCAACAGCTGGCACCAGACCAAACACCTTACCAGCAAAGGGACTTTAACTCTTCATGAAAAGAAATGGAACGTTTCCCCAGGTACCTACTAAAATGCCAGACCCCTTGTAGGACAGCAAGTTAGCAGCATTGCTAATCAAGAACTGCAACACCAGCTGCTCTTCTTCTGTCAGTACAGTTAAACAGTGTTGACAACCAAAAGATGGCAAAAAAAGCAGCGACAGGAGAAACCACTTTCTATAGCAAGGAAGAAAAATCAATCTGCCTTAAGTCCAACAGCAGAACGTAAGCTCTCCTGTTTAGCTTGGGTTTCTTTGAACAGCAGGTTCTTACTAATGGAACTATCAGATTGTTCGCAAAATGTGTCCATCTGTGGTCAGCTGGATTCAGTGACCTTCCCTCTGCTCAACAGCCAGGGTTTTACAAGTTGCAATGTAGCAGCTATACTCATACTTGCTGGCAGTGTGCACACTCTAAAGTAATCTCAGTGTTTACCAACACTGAAAGAAAATCTACTTAGGCAGCAGGGGTTCAGTTCACAAATGTCTCCTGAAAGAAGTAATCAAAGGACTCTAGTTTTAGAAGAAAGACAAATTACTTTGCTCTGTAAGTATATCTTGATTTATCACTTGGTAACTGCTTCATCTTGTTAGACACTACTTTTTGGAACAACGCATACTGAATACAGGAAATACAGCATAATGAATAAGTTTTAAATGCTGATTAAATCAAATCCATAACTGATAAATATCTGCACAGCTTCAGAATGAAGAGAGGATTTTATCCATGTACACCAGCTAGGAAATGCAACTTGTGCAGCATACTACTAGACATGCCAAATTTCTGCAACAGTTCTGCCATGTTTTCCTTGAATTAATGTCATAGATTATAGTCACTCAGCAAGCCACGCTATGAATATGCAAAGTGTCAATATCTATGCCTAGTATCTGCTAAGCACAAACAATACATTTGGGTTAGTGTAATCAGTACATACACAGACAGTACTGTTGCATCTATTCAAGAAGTAAGAGATTTTTCATGCACAACTGTTTTCCTAAGGAAAAGCTTACTTTTGTCCAGCTTCTCCTTGGCCCGCACAAGGTCCATATTTGTAAGCATAAACAAGTCGAGGGATGAAATCTGAAGTCACAGCTATAACGAATGCATTTGTGATAACAGAAAGAATTCCAATGCCTTCCAGAATCCCATACCAGATTCCTGTATAATAAGGAGGGTATGTTAGCTCCGGGAAAAACGAGGTCCAAAATACTTACTTCAAATACTGCATCCTCTGAAGCAGCTGTCCCACCACCCAAAACCTTTTTATGTAGCTTCTATTAGAGTCACTGACTGAAAATTATTTTTCTTATTGAACAGCAGGACCTCAGTGGACAAGATTTATGTTCCCACTGGGTGGGAATTTTGTTTATCCTGCAAATTATCTCAATGCTCATGAAGATCTTGGTTCCAGCAAACCCCCAAACCATGTGGACAGTTTTAAACATGGTAAGCCTCCTTGCTTATGATGACGGCTATCCAGCCTTTGAGGAGGATCTGCAGTGGCATATGTTCACACAGTGTGTCTGCTGTGAATATATGTAATCCATGATCTGCAGGCCACAAAGGCGTTGCATATAACTTGTGTTTGGCTGGTCAGCACGTACCTCTCTGCATCAGAATCTTCACAGCATGCTAATGCTATATAGTGGTACATGGCCCCCAGTATGCTCAGTTTTAACTGCCTGACAGATCTTGTGGTACAGACACAACAACTCTGATCATGAGGACCATCAGTGAGGAATACATGAAGGGCAGGTTAGATGTACCCATTGATTTTAATGAGGCATCATGCTACCCCTAAAAACTTTTCTGAATAGGGACCAAGTGCAACTCATTTTGAGAAATAATACCTGAATCTGCCTGAAAAACAAAACAAAACAAAACAAAAACCCAACAACTGTTTTTCTGTGCTTTTATTATTTAAATTATATAACCGTCTTTTCAGAAGTTGTCTTCTGTGTATGCTGTGTACTGGCTGACCTCCTCATAGAGCGACATTGTTCACACACAAGGCTTTACTCAGACATAGATTTGAGGTACATGGTAGAGCTCTCTGACAGCAGAAAGACTGGGATTCTGCTATTTCATGGGAAGTGCTGCTATTTTTTGGAGTGCACCAGGGATTCAGCATTGGGCAAATAAGTTAGCTTTATTGTGTCCTTCTGCTTTTGCACACTGGAAGGATGGAGGAGATTTATAATCAATATGTGTCCAGAGAGCCCTTGCAGCAATGTATAGATGAGTGACCTCAAAGTTATGTGAACCCTGTGTTTAGCAGTGTAGTCATTCCTCACTGAGGACAAGTAGTCTCTTGGGATTTAGACCCATCCTGTCTCATGCAAGTGGACCTAGTGGACATAGCCACTGAGTCACAGGTGAGATTTTTGGTCAGGTAAATAGAAAACACACAATAATCTTATCAAATGGTGGCTGCTTTAATTTGACTTTGATGTTTCTGCTGCTCTCCCTAGTTGTTATATTCAAACTGAGCAGTGGCATGTGTTCAGATAGTGTGTCTGCCACAAGAAGAAACCTGCAGAGAACATTGATCACTTCATTACAGCATCTTGGCTGTTAAGTCACCCAGAAAGTCATTAAAGGAAGTTTTTTTGTTTGTTTGTTTGTTTTCCCAATATTGACTATTAATTGCATAAATAGACTGGTATCTGTATTGATGTTTAAAGCTTTTTGGAACAGTCAAATTGTGTATTGTTAATGTGGAAGAAGACTGAAAATTTCTTGAAGTGGTCAGTATTTTGCCCTAAAAATAGCACACACATGTAACAAAGAACTCACCTATATCTTTGGCTCTTGAAGCTAAAGGTCTTCTCCACTGGGTGACAAATTTGTATGCATCAAGCCGAATTTCAATAATATTGTTAAGTAAGGCCAGAAGTGGTGCCAGTGGAAAAGCTGCCACAAAAATGGTTGTGAATCCAAATTGAAGAACTAGGAAAGAAAGGGAAAGGTCACAGTGTAACTATTGAGCTCTAATTCCAAGTTCTCAGATACTGAAGTATCACATGTACAAACATTCCTTATTGTGCTGTACTATACAATAATCTTGTGACAATTATGCAGAACTTTCTAGCCAAATCTCAGAGCAAGGATGACCAAATCAAATGCACATCAATCACCAGAATGGACTTCAACATCTAGATTTTGTAATTTGGAGAAGAGTTTGGAGGTGGACAATCTATGCTTTTAGAAATTTACATTTTTATTCCAGCACCAGTTAGGATCTCTCAATATTTGCAAAGATTAGGGTTTACTGTACAAGTAGGCAGCAGTTTGAAACCTTATGTAAGTTTCCTGAGGCAGGTCTTCAGACTCCCAGATTTGCCATTAATTCGAAAAGAATTGTGTGAGGGAGAAAAGAAAAAAACTTTCATGATAAACACAGTTCGGTCACACAGGGCAAAAGTTTTTTGTTCTTTAACATTTGTTACAGCAGTTATTCTCCCCTTTCCTCTGGATAAAGCAATGCCTTTTGACAGCAAGCTAATTTGTAAACATGAGGCAGTAGATGATGGTGAATTTTAAACATAACCAAGCATCCAAGTCTGTTCCATTCAGTTTAAAATAAAAGCCCAAGGGAACTTCCTTAAGCAAAACCCAGCAAACTTCTTCAGAAACATATACAGGTGAAGAGATGGGCTGCTATTTAGAAAACAACCTTCCTCATATGAAGCCAGATTCAGAAGCATGTCATAAATGCGGGGTTAGCAAACCAGCAGCAGTGTGGTTAGCTGCATTGACTTGGTTTGGCTCTTAGAAATCCACTCCCATTCCTCACCTGACTTGTAAGAATAAGAACTGTTTTGCAGCCTCTTTAGCTCCACACAGCAAGAGTTTAAAATGTACACCAGCCCACATCAAAAAAAGCAATACCATTAAAATCTAGTGAAAGAGAGAGCTAAGGTCAGTGCCATACTCATTTCTAGGTATTCATCAAAGAGTCCATAAGCATTCATAGGCTGCAGATTGTAGTCCTTTTCCCACTGTGGGAAGCTTGTTTTTCTTTGTGTGCCATACTCTTGCCGTAGTTTTCTCCTGGTCCACCAGTTTTGAATTAGCCTACATTTTCAAATAAATTAAAGAAAACAAATAAAGACTGTTATTGGCTATTCATTGATAAACTGGAAGAGGCTGAGCGTGCACAACATACCTTGCAGAATGAATTTTCCAATGCACAGGAAAACAGAGCATTAGTAATGCATGTGGCCGAAGACACAGTGTAATAGGTATGAAAACAGATAAGGCTAGTGGGATGTTACTAAAATGAAAAAGGGGTTTTGACATCTTTTTATTACTTATTTAGCTTATTTTTGTCTATACAAAATGGCAAATCATTTCAGGGTCTGTTTATAAGGCAGGACACAATGTTGTGTGGAGACCGTTAAGCTCTAAGTGAGAAACCAGTAACCAGAGTGCTAATGCTGCTTGATCCCTTCCTGTGTGTGATGGTATCTTTGCACGGCTCTACACTGTGTGGGGGTGGCAGTCCCTGAGCTATCCTGGAAGGGAAGGAAATACATTGAACGTAATTATAGGGTCTGCAGCCAAACATTCCGAGAAATGAGGGGCAGAAAGAAGTGTGTGGACTACTGACAACATGTGGTGGCCAAGAGATTAACAGCAGACTTAAGAGAGCTCTCCACCTCATGGAAGGGGAAGACTGAACTGGACTTCAGAGGAAACATGCTGTTCCTGAAGAAATGCAAGTATAGGGGCACAGGAGAGACTGAGCCAGAATGGAAATGAGTGCCCACGTCTGAAGTAAACACCTTTGCCTCTCCAGGTTAAGGAATTGCACATACTGGGCCAAAAAGGACTTGAGCTCTAATTAGTATAGAAAGCAAAACAACACAAGAGCTTTTCTCCAAAAATGTGGTGGGCCCCTTCATCTCAGCAAGTTAGAAGGTGCTAACTCACCCAAATAATTCAGACAGTCATCGATGTGAAAACTGGTTAAAAAGGACATTCCTGTGAATGAAAGATGGTTGTGACTGATGATTATGGGGCTTTGCCTCTCTTGTCCTGACTATGAGAAGGTGAGAGGGCTGAAAAATGAATTCCTGCAAAAAAGGCAAAATGCAGGATGAGGTGGGTGGGAGACCTATACTCTGAGATGTATCCCAGTTATTTCCTCCTTTGTGTGAGCAGAAACCCATAACCAGTGTTACTAATGTTGAAGACTGACAGTAAAATTCGAAGCGATGTCTTTTTCTGATTTATATTTGAGCAAAATATGAGCAATGTAATGCAGTAAGGTTTTAATATTGATGTGTGTTCTTCTTCCAGGAATAATATCAACTTGAAATTGCAGTTTCCCACCTCCAAATGAAACAATAATTTATACTTTGTTTCCTAGTTATTGCAAATGTACATACAGTGCAGGAGAGAACTGTAAAATACTTTCAAAGGTCTTGAGGTGGTGTTTGTATGAAGCAGAAGCACCACACTGACACACCAGCATTTGTATGAACACATGGAACTATGAAACAATAAAGGCCCTTGCACACCAAACCTAGGGCCTCTCTTTGATACCTTTGAAACCTAGTTTTTAAATTTCAGGTATAAATTTCAAAACACAAGCCAGTGCCATACATATCAGTGTGAGATGAAACAGCAGGCACCGGAGCTCCTGCTGCTAAAGAACACCTGGAGCCCTGGGCAGCATGGCAGACTTCTGCTGTGTGCCCCCATGGTCCTTGTGGGAGCACACACCAGCACCAGGGCTGGACTGCCACCCTGAAATGATGCAAAATAGCACTCTCCAAAACAGGCTGCTGTGGCATCTCTCCTAGGACTATCTTACGGAGAAGTACTCCCCACTATCAGCTTTGGAGTGGCACAGTGCTGGCACTGCCTGGGACTTGGCAGGCAATAGCCAGAGTATGCACGGAGGGGCAGTGATGTTCTAGACTGCAGGGTTGCCTCTAAATCCTCTGGCCATCCATGTGGCTCCAATCATGCTCCTAGCAGAAATAACTGTGTTTTTTTCATACAAAAAGGAAATGTGCTTGCCTGCAGCATATCAGGGCTAGAGAGGTAGTGTGAAAGGGCTGGAGAGAAAACACATCTCCCAGTAGAACAGGTTTAAGCTTCTCACATTGCTGTGACTGTGTGATTTGTGTTGTGACTCTAAATGAAGGGACTGACTTTACTTAAAATAGTTTATTCCTATTAAAGCACTTGTTTTTAAACAACCCCCTCTTATCTACTTCTGTCACCTTCTTTAATTCTCTTCAGTGTTTATTATTAGGTTTCAAAATCCCTATTAGTAGGTAGCAGAAAGATCTAATGAAAACTGACAAAAGAGTCTGGGAGCGGAAAAAGAAGGATCAATGTTGCTGCTGCTGTTCCCCACTCCGCTAATTCCTCCAGCCCTAACAGCTGCAAAATCCTGGCGAGAAGCGCGCTAGGCACTGGCTGGGGAAGACAGACAAATAGTGAATGTTGAGTACCTTGATTGACCATTACTCTGTGCATTTAAATCATTTACTCCATTATCCTTACGGCTGGATGTGATCACCGCAGAGGCTGCCTGAAATCACTGCTGCGACACGTTCTGCAGTTCAGGCACCGACCTCTGCACTAGCTCTGCTGCGGATCCTGCAGCAAGGCAAATCCCTCCGAACTGCAGAACTTTGCAAGGGCAAACTTTCTGACAATGTCAACTCTCTCTAATGTTTTCACACTTGCTAATTTCACTTGATGATCTGCCACAGTCTCTAGCATCAACTGTCTCTATTAATCATGCTTATTAAATACTAATCAATAAGAAATGAACCAATAGAAAATGAATAACTGTCAACCTTTGTAGCTAGGGCACAGCTCCACAATACCCAGAAGATCACCAGGGAATTTGTCTACATACCAGTCAGTACATTTTTCTATCTCTGAGAGCGAATATGCCAGCAATGCATTTTTTCCAGCTCATACCTGCCCTTTCAGGCATCTTTTATCACCCAGCAAGGAGAAATCCAATTTAGAATTTCCTGGTATAGATAAAAAATGATACATATAATATTGCCTGTGCAAGGAATACAGTGGTCCTACAGTTATTTTTAAGGAGTTTTGAAACAGGGAATATGATTTAATAGAATCAAGTATTTCTCACATATTATTTATTTGTTAAGATCTATATTACACTTTCCTTTTTTTCAAACCGTATCCAACATAAAAAACCTACAACAACAACTATCTCTACAAGTCTGGAAATCTAGCTTAAGAGCTGTCTGTCTTAAGGGAAATTTTCTATATTAATGGCTACTGTACCTTGCTTTTATGTAACTGGTCATAAAAAAACAATAAACTTAGTATCCTTCTGTGACCTACAAAAGCATAGACATTATGTTTACTTACGGGTAGCCCAGTTCCATGAAATTATTCCATGTCTGCTTTAGCACCATTATAATACCCATTTGCATACAGAGATCAATAAGGCATCCACTAGGGTGGCACTACAGAAAAAAGAAACAAAAGGTTAAGTAGAAATAATGCTCAGTTTAAGCATTTTTTAAAGAGCAAACACTTATATTAGACAATTTACTTAAAGGAAATTTAATGCTGTTCTCTTTAATGTTTCTTATAATATAAACTTACGGGAGCATACAAAACTGTATCATACCATGACCCCTGTAAGCCTATCATCTAATTCTCTGCAGGGGACAGAATCAGCTGAAACAAATATGGTTTTCACACTAATACGGCTAATATGTGCTGTGGTTTAACCTGGCCAGCAGCTAAGCACCACACCAGCTACTCAAGTAACTCTATCCTCGCTGAAACCAGGACAGTATGTTATGGAATTGCGGGTAGGATAGAGGTAAACGCTACCAAATTTCTCCAAGGATTACAATAGCTTTTAAGGAGTCTGATTATGCCTCAAGTCAAAAAATGAAGAAAAAATTTCTCCTGGCTGCATATGCAAAGAGTTTATGCCTAGAGGATAATCCTAATACTGTTTATTGAGTACTTATAAGGTATACGACTTAGTAGATTCCTGAAAGTATTCTCTTCTTGAAGAACTGAAAGTCCCTAACTGTCAAACAGCAGTTCTCAGTGTCTCTTTCTGAGTGCTTACTTGTTTTAGCCATAGGTCCAGGCCTTGAAGAAATGGTGTTGGTCTGGGGAGAGATGCTCAGCTAGTAAAAATTTAGGCAATGCCATAGAGAAGACACAGAAAGTGCCCAAAACTTTCTGCCCTCAAACAGCATTTTGTATAATTGACTTTGCAGATCCAAACAGTGGAGTCCAAGATGTATCGTTAAATCCTGGGTATTATGGGTAAGTGAAGCAGATTACTGTCACATAACTGGAACTATTTCTCTTTACTTTTTAGGGAGAAAAAAACTGAAATTAGTTATGACCTGTAACAAAACATAATATGAATTTCTAATACATACTGCATTATACAGTCCTCATAATCAGGGTCCCTGCTGAGGTTTCTGTTGACCTCATTGAGTTTCTTTTTAGATTAACAGGGTAGCACAAACACTTTTTAATTAACTTCACTAGCATTATTATTAAATCATCATCCTTCTATTTTTAGGAATCATCACACAAGCAAATATAGCCTAAGAGAGGTAGATGAAGTACTAATGAAGTAGCAGTGATGTTACAGCCATAACACCACTAATGTGCTATGTACACTGTGGTCTGAATATAACCAGGGACACCGGCCTAGGCTATATCATGTTCTTTTTGCAGCAGCTTAGGTCAACTTGGTCCCCCTCAGACTTTGGAGGGTTGTTCAGTCTATCTGCCCATTTATTACTTTTTCCTTGAATGTACAGAATTCACTACTTCAAAATTAGGACAGCCTTTTCAAATTATTCATTTTTTGCTAATGTTTGGATGACCTCTGTAAATGAAAATATTTAGACATCTGGAAGTGTTTGTAAATTCATGTTGGCAGTGTAAAGACCTGCATTTTCCACTTGCCGTTTGTCATGTATTTGCAAAGCTGTTTCCATTATTCATCTGCAAAGCAGGAAAGAAACCACAGGATTTGACTGTACAAACAGCAGCACTGAATGCTACAGGACCAATACAGAAACTGCTGCTGTTCACCTTCAATAACTGGTTTTTGAATTCTGAATGTATTTGCCAAAAAAAAAAAGGGGTTGGTACTTGACTTGCAAAAGCAATCCCTCACTTCTCTCTAATTTCATATGACTTTGTAAACATCCAACATTATGTTAATCACTCTTTCGGGAAGTTTGTTCAGGTGTTTTGGTCAATTTTTAAGTACATTTTATGTATCTATGTTTTAAATTGCTATTTTATTAATATAGCTCCCTGGTCAGCAAGGCTAGAAAAGCTGAAAGGAAGGAATTTTTCAGAAGCAAAAATTTGTCAGATTCATATCTGACTTTGATTCATTTTAAGGATGAAAGCCTTCCAACACAAAAATGTAAGAAAAGGCTAAACTATACAAATGTGATGCACAGACTGAAACTGCTAGCACTGAAAGGGCATATATCAATATAAGGATGGTTTTGTAGCAGATGGTAGAGTGTCAGCAGTATGGAGTCAGAAAGCATCTCAAAACCCAATAGCACACTCAAAAATACTTAGACAGAGTTATGTGTCTGCCTCTGCTTGCATTTACTGCATCTGTGGGCAGCAAATAAATCAGTGTGTAGCTTATTTCAGTATCACAAGAGTTAGCAAGCACCCACCTCTTCCAGTCTCCACCGGTTTATCAGCCTTAGGTAGGCACCAGGGTGTCCTGTAAATCTTTAACACACAAATATACATCAACGATGTTGTATGAGCAGTCTGTTCACAGCAGGAGAAGAAAGCTCACACTGTTGTTTTAATCTAATGTCACCTTAGCATGACTAACTATAAAAGATGTTGTGCAGCAAAAATGATTTGGCGATTCCTGGAATAATTCACATGAAGGGCTAAATATATTTTTACTTCAAGTTTTATGTGAATACCAAGTACTGTGCTGTTTGATGTTCAGCATATGCAGAGCAGAGAGGAAATGTAAATAAAACTGCTTATGTCAGTCAAAAATGGTTTTCAACTGCCAGTCCATTTTCTTATTCAGGCTGTGGTATCTGCCTTTCCATGAAATCAGTGTAAATGTTAGTTTTCCCTAGGAAAAAAAATCTGATGGCTCCTAATTCATTGTTAACAGTTCAAATCTCATAATAAAAGCAGCAAAGTATTCAATACTCAGAAAGAAAAAAAAAGACACAATGTTGAATTATTTACTTACCATACAAATTACACACATGAAGAGAGAGCTAAGTGGCCTGCATGCGTATTTATTGGGGGTGGCATCAGTTCCCAGTTGTGAAATTGCTAAGAGTTAGCATTAAGTCAATACGATGCTAGGAAATGAAAACTACATGTCTGTTTCTGGGCCTTTGAAAAGAAAATAAAACTGTAATTTGCCCACTTTGCTAGTAAGAAATTTGCATTTTAAGATGTGAGATAGTATGGTCCTATTTTGTTTCATTACTGACAATCTTATTTCCTCTCTCTACTTATTTTGTGAATATGAGGTTGAAGATATCAATCCTACCTTCCAAGGAAGAACGCTATATAAAAGGTAGAGCTGTTCAGGTTGACAAACTGAAAAAGAAACATTTTCAGAGTGAAGCTGTTCTCCCACTCAGATTCGGTACGAGGCTGTTCTGTGAAGAAAGAGAGCAGAGCCTGAGAGGCTTAATCAGATTAACAATTTCACTTGGCACAAAGGCTGCAGGCACCTATCTGAGCTGGCAATGTGTTTGTAAATAGCCTGCTGATTTCAATATATAAGCTGACAGTAGAAATTGTATCCAAAAGAAGCACACAGCAAGCTAGCTTGTAAAGTCTCAGAAACCTGTTTAGGTATCTGGATACGTATATTTCCAGGAGACTGCAAGATAACATGTATATTCTTACAGACTCAGGTTTTTCTCTCATTTCCCGCTCTGCAGCCTACCATGATGACACAGATGCAAAGCATGTCACTATAAGCTGTGCCTTTTTGTTACAAATGTCACACTGAACCGAAGTAAATCCTCCTTCTGGTTCTGTTTCATGGATGTGCCTACCTTGCTGGCACATAAGGACTTTATACAGGTATCAGCAGGGTGCCACTTTCCTTGTCCCAGGGAGCTCCTCACAGAAGATGGAGAAAAAATACTTTGCAATAGATGGGTAGGCAAATGGGAAAGGGGAAGACATATGCCTTCACTTCAGCTTGGCCCTTAATCTACAGGGTAATCAAGGCAGGAGTTAACAAAATAACTACCACACCAACACACCACTACCATGTCCTGCAACTACTTTCCAGTAGTCATGAACCTGTTTGTTACTAATACATTGCTATGAACAGGAGTAATCAGAGAAGTAGAGGTAGTTATGACAGTTCTGGGCATCATAATGGTAGTACTTGTATATGTACTTCAAAGGGTGTACAATCACAAAAATGATAAACTAGATTCTCTTTAATTGGAGCCACACTACCCATGAGGAAATTTCAAATAGATGACTCAACAAAACTGTAAAATAGACTATTAATTAACAACTGCTCTATAAATTTGGAAGTAACTTGTCAAGAAAGCCAAGTCTGTGCATGCCACTACATATATATTCAGCTAAGCAGAAAGAAATGAAGCATTGTGGATTTTTGATGTCAGTCTGTGGAAAGGATAAGTTTGACTTTTATAGGGCTGCTGCAGCTGAAGCTTTGCTCATACTTCTATCAGAGTGAATGGCAAAACTCTGGAGTAACACAGACATTAGCTCCAAAAAGGTCATGTAAAATACGAAGAAGGACATCCTGAATGTAGCTTTGCTGCCAAATCCACTCTGAGCTTATTACACTGATAAAGATCATTCAAATTAAATCAGCTACTTAGGCCACCAGAGTAAATAGCACAATAAAGGCTGAACATGGTCAGAACAGCTTGACCCACTGAGTCCTCAACACAAGCGCTATCTGCAGAGGCTACAAGAAGCAGACCTACCTTGATGATAACCTGGCAGAAAGTAATCAAACTTCAAGGTCTCTAGACCATGTCTTACTGTCCCCAGGATGTCAAAGGGAAAAAAGTGCATAGCCTACACAAACCACATACTTGAAAGTTGTATTTCTTAACTGTAACTAGTAGGTGTCTTTTCCATGGATGCAGAATGGCAATAATATTTTAAATTTAAGACATAAAAATGAGGAATCTTAATTTAAGAAACAACAGAACAAAATGCTACCTCACACCGACACACTTTGAACACATCACCTAAGACTTTCCAGATGTAGAAAAGCCCTGACATTAGCTAGCATTAGCTGTTCCTCTATCCTCTAAGCAGAGGTGGAAATCTGTAGTCCTGGTCCAAAATATATTACTGAACATCAGCAACGTACACAGATAATCCACAAACTCTGAATAATCTCCTAAAACAACTTCTCATGCACATTCAATGATATGGTTGATTTAGCAGGACTTTAGCAAGCATTTCATTTCAGGCTTCTTGACATCAAGGAGCCCTTGCCAACTGCCACCAACCACTACAATCTTCCAGTGTGATCAAGATCTCCAGAGACTGCCTGAGCTGAAGGTAGATGAGTGATTTGCTACTCTAGTACAAGCTGACTGTAAAACCAAAGAAATATGTCAACCTTACCCTAGCATAAAGATCACCTTTAAGGCTGACCTGAAAAATTACTTAAACTTAGAGCACCACTAGAGTTCAGGTGTTGGCAAAGCTGACAAGTCACCTTGTTATTTTCCCTCCCAAATACTGACCCTCCTACACAGATATGTTTGAGAGTCAGTAAGAACTTCAGTTTCAAGCTACAAATCTGGCTTCCAAAAGTGATTCCCTTGTTTCCAGGTTTCTGCAAAATCTGGGAGTTTTGAACATTCAGTCTCTCTGAAAACTTATGCTTCTGCCCCCATGGTAACAACTTGTTTAACTTTTTACAAGGTAAGGGGTTGGAACAGGAACCAAGGACTGCAGGTGGGTTTCTTGTTACTGCTGATTCAATCGCACTATAGCTTAGTTGATACACTTCTTTATTAAACTTAAGAAAAACATTCATTCTTATAGATATAAAATTAATCAGGACTTTTCATATCTATACAGACAGTTTGAATGCTGTCACAATATAGGGACAAAAAATCAGCACAATATCATTGAACTGTGTATTTAACACCACTTACCTAAATTTGTCAGGAAAAGAGCTACCTTTTCATACAGCTGTAACAGAGAAGAAACAGCCTCTTAGAACATGGCCAATTCAAAAACTATAGTACTGTTTCTAAGTAATTGCTTTTACACGTTAAATCTGACATTCAAATGATCCCTGTGATGCTCTGGCAATGAGGATAATAAAACTATATAGTAATAATACAATAATCAGAGAATCAATCAAAGAATAATGATATTTGTAAAGCTTGTACACATTGCTTTTCATCCCCAATACATGTGGAAAAAAAGCTATCACTGTCCCTATTTTATGTACACAGTGAAAAAGTGTTTGACAACTTTTCCAAAACACAAAGCAGAATTGTAGATTGGGATTTTTGTTTTAGTTACTTATGGAACATTTATCTCACAAAGAAAACCACTCTGTGCTCTGGGATGCAGTTTTCTGGTGCTTTTTTGTTTTTCTTTCTTTTTTTATCCCCTTTTTCTTTTTCCTTTTGTTTTCTTTTTCTCTTTCTCTCTGGTGCTGAAAGGAATGAAAGTCACTGGGGAGTCAGGGTTCTTCAGAGAAAGCCTTTCATAATCCCTACCTCCAGACACATATTTTACCCTGCGTCAGTGATGCTGTTCTAAATCCTAAGTGGCACTTGCTGAGATTAACACGTACCAAGATCTCAAATTCTCTGTGAAACTGCTAACTTAATAAAGCTTACAAAAACTAACTTGGAGTGTTTCCACAGTTACTGTTTGCAAAGAGCTTTTGAACCTGTAAAGCACACCACCATCATTATTCATGTAAATTAATACAACTATTTCCATTTGCTTCAAATGAGGCTAGGGCCTGCTCCCACAAAATGCTAAATGTCCTTAATTCTCACTGATGCATACAGGGGTAAAAAACTCCTCATATTTCAGGCTCAAGTACTTAGTTATTTCTGAAGTTCATATAAGCAATGTTTCTTTTTATTTGCAGTTATCCCTATAAACTGTTGTTACTTAAATTGAAGTACAATTTATAGATTAAACTGACTGTTTAAGATCTGAAGTTATCCTGAATTATCTCATCTGTGTTAACAACCACTTCTTACTATGAGCAGCTTTTTGCTGCCTTTGGTGTAAAAGGTTTTGATTCAAGTAATGAAAAAGATGGTTTCTTCTAGGCTTAAAAGCATCTCCTAAGGGCAACTGTAAAAGTGCTAAGTGTCTGGATGGTTTATATCTTGATCCCAGCAGGGAGTACACTATTTTATAAATGTACATTGCTCTGTGGATGTGGGTATCAAACCTGTATGTTGTTGCTGTTCCTCGTGGAACAGTAAGACTGCACTAGAGATTCTCTTAACAGCATTTGGACCAGATTACCTGCTACTGCAGTTTATCACTACTCATCCCAAGGGACCTCCTTTAGGATTATATAGTTGTTCTTATTTTCTGTGGACAGTGTCACTGGAATTAACAGCTTTTATTAACCTAAGTAAAGCCAATGATTGTTCCCAGGTCAGGCAGCATGACTGTCTGGGTGATTTTACGCTTGAAGATCAGATCATTCTGTCATGATGGATGCATCAGTGTATTTACCTAGCTCTCAGAGCATCCAGTCTAGAATTTACTTGTGGTCTGTACCTTTCCTCTGATGATTAGAGAGGTTGTTAACTTGTATTAGAATCACTGGCTGTTTTCCAGGCTTCCTAGCAGTGAATTCCCTACTGTTATATATGTCTTGGTCCATTCTGGTTTTATTACGCTGTCTTAGCTTTTTCTATTGCTGTTTTTCTTGAGTCACGGTTTGTACACGATTCAACTACCTACTTGCTGATGGGAAAAAAAGATTTTTTTTTTCAAAAGAAACCGCACTACTGTCCTTCAGTAAACTACATTCATCCATCATAGGAAGTGAGGTTTTATGTTTGTAACTCCTCTTACTAATGCAGCTAATGCAGTTTCATATTTTGGGGATCTTTTGTTTCCATGAGTGATATCCAGTTCTAAGGATACGGTGCCTATTGCATGGCAATGTGCACAAGGCTTAAGGAATCCATCTTTGCAGTGCTCTATTAATTTGATATATTTTGGGAAATAAAGTTTCTCAAAAGGCAACCTCAAGCCATCCTTCATTATTTTAAAAATTTCTCTAAGATGTAGAACTCTTTGAGAACCAAATATTTTTGTTTGTGCAATATTGCTTTGTTGCTGCCTCACTGCATATACAATGGCTTATACTGAGGACTTGGAAACAGATGCTGTACTGACATAGATATATATAGTTTTCTTTTTATTTCTTCTATGCTTATTGTGTGCTCTAGGTAGATTAAAGAAAATCCCCCAAAGCTGCAGATAACAAACAATAAATCAAAAATAGCATAGAAGAAGAGAGCCCTCAGTACAAATTCAAAGAGAATTAACAGCTTCCACCTCTTCTTTCTGCCCTTTCTCAGCCTATTGTTCCACCCTGGGGGAAACATAGTCAATAGTTCTTGATAGACTGTTCTAATCACCAATCCAGTCTTGCCTATGACAAGGGAGAAGTGAAGTCCTGCCACAACACTTGGAACCTACTGCTGTATAAAAGATGGGCTGTTAGAATTATTTTTTTAGATGATGGAAATGCTTGGCTATTACACAGGTAAGAAAATAATCTCCAAGCCAGCCCTTGTAAGCATGCAGGCCTGAAATAACACCTTATAATTCCTCTATAAGTTGCCCAGGCAAGTCAGCATATGTTCTGAAGCAAAGCCTAACATGCTCTTGACAGAAGACTCTTGCCATTGAGTGGGCAGAGATACTCGGCCCTGGCTCCAGTACCTGGATGATTCATAGGCTGATTCCTCCTCTCCCTTAAAATGCATTCTTATAATGACAGTTGACAAAACACACTTATCTGAGAGTAAAAGGCCATACATTTCTTGCCAAGATCAATTAACAGAAGGCACATTGCTACCACAGCAGTATCTGCATCTTGATGGGAGGATGAAACTCTTCCCCTATTTAGTCTATGGTAAATTCTCTTACTGGGGCTGTTGCTACCTGGAAATGCCCAAGCCCAGTCCCAAACCATTTCACATGTCCACAGTAGGCTAACCTCAGCCAGCCAGCAACCCCTTCCCCCCAAATGCACCTAGATCACATCTCTGCTGCCGTCACCTTGAAAAGGCCATAAGCAGCTCATGGAACAAGTCATGTCTGCTCAAGCCTTGTGAAGCTTTCACCCCTTCTGCATATATGGGCATTGTATCTGTACATGCATATCCTGACTGGTGCTACCATGAAAACTGAAGCTGAAATAACAGAAATTAGTTTAAATAAGAGCTAAGCTTGGCCACTGTATTTAAAAAAGAACAACCAAACACTTATTAAAAACAAGGATATTAATGAAACAGACTGAAACCTGCAAACATGAAAAAGGAAAAAAAAAAAAAGAGGCAAAGGATAAAACAGAAGCATGGACATGTCTTCCTAAAACATTTTTAGAACAATCAAACATGCTTTACTTAATGTATTGGTTTCAGAATTGTACTTTACATAAGTGGTGACATGTCCATAAACAAAAATGTCATGTCCAGCTTAGCAAGGCACCGTGTAACCTCTGTTTCTGCTGAAGTCAGGATTTGAAAGTATTCAGTA
Organism: Cygnus olor; assembly: GCF_009769625.2. Classification (NCBI taxonomy): domain Eukaryota; kingdom Metazoa; phylum Chordata; class Aves; order Anseriformes; family Anatidae; genus Cygnus; species Cygnus olor. Next base: position 45,462,153 of record NC_049169.1, read on the forward strand.
CTCTGCAGGCTGAGATATCTACCAATCTGGTGACTCACTTTGGATATATGAGTTTTACTCACCACATTCAGTAGCATGATAATGCAAAAGTTGATGCACACTGCAGTCCCTGTAGTTGCAACCTGAGAGTTATTCCTGATTAAAGCCCACTTAAAGGCAGCAAAAGTGCTGACAGTCACAACACGGTAAATAACAATGCCAAAAACAGCAGCAATCACCACACATATCTGAAGGAGGAAAACAAAACAAAACAAAACAAAAAAAGAGAGAGAGAACAGGCGTTAACTTTTTTCTGAAACTCAAAACTGTACCAATGAAAAGAAAGGCTTGAAATATACACCAACTTTGGTTCTAGAGAAAAGTTTCAACATGAACATTCCTCTTATTCTGAATTCGTTTTTATTTCCATAATGCAAAATACCTATAAAGTCATAATAAAATAATCTTTCATTTTAAGCATTTTCTTGACCAATGTACCTGCTCCACAGCATTAATGTGGAAAACAGTATTGCCAGCTCTGGGAACTGGGAATTTTTCTTACACGCATGTTTGACAATGTACAAAGGCTATTCTCAAACTGATGTCCCAATGTGATGGTGTTGTATCTGGGGTGGAATTTGTGCTTCACGCTTGCAGGAAAAAGTCTCCATTTGTAAGCACTGCCTCGGCAACAACCATGGCAAGCTCCCCTTGCAAGCTGTTTCTTGCTACAGTTCTGTAAAGATTCTATCTGGGGAAGGTAACAAATTCAATTGCCCTGGTAATGTCTTCTCTGATGAGTCTTTCAGCAAATGTGACAGTTATAATGTGAGAGCCATGCAGCTGAGCCAGCCTGCTAAATCGCTTGATGTTCCATATGCAACAGTTGAACACTAAATGACAACTGTTTTCCATCGTGACCAATTTATGTCACAGTTTAGCAAACCACCTAAAGGACAAACAGTTGGGAATTAGTATGGGTGACTCATCTCATACAAATGCTGACACAGTACCCGTTAGCTATCTTATTAGCTAGTGAGAGTTTCTTCAGTAAAAGACAGATAGTGCTTCCAAAAGCTAGATGTATACTGAAGTTATGCAAAAACAACTGAAACCTGTCAAAACCAAAGCATATCTAAGGTAATTGGATGGGAAAAATGATTTTGAAAACATTAAGTGCTAATCAAGCTGCTTTCATATTTTATTAGCGACAACACTGTCTGACATAATCACAGTGCAGAAGAACAAAAAAAGTTAGGTGTGTGTGAATGTGAAGGGGCAGTTTATTAGATTCTCTGCTACCACTGGCAGCACGTAGAAACATTGCAGAGTTACTGAGTTAGAGGATTGCCTCTGGATTCCCTGCATAGTGCCAAGAGGAAGGACCCCTTTCCTTTGGTAACAAGGAACCACCGATCCAGTTGAAGCTGTATTTATAACTGCACTGTGAGTCAGTCCTGTGAGATTTTGAGAAAAGCTCTAACTTGAAGTTTTGGTAAGCATATCTCCTGTGCTTAAAACTATTCTTTTTAAGGGATATTTTTTACCTAAAAGGGGAAAAATCATTGTTTTTCTAACTCATTGGAAGCCCATATTATGCCAACATTAAAAAGTATCTTCAGTGAAAACAATCCTTGTCTTGTTTCAAGGACTATTATGGAGACAATTTGTAGGGCAAGGCTACTCTCTCTGGCACTTTGAGCAAGATCTACCACTAGGCCAAGAAGATTAATGAATGCCTTTCCAAAGGGTAGAGAGTGAAAATTGTCCCCTTCAAGAAAAAAAAAAATATATATATATATAGGCAAAATACAGAAACACACCTGGAAAAGCACTAGTAAATTCCACTGGGGTCCAAGTTGATGACAACTGTGTTTTCAAGACAATCCTACTGCTACTGCTGTCATGTGAATAATAGTGAATAACAGATTCAGTAGAGTTAGGGGATAGGGAGCATTTTAGCAGAAATGCATGCTGCTCTGTTAGGAGAGACTTCCCTGATGCATGTAGCTTTGTGCTTTGGAAGGGGGAGGGATGCCTCATTTTAGAGAAGGAACATCAGTTTCTTTGTTTCAATTGCACTAGGAATATAAGCCCTCTTTTCTTACCCCTGCAGTACACTTAAAAAATAGGAGATATCTTTAATCACTTTAGTCACCTAAGCTAAATTCTCTGTAGAGTATACAAAGAACAACTGACTCCCCCATGGTACCTCTTCATCACTCTGCCTTATCTACATGGGGAGGGTAAGGAAATTCATTCAGCTGAAGTTGGTGCCTAAATGTGATAATATCACTATTCCAGCACTTATATAGTTACACATAGCCCTATGCATATAGCCTTAGTAATACTCCGGAATCTGGACCTCGAAAGAAAGATTTAACTAACTGTGAGAGTCTGTGAAGAGTAAACTAGTGCGGGACTTCACAGAAACTCAGGATATTTGCTCTGTGCAGATTTCCAGTCAGCAGTAAACATGATAGAGCTTATGGCACTTTCAAGCAGTCATATGCAGTATCTCCATACTCTCTCATCAGAGATAAAGTTACTTTGTATTATTTTAAACAGGAAAAGAAATAAAAGTTCTCAAACCATAAAAAATATTCCAGATGCAGAAACAATGAGTCTGCTGCATTTATCTGCAAATGCTTGATAAGGCTCTGGCTTTCCGGATATGGGGTTCATTCGTTCTTTCTTGGAGTACTTGGCTTCAAACTGCGGGCGTATTTCCTCCTAGAGAACAGACAGACAATGTTCATGTACAGTACAGCTAGGAAAGACTCTGTAGGAAACTTCAGATCATTTTTTTTTCAGATCACCGTTAACGAGAATTACACCTTGGAATTCAGCAGCTGGCACAGCTACTATAAAAGTTGAGGTGGGAAATCAGGTATCCGTCATGAGGACTCAAATACATCACTATACCCATAAAACCATATTGGAACCATTTAGTGAACTCCCCAATTGGCTACTTATCTAAACAATGCTTTTTCAAACTATATGACTGCAAGCCATGTCATTTCAACATCGATATCACAGGGTTTTCCAGACTGGTATTATCCTATTTATACTGTAACTTTACAACAATGATGGGAGGATACTCCTTTTTCCAAACCCAATTGCTGTTTGCTTGATAGTTAGGTAACAGCAGCAAAAGACTCTCATTATTTAGAGAGGCCATGCCATCCAGTATTGCTCAATTCCTTTCTAGCTTGGACAATACTAATAGCAGGAGCAGCTTTCAGCAGCAGACATTTCAAGTCTTGCTTTGCTGTAATACTCTCTTCTCAAATGAAACCTGGGGATTTCTTAGACTGCAACTTGGTTACATCCCTTTACAGCTGTGTTAGAAGACAGGGTTCAGCTGAGACTGTGTGGTTTTCAGCTGCAGTACAGCTCCCCCCCCGGCCCTGCCATCCAGCAGGTTCACCACCAGCCTGTCCTGGCTTGTCCTGGGCCACGTCTCCCAAGTCTGACATCAGGGATGCTGCCAGAGACAAGCGCAAGCACCAGGCTGCTGGGATGGACTCTGGCAGCTGCTGGCAGACCATACACATCGGATCGAGTGTTACAGTGCTCTGGTGCATGCTGGAGAACTGGCTCATCGTACAGCTGGCTATGAGGAAGCACAGAGGCACCTCTCAACTGCCTTTGCAGCTTTTCTGCCAGGCTTCTGCTGTGCATTTTGTTGTAATAGTTAAGAGCCCAATGCACCGATTTCGTTCACTTCCAACACTTCAGCTGCTCTTAATTGAACTTTGCCTGACTGAAAGTTATTGATTATGGCTATAGGTTAATCATTCTAATAGCTTAGAAATAAGCAGACCTTAAATGGCTACATTGAAACTGGTGAATGTTAGTTGCTCATGCAAGCCTTTAAGATGTGAATAAAAATAAGATATCCTAAAATCCTACATCCTTTTAATAAAATTCCTCTGGGGAAAGAAAAAAAGTCTCATTCTCAGTCTTAAATTTTGAAGGCACTTTCTCAATACACTTAATTTCCAAATTTGAACAGCAGCCTGATAACATGCTATTTAAATAAAGATGAGAGTCATATATGCTTGGCTGCAATGTTTGTCTAAGTATGTGCTTGAGGGAACCAGCACTGCATTAGCTAGTGGCTAAGCTAGACAAGCTATCATCTCTTTTCTCTGCCTATCCCTATGATTAAACACAGACAAAAATCTGCATGTGTAAAAAAAAAATAGAGAAAGTGAGAATGCAACATGGCATACAGGAAATAAGCTTCTGAACCTTGGCAGAGCAAAACTTATTTGGGGTATTCACAAAGGCAAAGCATGTTTCTGTGGAGGCGGGGTACTACCTCGCTCTTATTCTGCCCTGCTCACATTGTTTCTGCCATACCAGGGCAGAAGGCTGTTGAGAAGACGAGAATCTAGCAATAGAAACAATACAAGTAATATTACCATGTGCCCAGGGACATCCAAAAGGACAGAGTGTGATGGCATTGAAGCAGGGCACTCGAGAACTGAGCTCTGCAGATTGTGGAAGGGCTCTGCCAGCTGACCCACTGAGCAATATGCAAGAAACCCTTTCTTTTCTGCAGCCCTTTCTAAGCCAAGGCTTGATTACATTTTACGATCTGCACTATAAGGAAGTTTTCTTACTGTACACACCTGTCCATAAATCTAGGTATCTTCTACAATCTCCAGTCAATTCAGATAATGCAAATGCAAATGCTATTTTTATAGATAAATCTCCACACAGAACTGAAACTCTGGCATGAACCTTCATACCTGTTTAATGACACTCAGCAATGCTGAGCACAGCTTTGGGAAGGAAGCGGACAGTCCTGTATCTGCCTCACATTAACAATATACAGAAAGTGACACTGAAGAAAACGAAAAGTGCACTGCAAATAGTGACAGAAGACATAGCTTGGAGTCCCAGGAACACGGTGCAGTTGGTTTCTTGTTGCACACCCAAGGCAAGACCCTGTTACTGTCCATGTTTCCCACCTTGCATCTCATTTACAAGGAAAGAAAATACAGATATGCAGGGCTGAAGGAGGCAGTACATCTTGTCCCCATGTCCCCAGGCTGGGGGACCCAGACACTCCAGGGGCTGTGGCATGCCTTCCTTTAGTGAAAAGCTGTAGTGGTCAGGAATTCACAAGGTCATGTATGTGAATAGTTTGAATTCTCCTTCCCGTTGTCTTAATTGCTTCATTTCTTCGTCTCTTCATTTAGAACAGAAAAGTGACAGTAACATGATAGGAAGCCCTATAAATCTTTTTTTTTTTTTTTTTTAATTTCAATCTATTGTTGGTAGGAATTAGCAAATTTCCCTTTGTAGCAGAACATTTTTCAATTTGACAATGAAAATTGAAAGAAGCAAAGGCTAGACATGGCAGCTAATGTTAATAAAAACAACAATTTTCATTAATAGAAGCTTGTGACTTAGAATGGTAATTAGAACTGTTTAATTGATTTCTGTGACATAGCTAATAAAAGAAGTTGGCTGGTTTGTCCAGTGCTAACTGAATGGAATAGAGAGCGGAAATCTAATTGCCAGAGATTTTATTAGAAAGCAGGATTTTTAGGAGTAACATTTCATCTTATGGAGACAAAGTTTCACTGACGTACAACATCATGATCAACTCCACAAGATGTGACTTTTTCAATCTACAGACATTTTTCAATAAAACAGGCTGTTCTCCTTCCCTCCTTCTCAAACATGCATCATTCAAATTCTCTCTCTCTCTCTTTTTTTTTTTTTCCCCACAGAAGAAACTATTCTGGTTTCTGGAATATCAAATACAGATTAATGTGTACTGCCTTAGCCCAGACCTTTCTGCACTAGAAGATCTACTCTAAATTTCTTTCTGCAATATATCCTTTTCTTTCAGGAGGTTTCTGAGTTCTTCAACAAGTGAATTCTTGTAGAAATCCAATCTTTCCTAATCCAAGTATATATTGTCCTGTTTATCCCAGATGTAGAAAGGGGATTAACCAAAAAAACTACCGAAGTCTGAATCTTGATTACTGGGACAATGACAGCAGGGCCACCCATGGAACTAAGTCTCCTTTGCGAAGGCCATGATTTGCATGTCATCCTGCTTGCAGCTGAAGGCAATTGCAAAGTGAAGGTGGACTTCGAACCACAGAACAGGGAAATAATCTCAATACTTCTTCACCCTGGGACACATGCTTCCAAATCTGTGACTGTCTTGGTGTCAATGTCCAGCAAAGAGCCCGGTGGCAAAGGAAAAGTGCGTTATCTGATACTTTTAGGAGAGAAGTCAGTGATCAGTAGAGCTGACCTTAAAGCAAGAACATTTTTGAGTGCAGCAGGGTTGGGCACTGGCAGCTGTAGCATCTCCAGAGAAGACACCTCTGGGAGGCAAGCAGCTCCCGCCTCTGGGACCCCACTGCACCCTGAACAAAGTAGAAGGGAGGAGGTGATGTCTCAAATGACAATTGGATACTGATGCTCTGATATCTGTTCACATAAATCTTTGAGAAGCAGCCAATTGAGTTCTTATTGGCATGTTTAACCTCTAATTCAGGAGGGAAAAGTACCATCTGGCACACTGCTTCTGAAAGGCTTCTGCTTCCTGATCTAGAGACTGAAAAAACTCCCTCCAGAATGGCTCAGTGAATAGCTGTGGAGCAGGTACACTCAACACTGCCCTGGGATACATGATTATGGCCTTGTTGACAGACCTCACTGGTAAAAGCCTGGTGTGAGAAAAAAGGACCAGCTGACCGGGGAGCAGGTGTCCTCTGAAAATCACTGATATGCATATGCTATTCTGCAGGCCAGACTGAAATAATATGCCAGTGGGACATAAACATCTCTTATAAAATGTAATGTTATTTGACAAACATCATAAAATAAATGCATCACATTTCTATGAGGATAGTTTCAACTACCAGAAGCCAGAAGCTCGGACAGTCTTTATGACTGGAAGAGAAAAAATCAAACTCTGTTGCTTGCCTTCTGTCTTTTCAGTTATTCCAGCTGATGGGATGGCTGCCTTTTTTTTTCTTTCTTTCTTTTATTTTTTTTTTTTTTTCCCTAAGACATAGACATGGTACTGCTTTTAGAAATCAGAGAGCAAATCTTACATAGGAAATCTTTCCGCCAGCCTCTGCAAGAGGACAAGAACCTTCAGTGGAAGCAGCAAGGTTGCAAGTAGAGTTGTGGGCATGTGCATGAAGAGGAGAGGGAAACAGAATAAGGACTGGTCCTGAATGGGCTTGGACCTGTGGTGCTCACTCCTAAGAAAAAGGCTCTTCTGAACCTTACCACAGCAGACAGATATTGCTTAGTACTATTATTACAGGAAAGAATAAAAAAAAGAAAAATGAAAAAAAGGAAAAAGGAAAAAGAAAAAAGGAAAAAGAAAAAAGAAAAAACAAAAAAGAAAAAAAAGAAAAAAGAAAAGAGGAAAAGAAAAAAGAAAAGAGGAAAAGGAAAAAAGAAAAAAGAAAAGTTGAAAAAAAAAGAAAAGGAGAAAACAAAAAGAAAAGGGAAAGCAAGGCATCACCTAAAGATAACTTTACTAGGGAATCCAGTATTTGTAAATAAATTGACTATAAAAAATAAAAAATTGGGTGGATGGCTTTATAAATCTGCATAAATCCCAATTCCAGGAAGCTTAAATGGCAAAAGGTGCAGACGTATAACATCCCATTCCATGAATGTCTGCCAGACCCATCTTCCTGGGGAAAAAAAAAAAAAAAAAAAGACTTGGTGGTGTATTTTTTCAGTCCAAAGGTTTCTTCTCCTTGTGGGACACTGAACTGGAATCCTGTCCTGACTTAAAGTTTGATATATCTGTATTCTGCCCTACCTGCCAGCAGCAGCAGTGGCCTTTTTGCAACTAGCCAAGAGGGACAAGATCACTGCAATTCAATGGTGATCAATATCTGAAGCTCAGGCAGGACTGTATCAGTGTCCTCTCTCTGTTATTCATCAGCATTGGCAAGAGCAGGCTGCTAATCTCAGGAGAGGTAAATCAGCATCAGTGTTCTTTAAATATACCAGAAAAGTCCTGAAGTGACGAAGACTTGGCAGCATATGTGCACGAATACTGATATTCCTGTTGATATAAAGAAACCAGTATCTAGTTGTGTAAGTTACTTCACTTCAGGTTCTTGGCTTATTTTCCTAGTCATTAAGCATTTCAAAAAACAAACAAACAAATGAACAAATGAACAAACCAACAAAAACAAACAGACAAACCGAATTAAAACAAAAACACACAGACACAAAAACCATCCTACCAGCAAATGAGCAATTGTACCGTGTCATGGCCTCAATGAACTACATTGCCTCATGGACAAAAAGCCCATAACTCAGAAGTCTGCTTCTCTGCTGCAAGACTAGTGAAAAAGATTTTCTTTCCATGGAGGCAGCAATATAGAAGTTCAACTGTATTCACACCACTCCAGCAGTCTCTTACAGTCCCTCCATGAACTTCAGTACAGTCTCTGGAGAGTAAGGAAAGCAAACTGTGGACACCTGTACATCCAAATCCCACTCAAGGAACAATTTTCCTGCCACACCCACAGAATCTTGCTTTTCTCTTGCACAACAAAACCTGCTAGTTCTCCTTAGACATCAGTTCTCAGTCCCAAGAGCACGGTGTTCCTTTCTAGTAACCACCACGGGAAATGATTAAGATTGCTTTTCACTGTTTGCTACTTTAAGGGACTTCTTCTGCCAGCAGGGAATGAATTAAGTGCATTGGGCTGGTTTATCTCCTTCAGTTTGGATTTGCAAAGGTGTAAAAGAGAGGCTGGTTTGCCCTGGGGAAAGTTTCTTCACATTCCAGAGGAAACATCTAAGGAAAAAAATGCTTATTTTCTAGTTTATGAAGTTTTGAAGAATGAATTAAAAATAAATCCAAAAGAAAAATGTTCTTACATCTTTAACCAAATCTTTTCGTATTAATGATTAGAGAGTACATTTTTTTATACAAACCTCTTCTTCTTCCCAGTCTATCAAGTCCCAGTCATAAGCAATTACTGCTCGCCTTCTTTTCCAAAACTCCAGAAAAACAGTAGCTGAAGCAAACAGAAAAACAAAAACAAAAACAAAACCACACAGAATTGTTATGAAGACTAGAAAATGTTAAGTACTATCACAGAACTGTTGAATGAAGCTGTTGTGTTACTTTCATCTCTTTGCATAAAAGGGTTCTTTTGAACAGGAAATCAGGCTGATGATCAAAACTGCTTTTAAAACGTATTGCTTTCTAAGGATTACTCTGCTTGTGTCAAGTATGATTGAGGCTTTAGAGATTTCACTTAGTGCTAAATGAAAATGTTTAATTTCTAACCAACCAAGGAAGGACTCTCAAAAAATAAAATTGTTCCTGTGAGTCATCATTACTAAACACAGCAGATTTCTGATGAAGCTAAATGTTTACCGAGGCTACTGTAGATAAAGAAGTAACTTTCCTTCTTTGAACATGATTTAAAATACACAGGAAATGGAATCCAGGGTAAGCCTATTCAGGTGAATGTGCAAATCTGCTGACTGAAGAAAACGGGATATTTGTCTTACACTTTTCTAATCCAGATGATGTCTTTTACCCTACATGATTGTGTATATATAGTGTGTCACACAGCTGACAATTAAACACTCTGTGCTGAATAGCATTTAATGACAGAGTTCAAGATGCTGTAATGTTCTTGTACATGACTGTGCTTCCACGTTGTGATGGAAAGAACAACCAAGGAAGCTCTCAGTCATCCAATCATACATTCATATTCTGGAGATTAATACTGAAAGACTATTTATGGTTAGACTTTTAAAAAATTATTTTGTTAAAAGAATATATGAGCTCCCACAGTGAGGTTTAGATCTTGCATTTACTGCTCAGTGAAAAGCATCTGACTGATAACCATGAAGAACATAAACCTTTTTGTTCATGAACTAGGACAGTATCTGCTGTAACAGCATCATGATAGCCTGGCAATATGTCCCACATCCAGTTCTAAAAGGATCTCCTTAATGGACCATCTGCCTTACTGCAGCATATTGATAATGACATGCTATCATACTAAGCACTGGAATAAGTTTGGTGAACTTTTTAGCCAGGAAGAATTATTATAGTTTAATGCATCAGTCAATCAGTCAGTCCAGCTAAGATATGCTTAGAAAATGAACACTGCAAGCAGATCAGGAAAGATATCAAAAAGCATGTTTAAGGAGGCAGTTTTTCTGTTTGAAGGCATTTTCATATATCATGCCATCCTCATTCTGAAATCTGTAGTCCTGTTACAGCAGGTAACCGGCTACTTTAATATAATTAAGGAAGTCAGTTAATCTCCTGATCCTAATGTCTATGACTTTTTACAATGATTGCAGCGTGATTGGTGGGGATCAACAAAACTACTAAGTGCTAATGAGGCTCTGCTGCTGCTGCTGCTGCTGAACTACCACATTGGTTCATTCCTTGACTTGTCTTCTGGTGGAGCTGATTCTCTCCTATCAGCTCATGCTGATTTATTTTGTACAGGCTAAGCAAGTAGCCCTGCCCTTTTTGGAGTTCTGGGAGAAACAAGTCTGGTTGACTACCGCCACTCTGCTTCCATACCAAAAAGCAGCTGGAAGCAGAACTTAAGTGGGTGTATGAGTACACAGGCCTGAACCTCTCAGATACATCTATGACAAATTATACTTTCTTTCTTTCTTGTTTTTCACTCACCTGTAGTGAGGACTCTATTCATACTATATTTAGAATATTTAGCACCTGTCAGAGTTAGTAGGTGCAGTTCCTGAAGCTTCTTTTGAAAGCTATTTTCAAATCATTAAGTATAAACTAGGATGAGCTCTACAGCTCTGTTCTAGCTTTTACTGTACCACACTTCCCTCTATCCAGGTCATATGCAGTTGTCCCTTGCTAGATATTATAAAATGTGCTATAAATAATCATCTTTGATTGATTCACTGTACTACTGATGTCTTCTCAAAAGTATTGCATTTTGAAATTTCTCTGCTTCTTTTGAAGTAACCACTAATAGCCTATATCACAGTTCAGCATTCTTTTCTGACTTTGACAGCGTAACATGACACAGTTGTACTTACTGTCCTCCTATTTTCCAACTGGTATATTTAAACCAGATGCTAATAATTCTCCAAAAATCCTGCTTGGAATTTTGAATTTCTCATTGGCCTTAACTCCCAGGTCTTTTGAGATATACATATATATATTTTGTATATTATTTTTGCCCTGCTTTAGAGATCAGTCTTGCAACTCAAACTTCAGCATCCACTTGAATAAACAGCTCTCTTAATATCACCTCCTCTGATGCTTTTGAACCAAGTTATGATCTTGTCTAGTAATGCAAATGGCCTTTTGCAGCAAGTAGCTTAGTCCTGACTTTCTCTCAGAAATTCTCTCCCTACTGTATTTAAGAACACCTTTTAATATATCTATTCTCACCTTTAGAATATGTTCTACATGCCACTACTACTGCTAAAGGACCTCCTTAAATTCTGTCTCCTCAGAGAGCACATCAATATGAATGTTTTATGCTAGAGGCAGGGTTTTTAGGAATGTAGTATCTTTTATTAGACCACCTGATATATTTAGAAAAATATTTTATGTTGGCATTTCTTATTGCTTGGAAAAAATCGTTAATTTTTTCATGTAAGGCCTTTTTTCCTCTCCTGACTTTGCCTTTCAGCAAGTGTTCTAATGCTATCTCCTTTATCAAAGGAAACATGCTTGTAGATAGACAAGAAGAGATTATAAAAAGGACTTTTCTTGCATCCCATAGTCCCCCAAAGATATGCGGAGGAATGAACCAACATCAGTCCACTGTGTCTCTAGCAAAGCATTAGAAATGATAAATAGTTGGACTTTCTAGTTGAACTCTGCTGTTGAGCTTCAGGCAATGTCTAGACAGTGACATCTTTGCACTGGCTTTCTCCAGTACTGGAAAAGCAAAAGTTTCCTCCAACTGGAAAAGCAAAAACTACTTTTTGTCTGGCTTTACAACAGTATAGTGGAAGTCAAATGATTTACCTATTTTTTTTTTCTTTTCTGAGAATTACTTCTTTCTGCACTTTAAATGACAACATTTATTTGGAAAGAACATGTTTCTCTCATATTCTGTCTTTGCTATGAATCCAGTTCGGATAGAAAAAACAGAGAATGAGTCTTTCCCAGAAACTGGACCTATGATTTTGTCAAGCTTGACATATCTCACGGCATACATAAAAGGCAAAGTGTAGGTGGTTCCCTCTAGCACAGAAACACAAAAACTACTATTGCTTCCCTCTTTTTGAAAGCTTTGAACATCTGGAAAACATTATTAAGACTACAGATTCTGAAAAGGAAAATTATTCTGCAGTTTCTGAGGTGAAACTCTGAGCATCAATGACAGTCTGTCCACCAAGAAAAAGAATATTAGTGATTATAGGGACTTACTGTTTCCTATAAACAGCAGAGATTTATAGCTTTGACCATTTTGGAAGGATTTTTTCCTTCAACAGAAGCTCCAATACACAAAAGTTTAGAAAAACTGCCAGGCAATTCCTTCAGTGTACTAAAGGAAGACTTTTGTTCTTCGCTCCATCAATTTAAAATAAAAATTACCTTAAGTCTTTTGTCTTTTGTATATACTTTAGTAAGTGTATTTTTTTTTCCTATTATATGATTTACTTTCACTTCTTATATAGTACTTTGCTTAAATAAGGCAGAAATACAACAAGTGAAGTGGTGGGTCAAAATATTTTTTTGATGAAAAGTGTGTTTCTCATCCAGTATTTCCTGGTGCACTTGGCAATTCCAGCCTTACTCTGATGGGACCCACTTCCTTCACAATGAAGCATTATAAAAGATGGGTACCTGTGCTTCAGAGTACTACAGCCAGGCTCTTTGCTCCTCCACTGCTCAAGCAACCCACTTGTGGGGTGTGATGTTTGTGGTGGTGATTTCTCTCCCTAGGCTAGCCACAGCAGTTTTTTCATCATCTGGAGATGCATTTTATTTCTATTTATAAAGCAAGCAGGTAGCCTGCTTTGTCCATCAACTAAAGATGACTTTAGAATAAAAGGAAGAAAACCACTTTTTCTTCAAAGAAAGCCCAACCATGCCTGGTTTCTGAAACCCACATGCAAATGGCTGAGAATTCTCCCTCAGGATGGGAATTTACCAATGTATTTAAAGATGGAGAAAAAGGTTCTTTGGATAATAAGGCAGTGGCACTGCCATCATCATTTTGTATGTCACTCTCTGTCAAACTGGATCATCCAGAAGGCTGAATTTTTCTTAGCCATTTTGTCACCTGCTTGCCAGTTGTTTCACTCTGACAGAAAAATCATTTCCATGATCAAAATGCTATCATTGCTTCTTCTCTTCTCATACGATTTACTGAAATGATGGTAACACCTGCAGCTGCCAGTAGGCTTACTGCAGACTGAGAATCTATTTAAGACAGGAGGTAAGCCAACTCATAAACACAGGACCATAAAATCACTGAGAAGTGTGGTTTTACTTATGCTCATGCAGATTTAGCCCTAACTGTATTGAGAATATCTCCATAACCTCACTGTTTTCTCAGCCAAGTGTTACTCAAGGGACTAGATTTTGGGTGGAGCCATAGCATTGGCCCATTCCCCAAACCACCACCCTATACTCACACCCTCCTTCCTGTTGTTACCTCTACATCCCTCTGGGTGGCAAGCTCACAAGCACAGTGTAATCAAACGAAAGTGGGGGAGAAAGTCCTTGCCCTAGCTACTGTCCTATAGTCTCTTCTCCACTAGCCAAAAATACACAGAGGACAACTTTTATTGTATTTTTTACTTTCTTCCCTGTGTGCTTAGGTGCTGGAGATGCATGGATGGGCAGTGCAATCCCCAGACCTGACAGGCTGGTGGGAAGACAACCCCCGAGGGCACTGGGGCTTGTAGTCTGACAGTGATGCCTAAGAAGAGAGAAGGAAAAGCTGACCCAAGTGGGGTGCAGCTTCTATCAACTAGAGCTAGGAGAGAGAGAAAGCCTACTCAACTAGGCATGCTCAGCTGGCCCAGCCTTCTCCCAGACATGGGAGACAGCAGGCATGGCTACCTGAGTAAGGGACTTCCCTTCCCTAGAGCTGCTTTTTCCCTGTTTATGGGCAGTGCTAAGACGTAGGTGCACAGTTGTTTCCAGGAAGCAGTATTACTACTAAGGAAGAACAAAAACACTGGTGCAAAAAGCTTCACTCCAAAGACACACTCACCAACAATTAGAAACAGCGGTATACATATTCTGCTAACCTGTCAATTTTCCTATCTGAGATGAAAGTCCCTGTCTTGGAAATTCTCATCTTCCGTAAGCATGTGGAAAAGAGGTTGGAAAAGCTAGGTATGCCCCTCAAAATTTCTTTAAGGCTTGACTTAGAAATTTTTGGTGATGCTCAGCTCTAGTGAAGCTCTAAAACAAAGCTGGAAATACCAAGGAGAAACAAAAAATCTGTACATTCTGTGGGTTTTTCCCTTAATATAACTTGTGATATTTTAATAGCATCAATATTACATGAAATGTCATGAATAGGCTTGATTAGAATATGACTTAATTTAATTAGTCGACTTAGACAAAATCATAGTTTTGGAGGAAGGAACTAAGACAGACCACTAAGATAATTTATCTTCTCCTGATGGCTCTGGCACTGTCTTTTGGATCTCTCTTGCAGTTCAGTAAAGAGATTCACAGATTAAAATGGAGATTATAAAAATTAATTTGACATCTTTCCCAAGCAGTTTAAGATGTGAATAAGAACTGGAAAACAATGACTAGGTCAGGATAGCTCAAGTACCTGGAGTTGTGAGATGGAAGACATTTTTGAGGCACCTCATTAAGCCATTTTCTAAAGGTGTTAACCTTCTCTCAAGACAGTGTAGTAGCAGCAAAGCATCTTGGCATGCTCAGGGCATGTTTGAAAGACTTTATGTGTTGCTAGAAATGACTGTTTCTTGTCTTCAATTCTGCCTACAAGACTACAGTAGGCAAAATAGTTGAGCCAAAAATAGAACTGTCCTATGGGCAAAATTCAGCCTCCATGGCAACAGTTAGACCAATTTCGGATCAGTTTGTCACTCAACTAATTTTCAATTTATTTCATCAGATTCTTGCTTTGATTACAACCAGCTCACATGTATTTAAGCTTTACTGCCTTGCTGCAGGGAAGGTAAAACAATGCATTAATACATTTTAGTGCAGACAGTAAACTGGGCTTCCCTAAGCTAAGAGAAGCCCTAAGTATTAGCAGGCCTCAAAAACACGCACAAAACCAGAATATAACTACCTGCACACACAGACACTGTATGTTGCATACTTTTTTTTAATTAAAATGATTATCACATAAAAAAATGATTTAAATCATTTCCATATTCCTTCTGCAGAAATAGAAAATAAGCAAGCCTATATTGTTTTCCTCAGTGTCTAAAAAAAACAAGTGTGCTGGAAATTACAAAGACCTATGTTGCATCACAAGGTTTATGAAAAGCATTCTGCAGTCACTCATATTTAAACAAAAACTTACCCCACACTGCCATGAAAACAGCAAAAAAGACAGTAGCTCCATTGTCAAAAAGGTGTGTTACCTGATGGGGATATTAATAATCTGATCAATTTATGATAATACGGCTTTATTTTCTATTTTCCCCTAATAAAACTAGCACAATCATGAGTGCAGCTGGCCTGACAATCCTGAGGACTGAAACCCTTCCCTTGATGTATGACATGCACCTGTCAATGAACTCCATATCAACTGACTAGTCACCAGCCTGGCCTGGGACTCACCCCTGCCAACAGTAAGCATGAGCATAATTTCAGACCCAAAGCATTCATTTTATGGAGCCACTTACAAAGGATGGATCATAAGATAAAAGTTGATGCCAAGGACACCGTAGCACATGCATCTAGGATGTGACCTCTGGGACTGCTGAATCTGTAAGTGCAAATTGCATTCAAGTGTTTTACAGCCCAAACTGAGTCCTCGTAAAAGACAATGGATGTTAACATTGGCTGAATTTGATCTGTCCTTTGAAGATTTTATCTACCCAAGCTCACTAAAGACAAATGCAAAAGGTGAAAGGAATTCTATTACCAGGAAAACATTTCTACTTGAATAGTTTAAAATGTACCTTGGCATAAACACAGCTGTCTGACAACCTCATGAAGGGACAGTATTTATCACATATAGGACACATTATGATATCTGTAGCTTGACAGACTTCTTTACTGGAAAAATCAAGAAGATAAAAGTTAATAGTTTGATGCACAACAATCAGTCATAGAATAGATTGATAGGTTTCACTAATAAAAGTCAGTTACTTATTGAACAATATTGGTTCTTTCTGTAACTGAAGCCAAGATGTACACAACTGTATGTGCATAATTAAGATTTGTTCACTGTCCAAGACTTCAGCATTTGTAGTCCTAGCTGCAAGGAACAGTTCTTCAAGGCCAACTCAACAGTAGCTCTTTACCATTTCCAGTTTCTCTTTGAGTCAGAAGTGACCTTCAGCTGGACAAGGGTGAGAATGAGCGCAGGTAAGTTTGACTCAAAGATTCTCTCAAGGATTGTTTTAAGTGGGCAAGAAAACAGAGGTGGGGCACTCAGCAGAAGACTGAGGGGGTTCTTTGTCTGAAAAATGCCTCACTGATGTGGACCTTTGGAAAAGGCCTTGAAGAGAGTGAAAATTCCCCACTCTTCACCTGGTCTGTTATAACTGCAGTGAAGGAGCTCAAGCTCTACTTTTCCTACTTCATGCTGAGAGGCCAACACCATCAGGAACTGGAACTGGGCTAGAAACATTGTCTCCCATTCCAGTTTAGGAACACAAAACAAGGGAAGCTCAAAACTGGGTATCTTACGAGTACCAAAGAGTCTTTTCCTGAGTATTCATTCAACAGTTCAAAATTAAATAATTGACTATTCGTACTAAGATCTCTTACATTATTCATAATATCCCAAAGCTGTAATTTCTATTATGAAAGTGTCCACATTACCTGACTTGGCAGTGGTTCAAAGTGGTGACTCCGTACAAAAACACAAACAATCCAATGAAGGCAGCTGGGAAGAGCATCCCTGTGTACCAGCCTAACCAGGCAAAGTACAGCCCAATTTTCTCACCAAAGTATCGTCTGTTTTAAAATACAACACAGAGAAATTACCTGTCAATTAGAATAAATCTGATTAATCATTCTTGTTAATAGAAAATAAATATTTCTATTATACCTGAAGAGCAGAGCCAGACCTTCCTAAAGAAAAAGACTGCAATTAGGCTTCTCAATCCACACTGAGGAATCTGCCCATTTCTAAAATGAATTTAAATATTCACTAAACGCAGTTCATAATGAAATTACTGGAGACATTGGAGAGGAAACACTGAGAACATTAAAAAAATAGTTCTTTATATCTGGGAAACTGATGAATTTGAGCTGAGTAACTGTATTTCCCAAGTAATTTAATTGAAATCAGTTTCATCACTAAAAATGGTATAACAGAAAAAAAAAAAGACTTGAGCCCAAATTATTTCTAAGAAATTAATTAACCAGAGGTTATTCTCCAATCAAGTTTATTTTCATTTGCTTGTTTCTTTTCTTATCTCAGTTCCTGGAAAATTAATCTCATGACTGTAACACAGGTGTAGAGTAGAGTGCAAGCGATGTAAAGAAATTATGTTTCATTTTATACTGATTTGAGGAAAATAGTCTGAATCAACACTAATCTGCTAGCTATATTGTTTAAAAACTAACAGCAACGTGATCAGGAACTTCCTATTTGTGACATATTCATTGGTATTTTTCCTCTTCCCAAACGCAATCACACTTTATGTATCAGTGAACACATCCAGCACGTAAAAAACCTTCTGGACTTATCAGCATAGGAGCAGTCTGCATGTGTTGTCCTGTGTTTGGGTATTATGTGTACCATATGCTCTGATCAGATTAGAATGCTTTACAAATTAGTATGTAATGAGCATGAATACGATGGAATTTTTAAGAGATTGTTTGCAAGAATAGCTTTAAAGAATGAAGTAAAATAGGTAAAATGATATTCTTGCACTTCAGAGACTTCATGGACATGTGAAGTCCATGCAAAAGTGCATGTCAAGTGAATTTGAGAACAGCTGCTGATGAAAACCCACATTTACACTAATGATGAAACTTCTGATCTCTCCGGAAAAAAAGTGAAGTGAGCTAGCATTGCTGGCTCCTTTATGCTACCAGAACACACTTTTTTTGGTAGAACTTTCAAAGTCAGGAAGAGCCCCACAATGGGCTTTGGGGCTGGAGGCAATGGAAAAGAGAAAGAAACACTTGGTCTGGAATAGACAAAATCATCAGTTTTCAAATGAATGTCAAGATTTTCCAGCATAAGAAATATCTGTCAGAGCCCAGCTCACACTTCGCTGGATGATAGGAAGAAGACTGACCTACACTGTTTATTATCAGTTGAGTTTACCAACATTGCATCAGAGGCCAAATACTGTCATGTTGTTTTTATTCTTCTGTCATTCAACAGAGAAACAAATTTTGGGGCTAAAGAGGTGGTAAGCTAACAATAACATACTCAGTTCTGACAAGGGCAGCAGGTCTGGTTATAAACAGACACACTGGAAACTGCTTTTTGAGCCCTGACTTAGAGAGTTAGTGAACCTTTTGGCCTTATTCTTTGTCTGACACACAGGATATAAAGCTGTGTCTGCTCCACTGAAAAAGAAAGCTCATATTTTAAGCTTTCTTCCAATTAATATTTATGGACTTATTTTCTCCATGTACGTAGTTCAAAGTAAACCTAACATTCATCAAGATTTATCTTTTTGTTTCATTCCCTGCATTCAGGGGTGAATGTTGCCCCTAATGTCTGCAATGAAAGGAAAAGGCACTTTTCCTTTTTGTGAGGCCACTTGTGAAACTGGTTTTAAAAATAAGTGCTGTATGCAGACTTTTACTTTTGTGCCTATTGGCTTAATTATGAACAGCTTCAATATTTCACCATCACCCTTTGCTTCACAACAGGTATTCCACAGGCTGTACTACTATAACGAACATCAGGATCAAGGTAGTATTTATTTCATTTCCTCTGAACCTGTAGATAGCATATATATATTTTTTTCTGTAACTCTCTGCTTAGATGCTACCAGGTTGAGTGTTGTAGAAACAAACTATGACAATAACACGGTCTTTGGAGACCTTCCCAGGTACCACTTTCAGAGCAGTTCCACATGTATTCCAACCCATAATTGGGTTCACCAACACACTTAACATCCTCAGGAGGAGGTGGCTTAGAAAATCCTTTGCCACTCATTTTGTACCATATATAGTGAGCAAGGTCTTTGTATCTTTTCGGTAAGTATATACTGAAAATAAATTTCATAGACCTCTCCGAAGTGATGGCAGTTCTCTTACCTGGATGCTGGCACTTCACATAAAACTCAGCAATGTATATAAAGACTTCCAGGGATTTTTTTTCTTCTCTTTTTTAGGGTGTACCAGTGTGCATTATTTATACCTGAATTTCACCTGTTATCACCCTGCTCACTGTAGGCCTCTTTGCATTTTTCCAGCCTTGATGACATTTGCATGTTTGTTAATTTTGCTGTCTCATTAGCATTCAATTTTTCAGGCTGTTAATCATAATAGAAAAAAAAAGTTCTGTATCTTTTATGGTTCTCCCACAGAAATTTTCCTCTACATAAAACCTTAAAAGCAGAGAAATAAAATCACTCCCAAGCACCTAATAGAATAACCCATTGCTCCTATGCTCATATATACTGTATCACTAGAATTAAAAAAAAAAAAAAAAAAAAAGAAATCTCAGTTTCTTGGTTTTATGCCGATGTTTATGAGCTCTCCAATACAACCTATCTTAGCATCAAATTGTCTCTCTCTTTACCCCATTCCAGTGGAAGAACTGCCACAGATTGGGCCAAGATTTCGATTTCAGTATTTATCATTAAGGTACATTTCTGAAATTTAGTAAACTACAAAATCTGATTTCAAACCCACAAAATGTGTATTGGATTCTTCTATGTTTACTGACCTTCATTATATAGTTTTTTTGTTTGTTTCAAGATGCCTAGAAAAAAGTCACAGAGCTAGAATACAGACAAGTCTGGTCTCAAGCTAAAAATATATCTATCTTCATTAATCTTTTTGCAGGTCAGAATGAAATCTGATACAGAAATTTTTACAACACTGAAACAAGTTGTGAAGGAGCTAGAGTTTTCTAACATGTTTTGGATACATAATGCTCTCTGTAATATCTAGAGCAATATGGTGGGGAGGAAGGCTTGATGAGGGTTTGAAAAGAAGTTAGGTTGCAATCAAATCATTTAATGTACTAAGTGATAATGCACGTTATTCAGGCATTATTTTTGCTTTCAGATTCATTTAGGTTGCTTTATAATCAATTTATAAATATAGCTTTTTCACATCCTTTCTTGTCCTGTAAATGGCATGTACAAGCAGCAGCAGGAATCATCTGTGAAAAGTCTAGGGGACAGCAGTTATGCAAAGTGTGAAGGAAACGATCCAACGCCCTTAGGAATTACTGCAACTGTTTTCATTGATGTATGTCATCCCTGAGCATATAAATATAAAAAGTCCTGCCTTTTTCCAATTGCTATCAGTTCTAAGGATCTTAAATTATTCTTGTTAAGTAACTACTGATACTAAACTCCAACAGAAGTGTAATTAAAATCATGCTGCCACATCCTGATTCATAATGGTGCCTCTGCAATTGTGCTGAGTCTGCACCTTCATATTGCTGTGTGTTTCAAAGCAGAGTGAAAGCAGAATCGTGCAATTACCCTCAAATGACTTTTTCTCATTCATCTCTAGTGACTAGTATCTCCAATAACAGCCAGCTGATGAGAATAAATGAAATCTGGAAGGCACCAAATTAACAACAACAGAGATGTGAGCCTTCATCTTAACAGCTAAGGAAAACAAAATAGTATCAATGTATGTATGGACAGTTTCACTTACCATTGTGGCACTTGACTTTAAGGTGGAAATATCATGTCTGTTAATGAGATTTTATGTTGTTTTATTATCTACACCTAACCTACTCCTTAGCTTTTCTAAAACATGTAGTAAAGGGGAATATCAGCTAGCAGCAGTGAGTTCTGGCCAGATGTCTGTGAAGAATTAACAGCCATTCACTCCTTTTGTACAGATGACAACACTATGCCCTTCAAGCACACCCAACATAGTTGTTCTGGGGGGAAAAAAAGCAAACAGAACCATACAAAATTGCCTCTGCTGCACAACTGGTATAAAAAAGCTTTTGTTTAATCTATGCTTGCTGAGATACTTCCAAGTGAAATTAACAACAGGTCTTGCTGGTGTTGTCAGCTCTTCAAGTAAAAATCTCCATATCACTATACATGTGAGTTCCTGAGGCAGTAGATAGGAAAGATGTGGCAGGGGCTAGAGAAATGTGAGGGATCTAGTATCCATGAAGTGAGACAAAAAAGGCATTCCTCCTCTTTTCTATCACTCCTCCTTCAGCGAATTCATTGCAGCCAACAGCGCACTCTAGGAAGCTAATGGCAAGACTGGGTTGGGGCTGCAGCTTTGAACCCTGCTGAGCTTGATGGCTGCTGAGGCTCATGCTGCTGTGAACAGTCAGAGCCCTGCAGCTCTCCTTGCCCCTCTCCTCCGTGGATCGGCACCTACTCTGAACCACCACAGGACACCCATGACCATAGCTAAGGGGTCTGCTACTTTGCTTATTTTCTCTCGTAAGACAGTTCTGGAAAAATCTTTGCATGTTACTGTCTGATGAAAAGCTGGAGGTTCTTACAAAATGTTAAACATCACAGTTGGACTACTTAAGTAGGCTGCTACCAAAGCCCAGTACAATTGTGTGTCCAACCTTGTTTATTCTCACACTTAGAAAATCTTCCAGATGCCTGACGGACCACACTCACAAACCAAATTAAACTAAAACCCTGATATTGCTCGACAGCACTTTCACAAACAAGAAATGCTGATGAAGAACAGTAGACTTGACAACCATGGGCAAATAATTAAAAAACATTGTAAAGAGAAGTTGTTTATACTGTGACATTGATATCTTATTGTATACGTGGAAATTAAAAACAAACATGCATGGTGTTGTGAGAAGATAATCTATGCCCACATGACCTATAATTCAGCATATTAAAAGCAGGGAAGTTTTACCTCACAAGATCCAATGGCTGGTATTTATACCAGACTCCCCAGGAAGCCCAGCACTCATAGAGCAGGTGTCTGTGGTTTTCTGCCCCATGGGTTTTTATTGAATTCTTGCTTCTGTACCTTCCCTAAAATACAGATCTGGACATTAATGAGCAACAACAACAACAAAGAATACCTAAGAAATCTCTTTCACTAGTGGTATGGATAACACAATTTATGCAAATTCCATACCTGTGCATCAAAAGCTAAACATGACATTAGAAGGAATATTTCCTCTGCCCACAGTGAGATTTGAGATTTTTCTTCCTAAGAAACTGGTGTTATGATAACTGGTGTTCTAGTCAAAAGGTATAAACTGGAGAATTTCAAAGAGAAAACCACAACATATTTTTCCCTTCTGAGAACATACTGATCTATCACATGCAAATACTTTTTCTGAAACAAATCCAGAACAACTTTTCTTACTCCTCTTTTTATAAGAAAAAAGCATTTTTTTTCAAGAAAAAAAAGCATTACTAAATGGTGAGATGCCAGAGGCAGCTGTAGAATGTAAAAGAGAATAATAACATTAGTAAGATTGAGAATATTTACACAATTAAGTATTCATTTTGTGGGAAGCATCTCTTCAAAAAAGAAAGAAAAAGAGAAAAATACCTCATGAAGAGGAAATGCAGCTTCATAGGAGCCATTACTGAGCAATCGATTCAGACCTAAGAACCAAAAGTATCCAGTTATTTACCAATAAGACCAGTAAAACTGCTAAGTAAAAAGCAAAGTACATTTTCATGATATACTGCTAAGTGAAGTTTGAAGCTCATTGACAGTAAGAGAGACAAGTAAAAAAAATTCATCTTTAATAGGTTTTGAGGAACTAAGATATAACACAAGCAAAGATTTGTTCTAATATTAACCACAACCTATCATTTATTATGCCTGATGTTTAAAGATTCATTTGCCAAATCCATTTTTAGTGTAACTTCAGTGAAATTAGGGACCTCACATCAAGACTGCAGTTTGATGCCCTGTATTTTGGTCTAAGGAAGCTATACAGAGGAAGGGCAGTATTTCTTGGGAGCTGAAAACTTCAGGGAAGATCTTTATATTTCTGAACTCCAGGCCAGTAAAACAACAGAAACTTTTAATTTCCATTTGATGACAATGTTGTAAAATATGTTCAATTTATGTCTTATGAAAGCTGCTGGACTAACAGACAGAACAGGAACAAGACAGACTGCAGTAACAGAAAACCAGGAAATATATTTGAACCTGAATCAAAATGTCATGAAAAAGTAATCATACGACCCACTCAGTCAGGTCTTGACTCTCTTTAATGAGAACTAGGACAGAAATAATGAATGATTCTGAGATGTGGGCCCTTTTCACTTGGGAAGTCACCAAAATAGGACTGAATGACTATATGGCAATGCAAAATTAAATACTGGCACTAACAGCCTGAACGTAGTTGAACCCCACTGATGTAAAGGAAAAGGATCATGATTCCATTCCTAATTCACAGAGGAATGATAGCAGTGACAACACAGCAATGAGAAGTATTAATTCAACATAAACAGCACTTTCAGTGATAGCATTAGTATCTGCTTAGCAGAATACGCTTTCTCCTGAAGTATCTTTGGCAGAAAAGCAAAACCTGTACAGCTGAGCTGGGCTCTACTCAGCCCAGTGATCTGTGCAATCTTTTGTTCATGGTGGGTACCAGACAAGTAGATACGTGAGGGAACTTGGGATCTTGAGGCAGGCAAGGACTGCAGATGTATGTGCTACATGCAATAGCTGGATGCACTGCATGAATTGTCCCCTTTCTTTTCTCCTCTCTGCACACCGTCATTACTCAGAGCTATCACTGCCCTCATTCCAGGATCTGGGGAAGAGACAAGTTAAATTCTGGTATACTTCTTTACCTCTTGAAGATGCATGGGGTTTAAACAGCAGGGAAATGAAATGTGCTGTAGACTTTTATGGGGATTGCATCACTGTCTGCTTTCCTGGATCCACCTATGTGCTACTCCAAAGGCTCACTCCACCCACTATTTGAAAGAGATGCCATAGCTATGCACGGCATCCTTTGCACTGAGGACGTCTTGGTGAACTCCCCTTTGACCTATGGCAGCTACGGAGTTACAGGACCTCACATCTCCCTTAGGAAGGAACAGATATCCAGGGATGTACAGCAGCATAAATCTTGCCTTCCTTCCAAATACATTTTTATGAAGGAGTAAATGCTTTTCTCCATAAGCATGATGAGTTTCCTAGGACAAGTCCCTACCACAGCAATGGGTGAGATGTGCACAGTTCAAAACTGAGGCCATTGAAAATGAAGAGAGTGTAATCAGCCCAACCAGACTCCTCCTATTTTTTCTGATGGAATTTAGCACCCACATTAAAATCACTTACCAATTTTGTTTTTCCCTTCTTCATATTTCACTCTTTGTAAGATATGGTGTACAATTCTACTTCTGGTAGCATTATTGAAGAAAGTGTCTTTGTTGTGTATGATGAAGCTATATAAAAACACAAACAAGGCCATTTCAGGAATTATAGTATCATGTTTAAAGCAAATATTAAATTCCATTAATTTCTGTAGCACATTAAAAATCTACAGTACAAGAGCAAGTGCAAGAAAGATTAAAGGACATCAGATTAAGTGAGATGATTCACCAGATGAGATGATCTCAGTAACAGCATTCATTTCCTAGCAAAGAATGACATGAACGAGTCTGGAGAAAGATCAAAGATATTTATGCATTCACTATGATAAGCATCACATTTAGATAAGTCATTGAAAACTACCAAATACTTGCACAAAAATTTGCAAAAGCAAAAGATTTATAAGTGCAGCTGTAGAAATCACATTTGATTTCTATTTCAGGCTTCTTTATTATGCTTTACCACTAAAAGTTGGATGGAAACATCCACTTGGTAAAAAATGACTGTTAACCATGCTTAATGAAAATCAAAATACTGATAGAAACTGAAAATATTAGATATTCCTATGTTTAGTGATGGAAGCTAAAATAGAGTAGAAAATTAGATTTCAGAAGGTATTCATGGCATTACGTATGAATGCAGTTTCAATAGTTTAGACAGAATTGTGAGGAGTCTAGGGTATTAAAAAAAATAGCCACAAAATATATCATATTTATTAGATTTTCTGCTATAATATATTTTATATAGATTTATTAGTTACAACATACATACTTGCAGAAAACTACATATTTTAACATATCACCATAGTCACTGGAAAAATGTAAACAATATAAGTGTTTTAGTTTAGAAATACTGGTTCAACATGTCAGCTAAAAACTGCTAAAGAATTCTTAAGTTTGCTTGAGTCATTTAGGGGCTTCAGAATACACTGTGGAAGTAATTTAGATACTTCAATAAGCATATAAGTGGTTGGAGTTTCTGATGAAGTAGGCCTCTGCATATATTTAAACAAATTAAATATTTTTGAAAATGTAGTCCTTAGTAACTGACTGAATGGAAAGGTTCATATTCTTAAAAATACCGTGGACAGGATGTAAGATTGTTTTCTTCCTCAGTATTCGTGAAGAGCTCTAGAGAACTGAATAAGGTGATAAATAAAATGGTAAAATCATAGAGATGTTATAAAGAGGCCAGCCTGTATGCTGAACAGATGTGACATAAAAAGAGAAAATCTTAATAGGGAGCTTGGCATATATTTATGTTACCTTCTCTTCTGCACAACGTGGGATTCACTGCTCAGTTTTCCCCTCAGGTGATTTTCCCAAATGAAAACCCTGTTTTTCAGAGTGAATCTTTACCCATGGGAAATGAAATATGGCTTTTCACCTCCACATTCATTTGGAAAGCCAGGTGAGGAGTCCAAATTATGGACTTCAAGGACTCCACGCACTCCTTCCTTCCTTATTATCCAAAAATCTCTGTGGAATTTTCCATACAAGGCAGCCTGTAAATTCATTATGTTCAGCCTCAAAGGTACATAGTAAAAAAAATCAAAAGTAAAGGTATAAAAGACAAGTTGCTCCAAGAGCAGCTTAATTAATGGAACCTGGTTTTCTAGAGATTACTGTCTCATGGCTTCTTTCCCTCACCACTCCAAATACTCGCAGGTCATTTCTTTGTCCGCCATATATTCACTACTGCACTTCTGGCTTCCTCTCACATCCCAGGGTCATACATGTGCCTTAGAGTACCTACCATGATTTATGCATATTGGCTGACTACCATGTGTGTGATCATTTACTAGTGGGCTGGTACCAAACACCATGTACAGTTGGTGTGCATCAGCTGCCTTTTCTGCATAGGCACAAATTGTAGGCCACTATCTTGTTTCTATCAGCTGATACTCATAAAGTAAATAAGATTCTGCTTATCTTTGAGACAGCTACACCTTTACCAAATGTAGTTGAAAACAACCAGTATGTAAAACAAGAGTTAGTAGAAGGATTCTGACAAAAAAAGAGGAAACACTGCCATCATAGAATGCCTAGTGTTTAAGGATTAAATCAGATCAGATTAAAAAAAGCCTAAACTCCAAGTTGGAGCTCTGTATTAGGCTGTTTTCGTAGCAGCAGAAACAAATTAAAAGACGGTGGTGAAACAGAAATGAATAGCTATGAATTTTCCCACTTTATTTCATTTTCTTGTAATGTCTGACTTTCATCTCTAAGATCTCACCTTCCAGGTAGCGCTGAATGTTAAAGATCTATGAAGGTAACTTTTGAAATCAAAACAGCACAGTAATTTTCATTAGCTACGAGTTCTTGCAGGATTCAGTTGCAAATGGAATAGACTCATTTGGGAAACTAGCAACATTGACTCAGGTAATGGTAAAAAAAATAACATTTATCTATTATTTTTGCAATATAATGTTATTTTACCTATTTGTTATCATGACTATGACATTTTGCAACTACAGGTAATTCTTTCACCCACTTTTCTGGACAAGTAGGTTAATAGCCTTTCTACATTTAGTTGCTTCTATCTTTGTGAGTCATGAGTAGGGAAAAAAAAGGCTAAAACCAAACACTGTTCGATCTTGAAAGGAAATAAGAACTATTTGTTTTAAAGAGCACTTTAGATATTTGCATTCATTTGTAAACTTAGCAACAGTATTGTTGTATCTGTTGATTTCACTTGGCCACAAAGGAACAAGCAGATGTGTCTGTGAAGCAGATGTCAACACTTCAGTATGATAACTACCATGAAGAACACTGCCAATTCTAGCACTAACTGAAACAGTCCTAAAACATATGTGAATATGACAGCTGTAGAGGTTCTGCCCTGCCCATCCTTTGTGCCATTAAACTGCACCTGTCAACAAGATGGGGAGAGGAGAGGGAGAAGTCACCTCAGCTGGAGCAGGCCAAGAACATGTCCTTCAGTGTTTTCCAGCATTACTCACAGAGACATAGGTGCGGAGGAAATACTAGAGTTCACCAAAGGTGAGAGAGGAGTGCCAAACATGAGTCCTCTGGATGTCCTGGACTATTCCTATGTCACAGTTTTGGGGAGTAATTGCACATGGTAAAGGTTAAAATAAATCCTTGCCTATTTTTAATAGAAAAATATTTTTTTTTTTTATTTTTGGTCATTTGGCCATTTTGATAATTTATGCATAATCGTATATAGAACAGCCCCAGACAGAGCAGTATCAGCACAGCCAAAGGGGCAGTGGGCTCTGGTACAGGGAATAAAAATAGGCAGACATGACTGGGAGGCATTGAAAGACTGAAACTATCTTAAGTAGTTTTAACTATGTGTTGCAACATCTCAGTTAGAGGTTGACATATATTAGGACCATGTTGGGGGAGGTTCAAATTTGTCTCCAAAATCACAGGGGTTTCCCTTGTGTGCTGAGAATCATGCATTTCAGTGCAGGATCTATCCTTTTCTATCAATACCCTTCTCTCCTGCACTTTCTGGGCCTTCCTTCCTCCAAGGTTTTTGTGCTCCAGGTTGTCTCCTTTCTGAATGTGAGTGATAAATCCATATTCACAGAATAGTCATCAGGGCTCTTTCAAGGTCTACAGCATCCAAATTCAGAGGAGAAAGTCTTTTTCAGTCTATGTAGAATCTCACCCTTCAAATTTCACTGCACAGGGGTCAGAGCTGAAAATATTTCCAAACTAGGTGTAGAAAAACATTCATCAGACATTACTGAGCTACAAAATACACAAAATAGAGGCTTTGTAAGGAACTTTTTAACCCTTGCTACTTCCAGATGGAACAGTTTCCTTAGCTGTTCTATTTCTACTGCCCTTGTTAGAATTTCAATACACACAAAGGTTTGAATATTCATGAGCAATGCAGCTTGTTTTCAAGATCAGTGAGGGTTCAGGCATTATTTAGGAGACAGTTCAGTTGAAGATTTTGGTCACTTTGTCACCTCTTCTGTAGGACAAAAAAAATAAGTAAGGATTAATACACTAATATTTTTATTCCTTGTGAAGGTAATGCATAGGTAAATAATAAAACCAGTGATTTGTTCCACAACAGTTACACCCATTAACCTGGTCCTGTAAACCATATTTGTGTGAGCTGTCCTTACTCAAAGGAGAATCCCAATGAAGATAATGAGAGCACTTCTGGCAGTAAAGGTTCCAGAGCTTATCCTTAATTAAAGTGCCTTTTAAAAATGTTGTTGTGGAAATATTGCTCTTAAATTCCTATTGTAAGCGACATGATGAGTCACTGAAGGTTAATTGCTTTGAAATTATATTTGTAGCTTTCTTAATTAGACTCTGAACTGGAGATTTCAAACTGTCTTTCCATGGATAAAGCAAAGCAAAGCCAACCATCATCTAGAGAAGGCCCTCAAATGAATGTGAATTCAACAAACTGCCAATGAATTCCTGTTCTTACATTCTCCTTGTTCATTTTGCAGATTGTACAAATCCATTGGGGGTAAAATTAAGTCTTGAATATGTGTCTAATAATTTGAAAAATCTGTGCTTACTCTTCAGTTTATATTGGAGAAGCAAAAGGCTTGAAAATGCTATTTTCTGCTGTACTGGTGAGATATACATGCTGAAAGCTGAACACCCATGGTCTGGTTACAAAACTACAATTGAGCATGGGTGCATACCCAATGCGTATCTTTGCTCCATGCTATCCCCAGACACTGAAAAGTTTAATGTCTGACACTCACCATATTAAAATGTATGATCTAAGCAAATCTGGTGCTGGAAGCACTACACACTAGAAGCACAGATGCTGTCTGAACTTAGGAATCACTACATGAGAAGCGTATTCCTCTGTACAGAAAAGAATGCCCACCTCTCTGCACTGCTAGGTAAAACACTGGAGCTAGCTAGCTGTTGTTGGCTGAGGCAATGGCAGGTCATTACCTCATTTGACAACAGAGAAAGAAAGTCATCAGCAACAAGATGAGGCTGCAGTATCGCAGTGAGAATATTACCACACATCCCTATAGTTTATTTGTTTGAAAATGGGTGTATGATGATTACTTGCTGTTTATTTTCATTTTGCGTGACTTACAAGGCTGTGAGAGACTTTTTTGTTTATCCAAAATAAAATGTTTATTAGTGGTTATCAGTGATTTTTCCCATCATGTGCCTAAACCAGGACCACTTTTCTCTTTGGGATGAAGAATGTATTAGTGGCTTTGTCTGTCTCAGATCTGGCACATCACAGCCTCAAAACTGCTAAAAGAAAATAGAGCCTTGAAAGTGCTGAACCTCTCCTCCACCTTCCTCTCCCAAATCACCCTGCTCCCTAAATCACTTCTTAATTTAAATTAGTTCACTCAGGAATATTAAACAGAGATAGAATGAGCTTTATTTATTTAATTTTTAGTAAAATTAATCTTAAAATTTATTTTAAAAATTAAATAGTTTTTAAATTTATTTAAATTTAGCCTTGTTTTATTCAGTTTGCTAGGCAATTAAAACTTTCAGAATCAAAGAGAATTTAAGAAACCCATTGCAAGGTGCTTACAGGTTTGGTCAGGCAAAGATTTGTTTAGGAGCATGAATCTTACAGATATATGATCCCCTGCTTATAAGAAGCCATTTGCAAATGTGTAGTTATTACACCGTAGATGTGTACAAACACAAGAATGACCATCCTGGTTTAAACCATGTAAGTGTCCATGCAGTCCCTTCCTGACCCGTCCATGATCTCTGTGTGAAGCAGCTTGGTGGGACATAGTCACAGGTCATCTTGGTGAGGACAGCATTTATCAGAGCCAATCTGAGCATCAGAAAAAATGTAAAATGTAACTCCACCCTGACAGACAGATATCTTGGAAATCTGAGAAAAATACAGGACAATATGTACAAGGGGATTTGGTACAAATGAAAACAACCGCATTAATCTCTGGTATATATTTTAATTTTACTTTTTAATTGATTTTTAATTAATACAGGTACTTTCCCAGTCTCCAAATTGTGTAAAGTATTTATCTATTTTTCAATGAAGTAATAAATATTTATTTAAAGAGGCTTATTCAATTATATATTATATTAATATTTAACCAGAGGGTTTATCACCTTTGGAATAAAAAAAAAAAAAAAAAGTAAAATTGCTCCTGATAAAGTCTGAAATCTCTAAGCAGCAATTAAAAGCATTTTCCTAGCTACTATACAACTATCAAAGTAATTGCAGATAATTACCACTGTTACTATTCCCAGCTGACTAGCAGCTCACTACATAAAATAACTAAGATGTAGTAGAAAAATAACTAATTGTCAAAATGTCTGAGGGAAAACATTTTTTAGATATTGTGAACTGTGCATTCTTGTAACTGATAATTTTCAGAAGAAATGGTTTGGCATAAAAAAAAACCCTTCCCTAGCTGTGGCTGAAGAAGAGAGATACTGCTTAGAAGACTATCTTGCAAATTATGATTTTGTATTCCACAAAATTCCAACAAAATGCTTGCCTCAGCCAGACAGAGCTTCTTTCCTCCAAAAAGAAAAGATTTCCTATTGCTTAGGAAATACGATGAATTTTGGTCTTCTCTTGTACTGACAATTCTACGATATACCCTATAAGGTATACTAATAATCTCTTTAAAAGGAAACCTGAACCCATGCTGCAAAAATTATAGGCACATCTTACAAATATGATTCTTACAGTTTTCTTTGCCAGTTTTGGAGGTATTACAGAGGGTTTGCTATGTCTCTGAAAACACATCTAAATTTTTTTTTTCAAGTTAGCCTTTTTCCATCTGAATGGGAACGAAATACTCAAGAAGGAACAAGGCTAGAAAACAACCTTTAAAGTTGCTCACTGTACTTCAGTACCTCAAAAGTATTAATTCTTATTGAAACAAGGCCAAATCAGGCCTTGTTGTTTTATTTTTATTTTTATTTTTATTTTTATTTTTATTTTTATTTTTACTGTTTTCCTTCCCTGGAGGAAACTTGTCATTCCATGCTTTTAACAGTGACTATCACAAATGAAGACTGTACTCATACCATGTTTCAAGCATCATCTGTGTCAGACCAGAGACCTGGATATGAAAACTGTGTCTAGATCTAAAAAAGTATAAACGTTCTATTTTTTTGCTGAGATGAAAAACATCTGAGACTGTGAAGAAAGGAAGAAATTAGGAATTCAAGACAAACATCAAATATGAACAAGCTCACGTGAATATTTAAGGAATGATACCTTAGAAAATTGAAAGCACATAAGACAAGGTTAGAAGGAAGAACTCTGCAACCTCCAGCTATAGTATGTGGCGAAACCTACAGTGAGGACATGGACATCTTGTCAGCAAACTCAGGATATGCAGATTTATACTTCCAGGACAGTAGCATTTGTGAATGTTTTACTATGTGATTATTAAGAGTTCAGAATGTCTTGGACAAACATTGTTTAATGATAACACAGAATTCCTAGACATATTCAACTGGCAAAAGAACATAGCTTGCTCTTGAGAAATACTTGTACAATAGCCAGCAAAATCCTCCTTAGTGTAATTAAAAGACTGATCATATATTTTAAGCTCCTGTACATATTTCTTAAAGAAAGGTTTAATATACTTTTCACTTAGGATTCCAGATTTGCAAGAGAATTTCATCTTTTTTACTATAAACTTAAAACTGAAAATCTGTATGCAAGATATGATAAAAAGGAAAAGCAGACACTAATGACATTATTTAGCTACAACCTTAACACAATGCACAAGACTTGCATTTATTCTCCATTTTCTGAGGACTTAAAGAACTTCAAAAAATGGCCCTGCATTGGCTGAAAGGTCTTAAACCTGAGGTCAGCCAGCTGAGCATCTGTATGGTATTGGGATCCACCATGTCCTCTGCATGTTCTGTGTGAATCAGTTTTGGGACATGTGTGACAGAAACAGAAGCAGAGCTGTATCTAAAAGCCCAAGTGTAAGGAAGAGACTGTCACTGATACTCTAGACTACAGGATAATGTACCTGCAGAAGAGAATGTGAATTCCACATGTCATTGCCCATGACAATAATGTAGGCCCCGTTATAATGCTAGGAGATAATTTAGTTGTAATGGCAGTATGGTGTGGTAACAGCACTCTAGCAAAACTTTAACTACACCAAATATGAAAATGCATAGACTTTTCCTATCATCAACAAACTGTAAGCTAAATTATCATAACTTTATTGCAGATAGCAATTTTCATTTCTCAAGAATTTCACTATGTATCTTCACATTCCTAAAAGAGCATTGTGGGTCTCTGGGATATAAATTTAAATAAAAGACCTGATGGGTTTCAAAAAATCGCATTAAATTCAATCAGCAGCTTTTTTTGTTATTAAAAAGCAAGTGAAAGTTTATGTAACACATCAGTGACAACTGATAACTGAAGCTTCAATTTAATACGGAGGCATGACGTTTATCAACTTTGGAGGGTTTCTGTTACTCTTCTCAGTAGGGGACAATTAACAGTGCAGTCTTTGTGAAGGTTACAATACATAACAGTGGGTAGATGTGAAAGAGAAATTATTTTCTTACTGATCAAACCCCATCTGTCAAAACTGACCCAGACAAATGAAGGTGCCAGTCACTGTATTTGTTACATCAGTTAATATGTGTTGAGATACACATCAACATTAATACATAAACCAACAATTTCTACTTGTACTTTCCCCATGTTTGATGTTCTGGCTGGTTGTATACAGGTTTTTCAACAGAATGTTTATCTATATCTTGGAAGAAACAGAAATTTACGTAAAGTAAGCAGCAACTTATATAAAGTAAGTGAACCTCAACATAATACACTTTTGGACTGGTAACTGATGCTAATAAAATAATTCTAAGAAGAATTCTAAAATCATTTTATATCTACATTTCCAAATATTAGATACTCACACTCTACCACCAAAGATTAGAAGTATATACCAAAGATGTTCCTGAAATGCTCTGCTTACCAACGTCCCCTGAAATTCTTGGAACAATTAAAAAGCTTGCATGCAATTCACTTGACAAATATTGAACAAGTCATTAGACTTCAAAATTCTAGTGAAGAATAATAAGACAGATACAGGCAACAGGCTGGAGCATAAGGGGAGTACAAGAAACCTGCCAGAGCCAGCACCTCTGGGGGGCAGGAGGGCAGCTCAGCCAGCATTATATCAGTCCCCACACAGCAGGAATGGTAGACTAAACAGAAAGCAAACCGAAAATATCAGACCTGCTGTGGGGTAGAGCTTTAAAGTCTGTAATGATATAAAAGAAGCGCCAAACAACAGCGGGAATGCTAATGACCAGCATTTACTAAAAAGCTTGCTAGTTTACCAATTCAAATATAAGCAAGGCAGAACAATTTTTTTATATTGTTTATATATTGTTATATTGTTTATAAAAAATACTCTGGTTCATATATGCCAATTCTCCTTCCAGCCACACACATACACACAAAGTCACATGCCATAATTTTAAGGACAGTTAACAGTTAATATTAATAAAAACATAAGTCCAGACATCTTTTTTTTTTTTTTTTTAAATTACCACTGGTCTGCACATACTCTTCCTATTGCAGGGCGAAATAACTGAAACATCTTTTTGCTTAAATCTCAGAAGGCTCTCTAGCCTGAATCCAATGTCTATTCAGGGCACAGACGTTTAGTGGAGATAACTCTGGCTGGTGACTGGTGCTAAGAGCACACTTCTACTGAAATTTCCCTGGAGATTTGCACCTGTTTTTGTTTTTCTGCTGTATTTGAAAAGACACTACTTGCAGCAGAGGACATCTATTTTATTCACTCCTATTGCAGTAAATAAATCCACTCCCTGAAAAACTGTTCATTCAAAGTGAGGCATTTGAATGAAATGTTTATTCAAAGAGCAGTAACTATACTTGTCTTCTCCCTAAATAAAATCACATATTTCATATTTTTAGTCTTTGATCTGCCTGTGACTCATTCCACATCACATGAGTTTTCTGTTAGTACCTTGGTCACTGCTGCCTATTCTTTGTGATCTTGTTTTGAGGTAGTCAGTGATTGCTCCCAATATCACAGGCCCAGTAACTAATCATAAGACACACTCTTTCTCCAAAGTTTGCCAGCCTTAAAAATTCAACATGGGATCTGAAAACAATGCTAAGCCTTTTTCTGTTTTGCATTTTGCAAGAGAGTAAAGGCTTCTACTAGTCAAATGATTTCTTTTGTAACATTGGTGCAATACTGATACCACTGGTATTCTTGGACAAGGGCAACTGATAGACCTTAACACTGGCATTATGCCAGCAGCATTGCTTCTGTTGAAGTAAAAGGCAGAGAAATTCAAACAAAACAACACTGTCCTCCTTTTAGAGTTCTGTTTGTTTTACAGACATAACTAGGAATGAAATGCAGTATCAGTTTATTTTGACCATCACTGTTAGAAGGACTAATATTGACTATATAAAAGACAGAAATGCTGAATAAGTTTTAATCACATCTTAAATACACAAAGAAAAACTGTAGTTCTGACCCAAGAGAGAATTAGCCAGTTGACTACTTTAAGTATATAACTGAAATTCCAGTGAATCAAAAGGAACTTTTCCATTGATTTCTTTTAGCTTTGAGCTGGACCTTTAATTACTAGAAATGTAGGCAGACTTTATGCTCTCTCAAGACTCTCTCCCTTTGTGTGACAAAGAACTAATCTGAAGACACTAACTAGTCTTTAAGACGTGAACTAAGAAATTGATTTTTTCCAAGGTGAATCCAGAAGGAAAAAAATTAATTTTGTAATAAAGTTATGATGCTATGATATAATAAAGTACTCACTGATGGATCCTTTGTTGGCTGAATGGTGCAGTATAGCAGTCATTCTCCTCCAGATCCGGCAGTGTCTCCTTATCCAGTTTCATTGGCTTTCTAGGTAACCATCCTCGAAACCTGCTTATTTGTTTCTCGATCCTGCAGAACATGAAAAGTGTGAGCATTTGAGACAGTGAATGAGATATATCTTACTTTTTCATTACACTGCAGAACTCTTACAAAGAACATCTGTTGGCAAACTGGACCACTTAATATTTACAACTACATAAGAAGCAATGTCTGACATTTTTGAGGCAGACTGAATTATACATGCTGAACTTGATTATTAATAACAAGCTTTTAGTGGAGAAACATCTTATTTTGTCTCAACAGAAAAGCAATGCCAATGTTACACACTCCTAAAAATCCATACTCATTAAGCTCTTGGCTACTCTCTAAACCTTTATTCTCAGCTTTTCAGTTACTTTAAATTTCAGGCTTAACTACACAGTAGACTTTGGACGTATAAACCTTAGAATAACCCAGATTGTGACAGAGAGCTTTGGAACCTAAACCCCAGCAAACTGCATCCTTCTTCTGCTCTCTACAGATTTGTACCTTGCAGCTGACGGTATACAAAATAGGATACTTTGTTCATTTGGTTTAACTGTGTCTTGCAATACTACTGCCTCCACAAAAACAAAATACTCAGTGTATAGATTAATAGGTGACAGCTGCAAAGATCCTTACATTTAGAAGGTGAAAGCAAACTAAGATTAAGTTGGAGAAAGTGTTGATTTAATCACAAGGGCACTTGTGCCAAGATGCGCACTGAAATTACTGTAAAGGGAAGAATTAGAGCTGACAGGAGAAGATAATCTAAAACAAATTCACATCCAAACTAAAACATTATAATGAAAAAACATAACAAAGATGAGATGGGTCTGTCAAAATGAAACCTACCCTCCCTCACACCTTCAGTTACTAACCAGTGATCTCTGCCTCCAAAAATCAGACAACAAATTATGGACATGCACGTTCTTCCTTGACTCCAAAAAACGCTGTAAGTCCTGCGCAGTCACTTTGAAGGAGGGTAATTCATATACACGCAACTGAATGTGTGGGACAGTGACATGAAATTATGATATAGTTCCAGTTAAAATACATATATTTCCTTTAATATTCAACCTTCTCCGCTCAGGTTATCTTCGATAGGAAAGCTAATGCTAATTTTTAAATATGGGCATTCAAAATTGTAACCACATGAGCTCTACCTGTTTTGGTACCATTTGTGTATTCCCTGTCTGTGAATAGCATGGGAGCAGGCACTCCAACTTACCATTGGGACTGTTCAGAAGAATGGCAATGTGTATGTAAGCATGACATAAGGCTTATACAAAATTTAATAAAAACTCTTAATGGGCGTTGTTCACACCAACCCAGCAGTTCAGAGTGCAGGTGGAGGTAGCTTGCAAGTGTGTGTGCCTGAATGCAGGTGAGACGTTGTCAGATCCCAGCACTGCAAAGGGTCAGACCTATTATAAGTCTCCACTTGTCCTTTCAAGACTGCCAGCCTTGAGCCAGTCTGTGTGGAGACTGATAAGAATGACAAGGGAAAAGTAAGTTATCTCCTGGGGAATTCCCTCTTTCTTGGCCTTCAGTTCTTCCTCTGTAAAGGTTACAAGCCCTGCATAACAATATGTTCAGCAGGCTTAGTGACCCTGGGTGTGGAAAAGGGAAGAGGAATCAGGGAATTTCTAAATATCCCGGTCCATGCTTATTTGTTGACTAAAATTGTTTGAATTCTCTAAGCTATTAACACCCTTGCTAATCTGCAATCCTTTCCCATTCACCCTGCAAGTCAATGTGCACATTTGAGATATGCATACTGCAGGTTTATCACAGTACATGCAGGCATGCACAGAGTGCTTTCCCCACTTGAGAAAACTACATTATTCATGTCAGCTTCTCATCGAGCATACCCAGAATTTGACTGGTTTGCCACTTGCAAGGTTCAGACTACTTGGCACGCTAAGGGAGCATGCTCCTTCCCTGCTGGCAACCAGGTCTGGAAAGGTTGCAAGGCTTTTCTGCAAAGCTTGCATCCTAGAGTACAGCAAAGCCATCCCTAGGAAAAAAAATGTATTTTTTTCCTTGGAAAAGAAAAATGACCAAACTTAAAATGCATCCAGGCCACTTCAACAGTGCCATGAGCAAGCAGTGCAGGCTTTGCATTCTACCCGAGCCGCTCTCTTAAGAAAAGAGGCACAGTTTAAAAAACATATTGTGCTTAATTGTTTCTTCAAGGCTAATCCAGGCCTCACTTTCCCTTACAGAGAAGCACCAGGTGCTAATATACTCAGCTGTATAGGGGGATGGTGTTTGGAAAGCAGAACAACCTACACAAGAGCAGTATAGCGCATGGAGTGAGGAGGCACTGTAGTCAGCCAGAATGAATGAGGAGAGTGGAAACATTTCCTACCTAAATTCTATTTTAAAATACTTGTTAGCCTCACATGCCCAAAATGCACTGTCTTAATTCACATGGTGTCTCAAAGACATGTCTGTTCCATTTCAGTCCTGACCTGGCCTCTGCTCTCCAGGTCTAGCCTTTACTCAGTATCCTCTTTGTGAAAACAGGTATTTTACTTAAATCACACAAAGGGTTTCTCAAATAATTTCAAAGAAACACTTTACTTGCTAGAAAGTAGGGTAGAGATAGAATATTTTTCTTTTTCTTTTTCTTTTTTATTTTATTTTTATTTCTATTTTTAATTTTTCTCCAAAAGAAAGAGGAAATTGGGAAAATAAAAACAATTTCTTTGAATTGAGATTGATTTTATTTTTCGCTCAACTTTGAAAGAGCTTTATGCATATTGTAGTGCTAGATATCGTCTTAGTCTATTTTTTAACCACAGCCCAGGTACAGTTCTAGATACTGTGTATGCACCTGATACCCATCCTTTCCTCTAGACTATACTAGGGGAGTTTTGTTATTTAAAACTTTAGGATCACTAGAATTTTTCAGAAAGAAAATTCAAGTGTGACTGACAAGTTGCAAGAGATTTGCTCTGGACTTTGCCCTGTAACAAAAGTCCTCTTTAAAATAAATTTTGCCTAAACGCCAATTTAATTTTAGCTTAGCGCAAAAAAATGGATCAAAGCTTCACTTGCTTCTGTTCTTCACTGAACTAAGGGTAGAGGAAATAGGCAGTTTTATTGAAGTTGTAAATCTGAATTTTACATAAATGAAAATAGAGCTGAATATGTTTTCCTTTTTTCCCACTTGAACTATTCAGTTATAGATTTTCTGCCTCAAGTAGCTATTCATAGACCTGAACATAAAAATTGAATTTAGTCAAGTGTTGTCATCACTCAGGAGCAAGAAAAAACACAAACCCACAGAAGAAGATTGCACTATTTCTGACTTCAAATCATATGCTGATTCACGAGAAAATGAACGTAAGGCAAAATTTCATATGCCACATATAAATGTTAAAATCTTTACCTACTCCTTCCTTTTAATCTATTGCTGTAGTGAAAGCAGCCATGTCTTAACTAAAATCACGACAAACTCTGAAATTGACAGGTGCTATGTATTCATCGTGAGGTGGGGATGGCAAGTGGGGGAACATTGACAAACTTCAGAAGAACAGCATGTGTTTCTTAGCTCTCATAAAGAGCCCATTTGGTGTTTGCTGCATGAGCATATTAAAAAGCATTTCATATATTAAATCCCATCACACTATGCTGGTGACTTGAGAGTACCAACACTGATCTCACATTATGGTATATGCTTTTTTACACTGGCAGAGTGATAATACATCATTTATTTTCCCATGGATGTTCATTTAGTGATATTATCTGCAGAGTGATACAGCTGTTTACTCCAATACGCAGATTTTTCAAATCTAATTCTTCTCTCTCAGAAGTTCAGGGGAGTTTTTCCACTGACTTAAGAGTGAGACAGTAAATCGAACATTAGAGCCTTTTGAAAACTGCATCAACAGCACTGTGGCATTAAATGCCAATGTATGAGCTGGTCTTTGCAAAGCTTTTGTATATATTTTAGTCTTTTTGGAGACATTTTCATTTAATTGTCTGAGATATCGAAAATGCAAACTGTGGCACTGGAAGTTTTTTATTCCATAAAGTCAGGCACAAACCACATCAAACCCAACCTTAAGATATTTAATAATTGAGTGAAAGAACTTCAAAGATTCTTCAAAAGTACTCATCTCTCAAGCTCACACCAGAGATGAATTTGGTTCATTACCTTCCTATCTACCAACAAAGTACTAAGCATCCCCACAGAGGAAGCAATAAATAAATAATGCCATCACTGTAAGAAGTAGGCAAGGTGTATGGAAATGCAAAAAAAGCAGTACCTGTGGTATTTTAACCCTTAGAAACTCCCTAATGAGCTATGTGAAAAGATAGTGTTTGCACTAACTCACTTATTCTTCCTTAAAAAAAAAGACTCCATCAGCTGGAAAACATATCCTTATTCCTAAAAAAGGCAACACTGGTAAAATGAATTTCACATAGCAAATGCCTTAAAAATATAACTGCTGTATTTGTTTTTGCATATGTCCTAGTGTGTGATCACTCCCTCCAACCTTCCTACAAATGCAGCTAATAACCTTTTACTTCCAGCTTGACCTTCACAATTATTTTAGTTATCAGGTTCAAATTAACATAAGCTGAACTAACATAAGAACTGTACTCACCTATTCATGAACTTGTATCGGCGGTGCAGGTAATAGATTTTTCTCCTGGAAGAACAGCAAAAATGAAGCCAGTCGAGAAGAAAACCCATCGTCAGTTACAGTATGAACTAGCAAGGAAGGAAAGGAGATTGAAGACAGAAGCCTGTAAGAGGTGGAGGAAGAGACTAAAAGAGAGATTAACAGAACTGTCACAGGAAAGCCACACAGACTCTGGTGGCACTTGAATTGCAAGAAGGTCATCGTTTTCGTACTGTCTTCTCTTTTTCTGCTACTTGTCATGTGTGAAAGACAGGGACCCAAAGATGTTTCTATTTCCAAGACATCCATAAACAGTTGCAGGAATTTTATAGGACCAATACTAATATGGATAAATTATCCTCTATGCATCTCATATCCACTAGTGAATTACTAAAACTGCATTTGATAAAATGCAAGGGAAATCATTTAGAAAAGCCAGGGAAGTAGTGCCTGATGTTGCAATATGCCAATAACACATGTAGTGACAACCAGGACCAGTGTTTGCTGCTGGAAACATCCCCAGAAACAGAATATAGGCTACACAAACAAATTAGTATGTACTCAGCACCCACCCTAGGACACAGCCGCCCCCTCTGCCCCTCAAACAGGCATTGCTGATTTTTGTTGTCAGTGCAATAAGCTGTGTGGGAGTGCCTGTGGGGAGCCAGTGAGCAGACAAGGGTGCACAAGCAGATGCATGCTGACCACATTCTCTTGGCTGGCTTTCCGATGGGCCCTGTAGGGCTCACATCACCCAGGGCAGGTGGAGTGGCCCCAAGCCATTCTGTGTAGATCCAGAATGGGCTGTCCACCTCCTGTCCCGCTCTGCTGCTCTTGCTCTCTTCTTATGTGCCTATAGCACCACAGCTGTCAGGATTTGACCCATCACCTTCAGCAGAGATCACATCGTGATGAGAGGTAAGAAAATCTGAGGGCTTTAGATGTGGCTTTGGGACTAATACTCCTTACAGCAAGATTCGTGTGCCTGCCTGAATGTCAGTATCTTCCTCTGACTTTCCTCTAACCACTGGAGGTTATTGCTAAATCAAGGTGGTGTATTCTGAGAGGTGCCATCATGTAACACTGAACTGTATCATTTCTGGAAAAGGAAGGGCCACGCCACACATTTCATTCTGAATATTTGTGAATATTAAATACAGTGTAGTAACGCTGCTGGTGCCTTGGAAGCAATCATGGTTGAGAGCATTCTAGAATAAGACAACCCCGATGCTCTATAAACTATAGAAAAAAAAGTGGTTAGTTTCCATGTTAATTTTCAGAACTTAGATTTAACACACAATATTTTGACATTATTGTTGTTACTAGTGCCCATATTGTGCTGATGAAGTGAAAATTTGAAGAGAAATTCACGCTGGTCAGCATCCTTTGGTCAAATCCTCCATAAGATAGTGCTGTATCTCTTGCCCTACTCAGCAGGAGCAGAGATGAGTCAAAGATAAGTGTTACTGAAGATGACATCCACTCCTGATTTGCTTCAAATATTCAGAGGTATCCATCGCTTAGGGACCCCTGCTTTGAAACAGCAAGTTTTTTATTCAGTGATGTGTGGACCTTGGACAATTTCAACCTAAACTTACTGGGAGCTGTAAGCAATCAGCAACCCTTAAAACAAGGGTCAGACAAGGGTGTCTGGAAACAGGCAGTCTAGAATAGTGAACATTTTTAAAAACGCTGATTCTTGTTTTTAAATGGTAAACAACATTGTCGCCCTTAAAATAAAAATTAAGAGCCTGCCTGTCAGACAAAAAAAAAAAAAAAATCACCACAATATCCTCTTAGCAACACCGTGGATAAGAAAAGAATGAAGCTGTGGACATGAAGCACATCTTTCTGTATGGCACCTGATTTGCTATCTGCTGAGAACTAGATCTCAAAGCAGGGACTTCAGATCAGGAAAGAACAAGCTGATCACAGTGACTAAAATCTGAGTTCCTGGTGTACTTCTTAATCATAGGACCTTATCCTTCTACTGGGCCAGGTTCATCTCAAGGAATGCCGGGGAATATAAAGGAGGTACACTTTTGACCCAGTCCATCTTTTCTGTGCCTAGAACACTTTTTTTAAAAGAATATGAATGTTTTGTAATGATCCGTGATAGTGTTTATGTTTTTCTCTAGCACTAGAAGCCCAGATAAGAACAATTGAAGATTTGCTGTGTAAATGAAAACAAAACAAAACTAAACTAAACATACAGACATAGAAAATAAGCCTGCAATTTTGTCCTTAATTCATATCCATTTTTCCTAGGAAGTTCTGTAATACTACAGCTTGTCTCATACCAGAGGCATTTGTCATCCTTAAGTAAGAAGAAAACAGGAATAGAAATCCTGCAAAGGACACAAACTCACTAGTTGCATATTCTGGGTCTGATCCTTTTCTTGCTCAGGAGTAATTCCATTAAAATCAATGGAGTTATGCATCTATAAACCCTGCTAATTGAAAGAAGAATCAAGACCTCTCAGTTCATGGGTTTCGGTCAGTTCGAGTGGAAATCTTTATGCTATTTTAAATGTTCTGGTAACCAGCAGAGTAAAATAGATATTTTACAGAGAAAATTTCATAGCTCAACATGCAAATAATATTAAATAAATGATAAAAATAATCTGAATGATTATGTGAAATTAATTTGGTTGTCAGTGACATTTTATACAATTTCTTTATTTTCTCCACAGGCAAAAGCACTTATAGTCTGAATTGTTCTCTTATTAGATGTGATACTTATTTATAACCTGCATTTCCATAATTATGCATTATACAAGCAGAAAATTTACAGGTGCTGAACATACCAGATACGTCCAACAGACATGCACTTTCTGTGCTGCCTTACGTACCTGGATCTTCTTGACCTCCCATTGATTTCAATGAAATGTCCATTTAAAAAACAGCAGCGCACAAGTATGCAGGGGGCTCCAGCAGTGAAGGGGTTAAAGGGCCTAAGGATAGAATACCCCATGAAAACAGCTGCACTGCTACAGCTCACCTTAATTTCAAACCAATACTCTACTGAAATTGCAGGCATTAACAAGAAAGAACAATGACTATGGTATCTATGGCACTCCATTTATACTTTCAAAGGATGTGTGGTATCTTACAGACGAGCTTTCCATGTGCATTTCGGAGTTATTTTTACTTTAGCTTTACAGTAAAGTGTGAAGACAAAATACAGCTACACCTACCTGAAAGGCATTCTTACATTCATTAGTTCAGCGTATTTGCCCAGGACCTCCCAAGGGGCATGCAGCTTCACAAAGATGATGTCACTGTTTGTTAGAGATGACTGCAAAAGAAAAAGAAAACAGCCACCACGGCTTACTTTTTCAGGCAAGAAAGAGAGAAATCACGGGCGGTGGTCAGTATTTATTCTTGTCTTGTGTCACCCCTCCCATTTCCTGATTCTTCCTCAAGCACATGGAGCTCTATCTGGATTTTGCCAATTTATTTTCCTTCTGGTTTCCTTCTGGTTTTCCCTGTGACTCCCTTCTGGCCTGTACACACATTCACTGATACTGTCTTCTTTCCTATGGGTTATATGTAGTGTATAGAGATTTTTATGCAGGATATTCACATCAGAATATCTAGTACTTTTTTAATAGTACTTTTCAAGAAAGCTACAGCAGGGTCAGCTGAAGCTGTATTTATTGAGAACACTGACAGTCAAACGTTAATACTGAAAGATGAATTTTTCAAATTCTAATGAAAATCAATGATATTCTCATAAATCTGCACTTAATACAGCTTGCAACAACTAAATGGATCGCATTAACAGGGACAACTACCACTGGCTGAATTCAAGGAATACCGAGGAAATGGGTGAAGGTGTACAGGTTATAAGAAAAGGAAAGTGTGAGGACTGAGAAACTAGGCAAGAAATTTGTTAGTTTAGAGATTAGTTAGGCTTTAGGGATGATATCCTAGTATCCTAGTATAAGTATAATATAAGTATATTATATTATATTATATATAATATAATATATATATATATATATAATATAATATAATATATATAGTATATACTAATAAGTATAATAGTATCCTAGTATAATATTGTAGTATATTAAATATTTCTCACATTAATTCTTAGCTATTACAACATACTGGGGGTTCTTAAATCTGGTATCACTTATTTGGAAGCTGCAGTGACTATAAGGGTTGAAGGTTGACGTTTGTATTTTTGATGTCTTTTGATTCTTCCCTCCACTACTCTGATAGATGTAGAAATCATTGGAATTGTCATAGCATGTTCATATCCTTAAAGTAGCCAGAACATTATTACTAGTCTGTGAAGGGTGACAGGAATTAAAACTCCAGCAGTTAAGATACATATATATGACTTTTCTCAGCACAGACAAAAACAACAGACCAATACAAAACAAACCAATGACAACAATGAAACAGGAAAACAAAACAAAACAAAAGAGTCATTACAGAGATAACTTTTTAAAACAAGTAGAATTTTTTGAGTCCTCAAAAACGGACACAGAAATATTTGTATCCAAATTA
The DNA here is from genome assembly GCF_009769625.2 of Cygnus olor. NCBI lineage: Eukaryota > Metazoa > Chordata > Aves > Anseriformes > Anatidae > Cygnus > Cygnus olor. The sequence continues at coordinate 45,506,770 of NC_049169.1, forward strand.
TTATTAAGCTGCAAGAAAAAAATAGACGTAGTGCATAGTAGAACAAGTGAATTTCTGGTATTAAAAACTTCAGAAAAAATATCTTACTGTTCTATTGGTAACTTCCTGCAAAATATTTCAACAAGAAATGATAGAACAGCAAAAAAATGCCCTCAAGAGAGTTGCATCAGAGACAATGAATTCAGCTGTAATCTTTCCACTGACTTCTATGGATTCCAAATCAGATCCTTAATGATGTTTTCCTTTATAAGTACATTTTGCAAATTATCTTTAATTTGCCTATGAGACTTTAGCAAGTAGATACCACAAAAACAAGACTAAGTTCTGCTACTCTAAAATTTTACAGCAAATTGCTCTCAAAGATAAGGTTCAGAATATTCAGTGCAAAGAAGGCATTCTTAATAAAACAATTTCTTACAGGAATGTATTTTTAAAATTCTTGTTAAACACACTAGCAAGGCGTATTTAGTTTAATTGAAACCTGATCTTCAAAACATAGAATCATAGAATCATTCAGGTTGGAAAAGATCTCTAAGATCATCTGGTCCAACCTTTAACCTAGTACAGACAAGTCCACTACTAAACATGATAGAATGTCTTGCACGATAGAATTAAAATCACCACAGTCTGGCTTACAGATGTACAATATATAATGAGTTTCAGTCCTCAGTTTCATCCATCTACTATTTTTCACAAGCTGTAATTTTTCCCTCCTTCTTCTTCCTGCTCGCCTACTTCCTTTTTCAGTTGATCTGAAACAATCATATTATGTAATTCCTGAAAATACTGTATCAGTATTGAATAATCACAAGTAGATGTTTTAGTAGCCCATACTTCAGTATCAGAGATATTCCTTAATTCCCAACCTTTCCAGCTTCACTGACAAACCACTTCTAGCACTTTATCATTGCAGCTGATCTCAGAATACAGGTAATACCATAGGCCCTGTATAATAGACTTGCCCGACTAGCAAGACTATCTTTCTCTTATACCACTAAGTTTGTACAGATACTGTGTTCCCAAAGAAAACAAATCTACCACAGATGTGCTTAAAAAGTAAGTACCATATTTCTTGGGTATCACTATGTGAGAAGTGGAAGAGACTAATGTCGGGGCCATTTACATAACTCCAAAAGTATAAACATCTTTGGCGAGTTACAGTCATCAGATAGGCCAAGGAAAATTTGTAAAGAAAGGGCAGGTTTTTCTTCTTCTGAAAACAGGCTTTCATGTCTAGAAACAGAGTGGTGTTAACTGCTGTTTAATTTAAGTTCTGGCCATCAAAGTCACATGTATTCCCACAAGCATTCTAGGTCCAAGACTTAAAAATATATATTCACTATTGACCTGACTCTTCTCTTTCTGAATGTTGTGGTTTAGCCCGGCTGGCAGCCAAACACCACACAGCCGTTCGCTCACCCTCCCCCCTCCCTCTCCGGGATGGGGGAGAGAAACGGGAAAGTGAAGTCTGTGAGTTGAGATAAAGACAGTTTATTAAGACAGGAAAAATAATAACAATAATAATAATAATAATAGTATTAATAGTAATAATGTGTACGAAATAAGTGATGCACAATGCAATTGCTCACCATCCGATGACTGATGCCCAGCCTATCCCCGAGCAGCCGGCCCCCCTCCACCCCGGCTAGCCACCCCTATATATTGTTCAGCATGACGTCAGATGGTATGGAATACCCCTTTGGCCAGTTTGGGTCAGCTGTCCTGGGTCTGTCCCCTCCCAGCTCCTGCTGCATCCCTAGCCTGCTCGCTAGCAGGACAGAGCGAGAAGCTGAAAAGTCCTTGGCTTGGTGTAAGCACTGCTCTACAACAATTAAAACATCAGCATGTTATCAGCGCTCTTCTCATCCTAATCCAAAACATAGCACCCTGCCAGCTACTAGGAGGAAAATTAACTCTGTCCTAACTGAAACCAGGACACTGAAGTTATCATTGTTAGTCTGAATGGAAGCAAAGTTATGCTGACATTGAACATCTCTTGAAAAGCCCACATTTTGCAGTATTTGCAGGCTGTTTCTCAGGATCAAGGCTGGAGATTAGTGTCCTTTGTCAAATATACTCTTCAACACTCTCCTCCAACAACAAAGACATTTTTGTTCATTATCAATAATATTGTCAAGTCATTTTATGACAATAACAACTGTAGGACTCACGTTTGGGTGAGCGTAATTGTTTATTTGTCTTGAGGCTACTAGGCAGACAACTGCAAATATCAATGCTCTAATTTATGTATGTACATCAACAGGGAAAAGATGTGAAAGGCAATCAAACCAGGATTTACCATTAATGTGTTTTCCTTAACATAATTTAAGGAAACAAAATACTAAAGATTGGGACTCCTCCCACATTTTAGTCTTCGTTATCAAAGTAAAAGAAGAGGAAAAGATTTTGTAACAGACCCAGCAACCAGACTTAAATCTTACCTACATTAGGAAGACACAACAAGGCAACTTAAAAAGCCAGAATGGGAATAGTGCCATAATTACTGGCAAACAGCTTATTCTTGTTAGGAACAACATGCAGGAAAATCCAGAAAATAAGAGAAAATCAATGTCCTTCCCCTGATAACAGTCTTCTCTATATCAAGCTCCATATGATGTCTCAGTGCAGAGTATTAAATAATAACTTCCATAAGTCCCACTTTTGGAAAATTACTCCGTTATGTTAATGGCACAGATTGATTTGCCATGTCAAGTGAATTAGGTGGAAAAAAACCAAACCCCACCAAATTATAGCTGATTAAATCATTCTTCCTCTGCAAAAACAAAGTAAATGTAAATTCACAAAGGTAATTCCGTAGAACTGGATAAGCAGCAGTGATGTTCTGCCAATACTTTTCAAAAGTGCATACATTACCCCTAGGTAAGTACTTACATATTATTAATATATGTCCAGTTTGAGGGAAAATATTACATATTCAAATGCATTTACTTCTATGTTCAAAGGAAAGTAGTAAATAATAGTGCCAATATCTTTCAAATACATCCTTTCAATCACAGCACAGGCTTGTTTGAAAAGTGGAATATACAGCTCACATTTAAACCAAGATTTTAAGAAGCTTTTGGCTTACGAGAAACCATAGGGCAAAGCAGTAAGGATGAAAATTAGATAAAGAAAGAAAGAAAGAAAGAAAGAAAGAAAGAAAGAAAGAAAGAAAGAAAGAAAGAAAAAGGAAGCCCTAACTAATCAATAGAAAGCTGTTAATAATATAATTTTTACATAAAAGAACATGTATAAAATACAGAATGACTTGGTATAAGGAGACAGAGGTAAGTGATTACAATTTAATATGATTTTGATATGAAAATTTGATGATAGGGTAAAGCTTTATTTTTACTTAGCAAAATACTTCCGGAGGTTCAGCTTCACTGGAGTTATTAATGCAAGCAGGTGGCTGGCTATTGCCAGCATTCAGGCAATGTCATCTAATCCAGCTCAGAGCAGGTGTCATTGTTACAGTGCTTAATTTCTGGCATCATCTGACAGAATCTCACTGCTGGAACAGAACAGAGTTAGTAACAAGGGGAAATGTTTGCAAATATCCTTTCATGTAGACAGAAGTGTGAGTGGAGAGGGAACTTAAAAAACAGGGTAGGTTACCTGAGTAGAAGCAAAATGCAAATATTATCTCATTGCTCAAGTTTACTGTGCAACAATGAGCTTAGAGTCTGCAAGAAAGAAATACAAATTGCTTAGAGTTAAGAAACAGCGTGAGAAAGGATGCCTTTAATCCTATCTAATGTCATCTGCATTCACTTAGAGTGGAGAGTGTGAATGTCCCAGTAACGTAACATAGACGTAGTAAATCTACCATGAAAACAATATTCTGACTTGGACTCTACTTCCTAGAGAAAGGATTAAAAATACCTGCAGCATGACCATCTTAATGGAAGAGGTTGAACTGTCTGTGAGGCAACGATAAAACATTTCTTGATAATCCCATTAGTAAATACTGAGTACAGGTTTGACATATGTGGATAAGATTTCTGTGACAAAATAGCTAATCACATGGATTTCATCTGACAGTTGATTGGATGCATCTTTTAATTCTTCTGGACTGGAAGATAGTACAAACATGTGAAATTAATTATTTGCAGGTTTAAAAATTCAAATAGGTGAAACGTCTGAGTAGAAGAATATATTTTTACTTATGTACATGTTATTTCATATTAACTCTTTACATGAGAGATCAGTTAAACATTGCAATTTTAGATTTAAAATGTTAATATTTTATATAGTGATAGTTGAGATCATCAAACCTTTTGATTGTATTACGGGCCAAGAAAGGTCCCTTAAGTACAATATTTTACTTTTAGCACCACGGGCTGCGAAAAATATATCGTAAAACTGAATTACATTTTATCAGGCACTTCCACAGTGATTTATCCCAAGTGTAAAATAAAAAAACAATATTTTCACAATATAGATATGTCTCATTAATCATTTTTTGAAGTTTAAAATGCTTACATTTAATGAATTGTCTATTAAATATTTATATTTTCTTTTAGAGGCTTGTTGGAGAAACATTGCTTTGACACAGAAAAGGCAATTTATTTTTTGTCAAACAGTTAATTTCACAAACTTAACAATCAGTCAAACAAAATGTGCAGGCAGGCTTATTATAGCTTTTGCATACAAATAACCTAGAGGAACTGAACAAGATGCTTATCACATAATCATAGAATAAATGAGGTTGGAAGGGACCTCTGGAGGTCATCTAGTCAAAACCCTGCTCAAAGCAGGGACAGTCACAACCACAACTGTGGTTAAATATCTCCATGGGTGGACACCTCACAACCTCTCTGGGCATCACAGCCACTCTGGGTGTAAGGACCATTACTGGCCTTCCACATGGATGCAGAAGTGTTTGCAGCAGCACAGGTTCTGAGCACCTGCTCATGCTCCAGCAAGATGAAAGCATTTGTTTTTTCAACTTCCTTTTCAGGCTCTCTTAGTTCACACATTCAAGGAAGATAAGAATTACTCATATGACTGCCAACCAGGACACCAAAGTCTTTTTGGTGTCAATGCTTTCCCTGTAGTTCTCAATTGCAGTCTGTATACCTTTGTATTTGCCAGTGTAGTGCAAAATTCTTTCTCAAGAGAGATGCCAGTGAACTTAGCAAGACCACAGCTGAGGAAGATCCTAGTCCAGATTACACTGTTAGGAGAGAGGCTTTAGTGCAGACCACATGCCATAATGTAGCCCCAAGTTACTCAGGTCAGCTGCACACTCACAATGTGATATGATATTCCTCACATCGAGGGAGTAGCAGAGTCAGTGCATGCACCTGGTTGTGCAGGGCACACGTGCTCTGAGACTGCTGCCTGCCTCTGATCTGCAAGAAAGGGAAAGTCTCAGAAGACCACTCTGACTGTACCTTCTCAGACGTAACACAGGTCCCCATTCTGCCAGACAAAGGAAAAGCACCGAACAAAACATATGATCCAGTTAAATGAAGGGGAATGATGCCCATGAAGAACATGAATAATTACCAGTTATAGCTGTCCGTAAACTCTGAGAGTTTGGGCAGCTCAGATGCTTGTTCCCCCAACCTACATCCCAGCTTTCTGTGCTTTATCTTACTGCTAGTATTATTAGAACTGGGAAGAGTTTGAGGAACCATCTTTTGATAAGTCATTTTGCATTGTTTAACTCAATGATGCAAAACTATTCTGTCTGGCTCATTTGTGGGCAGACACTGAGCGAGCCACTTTCCCATTCCTCTCTGCCATTATGCAAATAGTTAGAATATCCTTTAATGAGATGGCTATAGTGAATTTCTGAGCAACTGCACTCTGTAGTCTTACTAAAGGTACTCAAGTTATCTGATACAATGACAGGGTGTAAACAACAATTTTACAAGGGAAGTTGTTTTGGAAACTTGCAAAAGCATATCGCAGAACCGCTGACTCTCCAGATACAACACCATTACTACATGAAAGGGAAGTGCTTTCCAAAGCAAAATATGATGGTGAGAATAGGCTTGATTACTGCTGTTCAGCTCCCAATTCAGATTACTGCACTTAGGTAGATTTACCTTTTTTTCCAAGTCCCAAACCATGCTCAGACTGTGCAAGACTTCCTACCAAAAAAATAAAAATACATATAAAACAACAAGAATTAAAGGCTAATCCATCCTAATGTTCTGGCTTCACCACATCACAGTTTCATGTTGATCATGAAAAAGAAATTTTACAGTCTAGTGCAGAGAGGAAGTTCCTAATAATTGATAGTCTACATGATTTTTCACCTGTCTCTGCTCCTCTAGGTTCATAGTAGTTTGGCTTCCATATTTAATTAAATCATCTGATGTTAAAAATGCATACACTGGAAACAGAAGAAAAATAAAAGTTTCTTAAGCAAACACAGCATAATTAGAACTTAACTGGAGACAGAAGATGAAATTGAAATATGTAATAGGATCTTTAAACCTAGAAGGGAGAATACTGGATCCTTTGTGCATTTCTGTACAAATCCCTTCATTTGCTAGATGTACTTTGAATGAAACAGGGTAAATATGTGATAAGGACAAATTATGGTTTTCCTCTGTTCTAATTTGTCATAATAAGGCAACATCCCTTCATGGCACAAGGTACTGACAAGGCAGACACCTAAACAGTAGCTCCAGTTCTAAACAATTATTGCCATTCATAATATACCTGTTGGCATAAGGTGCTTGATGAAAACACCTCCCATATGACACAGAAAAGCAAAGCAGCACCATATGGAGCCCAGTATTTTAATGGTTTGGCTAAATGGGATGGAGGACAAGGATGATTTGCTCTCCTAGTTCAGAGCTCTTACATGAAGATATAGCAAGAGGTGTAGAAAACAAACAAGTCTTTTTTTTTTTTTTTTTTTTTTTTTTGCTTGAAGGCCAACATCATCATCAAATGAGGTAATGTCAGTTTTGATCTGCTTGCATATGTTTCAATGTGATGAAACTAACCCTAAAATTGTTTGCTGAATAATGCTGAAATTTAAGATCCTTATAACACAGTGAAACTAAGTCTTCAAGTAATACATACGCTGGCAAAGAATCCCCCCTCCAAATTCTCTTGCTCCATCAAAACCACTATAAAAATATCTTTGCTTAACAGACAGTATAATCTTTTTCTACAGATGAAGAAATATTCATTCTGTTTAAGAAGTCTTCAGCTAGCAAAAGGCAGACTGTTCAGATTAGGAAAGTGCAAATATCTTTGTTATCTATTGAGATCTTTTTTATCTATTGGGAGAATTAACACTATGTGTAAAGTTTTCTAGAATCTTTTATTTTGCCCACTTTACGTAGCGGGGCTGTGTCACTAAGGGCTGCAGCAGAGAAATCACAGTCCAAAGGTGGAACAGAAGACATCAAAGTGCTTTTTATCTCTGTAGTACTATTTGGATACTTTTATTCAGAGTAGAACTTTGGAGTAGAATTGAAATTACCACCTATCATACCTCTAAAACTAATAGATTTGGTATACTTACAGCAATCTGTTTTATTCTTTTGTATGGGGAAGTGTAAAAATGCAAATTGAAAAGGAAACTAAGATAAAATCCCACTTCAATTACTAATCCCAGTCTTTCTATACACTTTGTAAATGCAATATAATTAGACTTCTTCTTCTATAGGAAAGATTTCCTGACTGGAAAATTACAATTCCATTAGATTAGATCTCTGAAAAGAGTCAATATGACTCATACACCAAGGGCCCTGTAACTTATAATTCAATCATTTTGTTGAAAGGAATTTGTTTAAAACCAAAAGCTGGGCCTAATGAATATTGGAAAATATATTTTAAAAATGGGGGAAAATTCCATTAGTGCTACAGTAGTAGACAATGGGAAGAAATTATCCAAACTACAGAAAACTTTCTCAATATATCACCACTTAAGGAATTATAATTGTTAATACACTGCAGGCTGTCCTTCCACATATTTAAAATACAGAAATTTTAGTATGTCCAAGAAATGCAGTGTAGAAATGTTGTATTTTGAACCATTTTTGATTCAACTTTATAGAGACACTATACTTCTGCTGTAGAAACACCTATACCCTCAGGCATGATATCTTTCACACATGACAATATAGTAGTGAGTTTGTTAAGAAAGAAATGGTATTAAAATTGTATGTCACATACCTTTCTCTGTTCTTGCTAGTAGTTACTGAAAGGTGTACGACCGAATTGTTATCATCTCAGTAATAAAACTGATGAATTTCTTTCCTAAAATAATCTCCTTGCCCTACTTTCCACAATTGCCATATTGCTTTTCAAAGAAAAGTAAAATAATAATGAAAAAAACAAACAAAAGTGATTTCTGCAGTGTAACATTTTAAAGCAGCTCCTCTCCCACCTTTCTGTCTTACACACACGACACCTGACAAATGTTTCCACTGATATATTTGTTTCCTCTTGCAGAATCCCATCTCTCTGTCTTGCTTGTCTCCTCCTCATCAGTCTGTGTCACTTTTCTCTCACCAGGTTCCCTCACACCACCACAGGCTACTTCTCCTGCCGATCACTCTCTGACTGCACCATTAACTCTAACAGATGCACGAAGGAGGCAGTTCCAACATCAGACCTCTTCTAATTACATAATTACAACCTCCAGAGTGTAATAAATTATTATTTTTTTTTTTTTTTTTGAGCTGGAGGAAAATTGTGTTAAATGAACTTATGTAAAATTTCACAAACTACCAAGATATGGACTAATTAAAGAAGGATTAGAGAAGAACAATAAGAATGATCACGAATTTTGGGAAACTTGACCTAGAGGAAAAAATGTAAAGAACTGGGATGATTCAAAATACAGAAGAAAATGCTAAGCACATAACAGTATGTTTGTTTATTTATTTATTTATTTATTTTTATTTATAAAATATGTAACAAGTAGTTGTGACTAGGAAGGGAATGAACTGCTCTCCACCTTCTGAATGAGGCAAGAAATAACAGGATTAAATTGTAGCAAATAAGATTTAGGTCAGATACAGCAAAAAAAAAAATCAGGCTGAACAGTGCTGAAACATTAGAGTGATTTGTAAGGGAAGTCTTCTGACATTAAGGCAAAGGTTAGACAAACTCTTGGCAGTGTGTCACTGTCCTGCCCTTGGAGCTGTGGGAGCCCTCCAGTCTCCTCTACTGCAATTTGCTAGAGGATCAAGTAGTTTTTAAAACATTATAAAATCAAACCTCTCTTATTTGGCATTGTTCATCTTCATTCTGCCCTGGAAGATGTGATAATACAAGGTCAATGAAACAGAGTATGTCATCATAAGAAATAATACACTAGGAAACATGAACATAGCATGAACCAAGTACTAGGAAAAAAAAGAAAAGGCAATTCAGAGAGCAAATAATGGTTAAATTTCCTTTTCAAAGCCACAGATCTGAAAGGGAGGTTCTATGCTCAGCACAACTACCTCTTGGATTTAGCTGTGCCAAAAAGCTGTGAAGCCCTGAAGTGTTGTTAGGGCTGAGTTAAAAAAGTAGGGTTTCCATTGGCAAGGGAAACAAAGAATTTTGTAAATGGAGTCAGAACAATAAAGAGCAGTGCTGGGGACTGAGACATCACTGGTATATTTAGTATAAATCCCTGACATTCCTACCAGGAACAGGATGTAGAAGAAATGTGGGAATGTTTGAAAGAGGATGAGAGGTTCAGCCTTGAGAAAAAGGCAGGGCTAAGAAGCAAACTCAAAGTGCTCCACAGGACAAGCCAGTACTGGGAGACCCAGAGTGGGAGAAGCAGGACAAAAAGAATTCCTTAGTTCCCCCGGTGTGGCTGAAACAATGGCTCAAGCAGGAAGACCTTTAAGTGTTAAGTATGAGCTAAAAGTATTGTTTGCCATATTTTCTGCTTAAGTTCCAGTACCTAATCCTTTGCTAAAGTAGGATGTGTTTGCACATTATTATTATTATTATTATTATTATTATTATTATTATTATTATTATTATTATTATTTGGTATTTATAGTAACCTCAGGTGAATCTGAAAAGACCAAGGCATAGCACCTTCCCAAAGGCAACAGATGCAACTAAAATGGGTCCACATGTCCCATCTAGTACCAGTCTGGGATTTCCAAGAGTTGGGATGTGGGGCTGGAAGGATCATACGGTGCTTGTGAGTGTTAAATGTGGGGAAAAAATCCTATATCATGCTCCCATGGGGCTGTTAACATAATATGTCCTGGAAAGAAGGCAGAAGTAAAGAGAACTCTTGACTCTGGAGAAATTAAAACTGTCAGCCATCCACCCCATTGTTTTGCTTTCACCATTCTAAAATCTAATTTTTGAACATTATTTGTCTGCAGTACTTTCTGTGGAATATAGTATTATTTTACTTACAATCAAAATGAATTTCTGAGATCTCCAGGTTCTGTAGGCATCAAGATCAAAATTAAGAGGTTAAGGGCATTAGAAAGATATCATTTTATAAGCTTCAAGATCAAAATTAAGAGGTTAAGGTCATTAGAAGCATATCTTCCCGTTGTTAAAGACATACACTTGACTGAGAACAATTCAATTTACGAGAGGCTGGGACCTCAAGAGTAACACAATGTAACGGATCAGTGCTTTTGGATATTGTTTGGATATAGCTTGTTGACAGTGCTCTAGGGCTTTATGGACAGTTAGTGAGAATGTTTTTTCCAGCCTTCAGAGAGGTGTATATGCACTTTTTAGAAAATACAAATTGTAAGTATTCAAGAAAATCTGAAACATATTCATGCTTCCACTGCAAGTTTTTAGGATGTGAATGTGACAATCTCTGAACATGGAATGAGAGATGGATGTGCAAGTAGTTCATTCACTTCCAAGTATACTCCGATGAGATCTGTACCAAACTGTGGGTCTGGCACTGTACCTCAGACTACTTATCTAATTGTACTTTCCTGTAGTCACAGGAAGTAAAATGGCAGTGCAGTGAACCTGACTACAAAGGCTGCTGTCAGTTCTTTTCTGCATCAGGGTTCTAGTCAGGGCTTTAGAAAATTTGGTTTTCTTTTATATTAAACAGTATCTGATGGAAAATATCCTTACAGGTAATCTATGAAATAAATTTAGAACAAAATCAGTAAATAAAGATTTTTGCTAGGTATACATAGTTAGTCCTACAGGAACATTTCAGTGATCAGCTGTGATGACATTTAAGAGAACTGCATTTTATTTCAACACAGAACTGAACAAATTATATGAAAATGAAGAAAATTGAACACAATTTTAAAAAATGTGTAGTTAAACACATGAAAAACTTCAATTTGATTTAACTTCAAAAGTCATAGTCCACATGAAATAGCATGTTTTCATGTGTTTCTGGATTATATAAGCACTTTTAAACATTCCGTTGTCTTTTTCCCCCCATTTTCTCTTTCACAAATCTAAATCTTTCTAATCAACTATCATGGTATCAAACTATCAAACACCTAATTTTAAAAATTCAAAAAAGTTTTCACATTTTTTTTTTTCTCAGCTAAAACTGGTTGCGCCCTGATTTTACTACTAACAGATTTGTCTTTACAGTGGGGCTGTCCTACCTGCATCACATTATAGTGTATTGCTGTAAAGAAACATCAACTTCTTTAGCTCATGCCCAGAAGAAGAATGCAATCCCAGCCTGGGGCATCACTCCTGAGTTTTAATGCTGTGATATTACATATCCAGTGATGTGCAGTGTTATGGTTATGTATGTTTCATCTCTGGTTTTGCTAGTGATTTCTTGGGCAAGTGGATGTTTTCTCTGTGCAGTTTTTCTTCAGCACTGAAATGGGAATGACACTTTCTTCCCCACAGTAGTGATGTGTAGACCCTGAATAGATGTTCTGTAAGTGCTTTGAGGGCCATCTTGCAAACAGTAGATTTGGAAATGGACTTTCATTCCCTCTCTCCTTCACTATCTTCAGTTATGTCATACTTCATATATATATAAGATTTGTTTTAAGATGGTAAGGGCTTGTGCAGTATTTCTAAATGTATTTTATACTCAGATTTTTTATATGGGAGCTATACAGTGAGAAGATGTCTTTTCTTACTTGTCTGCCTTGATTTAATGAAGATATACCTCCATATCTTGACACTAGCTTCTTAATGCTTAATAACCATTATCTTTTTCCCCCTCTACTCCAAAACTCCAAAATGTTCATCTTCCCCATATCATTTTCACTTTGTGCCTTTTGGCTGGTGTAATGCATTAGAAACACACATGGATTCTGTTTCCTTTTGCAGCATGGACAAAAAAAGTCCAATATTTAAATGTAAATTGACATAGAAAGCACTCATCAGTTCACAGTCAAAAAAGCATAGAATAGGAGATGTCAAAGACTGGAAAATCTGTAGAAGCATAGTTTGGGGGGATGGGTGTAGAATTGAATGTTACAGTTGTCTGACAATTCTGTTTGCTGTTTGTTTTACACTCTGCCAGTGTGGGGGTGACCCTACAATCCATAGATCTACTCATGTAAAGCTGTAGATATCACCTGGGGACAAGAAGAACAAAAATGTGTATCTTTAGCAGTTTAAAGCTATGTTGTGTGCCATATATCTGACCCAGTTTCCCCTGCTGGACACTGGCAAGCTGATATATTTGCATCAAAACTGTGGTTCTATCATGGCTCTAAACCCACTAATCCTGAGAAGTTGCCTGAAGGCTTAGTCCCGAAGAGCAGACATCACAGGTGTGATTCAAGGCAACTATGTTTAGAAATCTGCACTGGAGAGGAACAGGCACCTTCAAGGTACAATTCACTTGTTCTATTTTAGCCTTCCATCCTAGATTGAAATGAATTGCTGCCCAGAAGGACCTGTTACTTCCCAGCCAGATATCTATTTTGCAAACAGCCACAGTCAAGAAGATTTTTTTTCTTCCTCTTTTGGGTCTCTGTACCTTATTTTCACTGGGTCCCCATTACCCTCCTTCCTCATCATCCACCGCAACTTCTGCAATAGTGTAGATACGCTAGTTTCTATAACTCCACCTTCATGGGTGGCTCTAATTCACTCTCCTATGAATTTCTGAAACTAATGACAAAATCCATAAACTTGCACTGGGTTATTGACCCTAGGTACTCTATATAGAGTAGAGTACAAGCTTCCATCCAGACAATTGCTGTTTCAGGACATTTGTTTATCCCAGTGCTGTCTCAGAAAGCCACAGTTTCCAATAGCAGTGGCACTCATAGTACAAAATCAAGAACATGATGGGCCAGGTTGTATTCTGCATTGAGCTACATATACAGACAAACAACAACAACAAAAAAAACAACTTCCAGCCAGCTCTTCTATGGCAGTAAGAGTGCTTGAGCTTCTCCATATTACCCAGGAAGTGTGGTCACAGATCTGATTATTAATTTGTGAAGGGCATAGGCACAGAAGTTTAGGAATGGAAAGACAAGTTCCTAAGTGGAGAAGAACATATAAAAAGAAGTGTATGGTTTTGGGAATTTCTGGAAGTTAGGCTAACATATACTAAAACTGGGTCAATAGCTGCCTTCCACTTAAGACAAATGTAAAAAGTATTTGGGATCCTCTTTGGAATAGATATATATAAAAACAAATGAGAAAAAAAAAAAGGAAAAAATGAGCAAAATAAGCAGGAGGTTGGACTACACACCTCCTGAGGTCTTTTCCAAACCCAATTATCCTATAATTCTATGAAAGGGCAGGGAAAGAGCCAGTCTTCTGGACTAGGCATGAGTGCTTTGTGATATGCAAACAAACTTGAGAGACACGATTCACTGCTCACCTAGTCAGAAGAGGTAGATGTGCATACCCTGGGAGGAGGAAAAAATCACAATTTTAAAGAAACAGAGCTGGTGAAGAAAATGATCCTAAGAAAAATCATTAGAGAGGGAACTTTTTGCCACAGAGCTGGCTGACAAGTGTTCAGTATTATGAGCAAATAAAGCATCTTCCAAGTGATTCCACCAGACTCTAAGGAAACTTTATACATTTCTTTTCAACAAACAGGATTGCAACAAAGGGAGAAAAAACTTCCTTCTGCTTTTCACTCCCTGGTCAAAATAGCGTGCAGGGTCCTTAACTGGAGCATTCTTCGGGTTACTTGGTGAAGGGATTTACAAGCCTAATCTGTAGAACAGTAGAATAACTCTAGAGCTGCTAAATCCCCATAAGGCCATCAAATTAAGGTCTGTTTCAAAACAGTTTCATATGCCTGCATTACAACAGATCAGAAAAAGTGATGCATGTAAACATGCCTGCATAGCTTTCTCCTAAATGTGGACAGCTTCTATTTTAAATAAATAAAAAAATGCATTACAGTAACGTATTTTATTGATGTTTGGTAATTGAGAAAATCAGATGTGAACAATTATTGGAATCATAAGAATGTCTTAAGTGTCTCATTTAAATCGATATTTTAAAGGGAATGGCCTGAATAAAAAAAGGTAGTATTAGACTGATTAAAAAGACTTCATGTAATTTTCCTCTCTCACACATGCACAAATAATAAGAAAAGAGATGAAAGTCACAATATATTCATTAGAATTTAGGAACTGCCGGTCACTACCAGTCAAGCAAATAAACTAGCTGATATACTGCTTTCAAAAACATTTTTCCTTCTGAAACTAAGCCAATTAAACTAAAAATGTGAAAAGAATACACTAAAATCAGATGAATGGGTTGTAACAGCTCATTATGAAAGATAATTTTCCAACCAATTTAATTTTAAAACCTAAATTCAAACCCTTACATTTTCTACATAATGAAAAGGTTTATATTCAATGGTAGGTATGTCACTTCAGAAACACAGAAAGATGTAGGAAAACTATATACTTCTACTTCTTATGTATAAAAGTATGTGAAAATCCTTCATTATTGAACCCTTATAACCAGCATATAATGGCATTTTTTCAAAATATGATATTTATAAACCAATCTGAAAGAAGGTAAAAAAAAAAACAAAAACCACAAACAAACAAAAACAAACAAAACAACAACAAACAAACAAAAAAAAAACCACCCACACCACTACCATCAAAAAAAACAACACAGAAAACAAAGAGAAAATTTCCCCAAATCTAACAGTCATTAAAAATAATGGTAATTTTGCATATTACAAGATGGAGTTATATTTTTGAAATTCCAAATTTACATGTCTCTATTGTTTTCTTCTGTCTTCATTCATTTTCAGTGTGGAGGTTTTCTTCTTTTTGAATAGTTTTGAATTTTAAACAGATTAAAGAGATGGTTGTTACAAAAGTAACCTCAAAGGTCTTATATTAGTGCTTGACAATGGAGACTTCAGAAAGGAGAATCAATCTTATTTCTTATAAAAGGAAATATCTACTTGAGTCTATTAACAGAAACAACAAGCTACACCTAAGAAAAGTAGTAAGTACTGCACCATGAAACTCTTCAAGAGGAAAGAAATGGGTTTCTAAATTGTTCCACCTACAAGGCACTTTCATAGATTCTTTCAAAAGCTTTCATGTATAAATACAAGTTGTCTGTACACAGAAGAGAGTTTTGTAAATTAGATAGGACTTTAAACAGAGGGACATGACTAATTAGGACAGAGGTTTCAGTCAATGAGCTATCTCAGAAACATTATTTCCTCAGCTTTATTAAACTGAATTTACAACATCACTTCATTACCAGTCTGAAACAGCAAGAAACGAATACATATATACACAGTGAATAATGTTGGTTTTAATTTGGGTCCAGACAGCCATAAACTGAAACATCTTTGTCAATAAAGTCTGAGCACTGAGGTCATTTGACTAGCTCTGTTTTTGAGGCTGCTACTGCAATTTAAATACAGTTAATCCAAGGCGCACAGCACCAGTACTCCACTCACTCCATGACTGAGCTAACCTGGCATACCAAAGAAAGAAAGTGGCCGATAAGAGGACTTGGAGCCCCTGTGCCAAGAGACAGTGAGGAAGGGAATTTCCTCTCCAGAATCATGCTGCCCTCCTGGGACTGCTTGCAAGTGGTGCAGACCTACACCACTTCGTGCTGCAGGGGAAGACCCAAACAATCCCTAACCATGAGGGTACTACAGATATTTGAAATTATCACTATTTGTTCAGAAACATAATGCAGTAGATGCAATGCCATCTTTTCAAAACAAGCTCAATGCCAAAATCACCAACACAATATGAGAACCTGAAACACACTCCTGGCATTTCCATATACTCTGTCTTTCTGCTCCCTACAGACAGCTCTAGATTTCTGCTCATTAAGACAGCACGGTCAGGGAGAGTTGCAGCAAGCCAGTCATGTCACCTTTGGGCAATAAAAACTCTCACTGTGCATTAAGTGATTGCAGCCTTGTGGATTAAACTTGGTCCTGATGCCACTGGCATGCAAATAACATCTCAAAAATAATTGCCGTTTAAGAGCAATTACTGTAAAGGGAAAGGTGACTTTTGACATATAGGGGACATCTCATATGAAACATGTACTGTGTTTTTTAATCTATCTCCTGCCTGTTTTTTCCCTTGAGCCTGGTGTCCTTCAAAAGGTTTTTGACATCCTGATTTTTAAAGATTGATGACAAGAAACTCTTTGACAAAAAAGCCTACTCAGCATTTCTGAAGGAAAAGAAGTATCTCAAAGGCCTTTATATCCTTTTTCAGTTACCAACATATTTTTTATATTACCTCTGCACTTCATGCAAAAGCTATAGGTTTTTTTCAAATGTAAAACAAATTTTCAGCAACAGTTATCCAACTTCTTAGTCTACTAGCTTTACACAGTCCTGTTAAGGAGTTTGTCTTCTCAAAACATATATATTTCAGGGCTCCCTCAATCATTCAAAAAGGTAATTTTTTAAAAACTGTTCACTGAAATTTGAGTTCAGACTCTCTCCATCCAGACTTCTATGAAACTCCTTAAATTTCTATTCAAGATTGTCACTGTGCTATTCAGTGGACATAGTATCTGAAAGTTAAAATCATTTCCCTCAGAGGCCCAGGTAGC
The DNA here is from genome assembly GCF_009769625.2 of Cygnus olor. Classification (NCBI taxonomy): domain Eukaryota; kingdom Metazoa; phylum Chordata; class Aves; order Anseriformes; family Anatidae; genus Cygnus; species Cygnus olor. Next base: position 45,523,717 of record NC_049169.1, read on the forward strand.
TGGAAACACCTCCACTGTTCAGTGACAATGTTTTTTGGTACAGAGCACTCTCTGGAAAAAACATCTGTTTATTCATACCTACACATTTTTCTGTAGAACACTGCTGAAAAGAGACTCCACTTCCTATTTGCACTAGATAATTAACTCACAATAAATCTTTGGGAGACTAGTCTGCTTATAACTTGTTCTGACTGAACTTGGATGAAATGAACAGCGTTATGTTTAAATTAAATAGCTGGAAGCACTTTACTCGTAATGCTTGTGGTGGGCTTGTATTTCAGCCTGTTACCCTTTTTGCAGGAATAGTTTGTGTCATTTTGATGTCTCCATCCATGATTTGGGGATGCAATCAGACAGTGCTTAAACATTAAATAACAAACTGCACCTGCTAATGATGGGATATTATGCTGTTTATGAAACTGAGCTCTTGCAGGCTGTGTAATTTGTACTGTAAGTTCATTAGCTGTAGTTATTTGCATATGGAATAATAGGATCAGGAAAGTGAGAGACTGAAATAACTTACTAGAGTGCGTGAAAGCACTATGCACTAGAGTGCATGAATGGTTGGTATTAGTTACAATAGTAGATTAACATTGAACTTCTCCTGATCTTCTCCAAAGACCGAAAAGTCCTAATGTTGCCTAAATGCAAGTTATTCATACTGGAGGATATCCATGTCACTGTTACTCACAGCTTACTGTTACACTCATTGTAGCTCTAGCACAAAAACGATATTCTCTCCCATATGTCAAGTGACTGGAACATCTACATAGTATTTTTGCATTATCTTGAGATTGATACTAGCTATCCTTGTTTTCAATGTGCCTATACATGAGTGCACATGTTTGTGTGCCCAAGGATGTATATGGGTAATTACAGACAACTGGAGGCACTGGGAGTAATTAGAAGAAGGAGGGTCTTCCATCCTTATTAAAAAGAGAAAAGAATGGGAAATAATTTGATTTTATTTCTTCTTGAAAATATCCTTGAGTATGTTTTAAAATTAAATCAGCATGGAAAGAAAGAATGTATAAACTGTAATACATACAAACCCATGTAATTTAAAGTGCATTAACATGAAAAGATCCCTCAGCTGACATAAACAGTTGCAGAGCTGTTGACTTAAATGATAAGGTGACTGCCAGCAATCTGCCCCATTGCAATCAAAGAAGTCACACATTATTATAGAACAGAAAAGGAAGATATGAACTGTGTCAGAAATAAGAGACTCATTAGGTCAGCAACCCTTTTAAAAATTATTTTTATTTATTTATTTTTTTTCCTAGCTGGAGCTATATAGTTTGTCCTAAAAGGAATCCTGGTAGCCGTGAGTGACATCCTCCATGTGGCCTGACCTACCATGGCTGTGCCGTATGGGTGATTATCACCCACACAGTTGTCCTGGTGCTTCCTAGTGGCAGGGTATATACTGCACAAGCATCACACTGTGCATGCACACAGAGATCTTCCTCTCTGTAAAAAAAGGCTCAGAGAACAGCAGACACAACATTCGTGGTGGAAACTTTCCCTAGTCACCCTTTTCTCTAATGGATAGTGTTTTTTTTTTTGTTTTTGTTTTTTGGTATGTGCAGAGTAAGTTCAACATGACAGGGGAGAGATATGAAAACCAAAGGAAAATAACAGCTAGGAAAAAGGATTATCTGGCAGAATGATTCACCTGACCTACACCCTGCTCCTGCCCATCACATAAACTATCCTCGCAAGCTGCAGATAGTTACTAGGCCAGAGGCTGAGCACTCTGTTATAAACTGTATGCCTTGATTAAATTAACATCTATAGCAGCAATAAATTACGTACAAACCATCGTCCTTTCAGTAAATGAATAAACTGAAGTCATAACTGAAAAAGAAACTTATAGTCACTCAGAAGGCACTGATACTTTATTGTGCACTGCTTCTCAGGGAGGGAGACAAATTACATAAACTAAGTTTATAAAACACCTTTTCTCACTCAGCCACTTGGGGCCTGGGAGTCAGCTTAATTCTTTTCTGCCCATGAACCACAATCAGCAGCAACATTTATGTAACAGGACTCTCATGAACAATTGCAGTGATGACGCACAAGCTAGAAAAAAGCGGATCAGTCTGACATAATTGTTCTAGCTCTGCAGTACTAACAGCAACAAGAAGAAAAGTAGTAGATGTCATTTTTTTGCCAGAAAGAAAGATGATGATATTTGACCGTGCTTAAGAGGAACAGCTTTTGATTGTAACATCTCATATTCACGTCATCACTTTCTGAGCATAACTATATTTAAAGTTTCAGTCTTTGAAGTTCCTGTTTTTTTTCATACTTGTTATTTCTAACTTTTACCTCACTTTGACATGGTCATAAGTCTATTTTGGTTTTACACTCAGGGACAAGCCAAGAGTCACAGAGACACTGTATAGTGTGCTCTTTCTGTCATCTGTAATTTCTCACAACATTCATCATTTTAAACCAGTCTTCAAGTTGCTGCTAAATATATGCCTCTTACTGAATACATGTTTCTAGCCCCCAAAGTCCTGCCCCATTAGCGCAAAATTACAGCCACATTAAGAGAAACTGCTTTATAGAACTCCTACTACCTCACCATGAAGTAATCTATATCTGTCTCCAAACTTGAAAAGTCATAAAATAACAGTATCCTCTAATTATACTGCATCAACTACTGGAAAAGATCTTAAAACAAACATTCAGGTACAGCTTATGCCTGATAGCAGATATTTGTTCATACAACAAAAGTGAAGCTTATGTTGAGTTTTTTCCCCTTTCTTTCTATTTTATTCTTTTTCTTCAGAGAACACCTATTGTATACACCAGCTGCATATCTGCTGCCAGGTGTTGCCCCAGAAATGTCAGCTCCTGCTTGAGGCATGGAGTGAATGCAATTAGGGATGCCCTGGTGACAGCTTGACACTTATGGTAGCAATGTTTAAATTTTTAATCGGGCACGCAACACAAAAAACATACTGTTTGGATTGTTCCTGAAAACTGGACCAGCACACTAAAGTAACATCTTTCATGTGGGAGACACAAAGATCAATGTACAGGCAGAATCCCAAATAGATTGACTGCTTTCTGTAAAATATCATAAACTACTTCCTGAAACATATTCCACGTACAATAACCGTGACAAAACTTGCTTTTTAGGGTGGTAAGCAATGCTATTGCTTTAAAGCAGTTCATTGGTTTTATATTGAAATATGAGTATACATAAATATGCAAAATATATGAAATATATAAAAGACAGGGCCTGAATACTACTTTTACTACTTAAGTGAATAGTTTCCCTTTACTAAATTTCTATCTATCAGTTTCTACTGGGGTGTCAAATGCCTTTTCAAATAAAGTCTGTATCAAATCAATTTACAAATTATAAAGTAAAAATTTGAGACACAATTATTAAGGAAAATTTATTTAGTACATTTAGTGGTACAACTGCTCTATATTAAGTAGTTTAGTGCAGTCATGAGAAGCAAAATAAAATAAAAGAGATCATGCCAAGCTCAACTTAAAAGTAGTCTATTCCTAGGGCTACACGGCTAGATCCTATCCAGCATCAATTCATTTTCTATATACAGTAATTACTTAAATCTAAAATGACCCTCTTTTTTTCTCTTTCAAGAATTACAAATCCAAGGGTAGTTTGTTTTTGTTCAACCTATGTAGATTTCTTTGCAGTACCTTACCTCTGTCCTGCATTTGAATTGCATTGTAGTCCAGTGTAAATACGTTGCAGGTGAACAAGCAATGCCCGTTAACTGTTCCATGCTGGCTACCTCTGTGCATGATCTACTAGTGTAGTATGATTTAAAGTACCTTATTAAAAGCTGTATCCACATATCAGCACAGCATAGTTACTGTTTACAACTTACTTCTACTTCACCATTTAGGATAGGAGCTAAAATATATTAGTTGAAGCTGTAGCAATAATTTAGGTTAGGGGAACTAAACTGGATCTGGACCAAGAGGTTGAATTTATAAATCTTTATTCCTATGAAATATCCATGTGCCCAGTGTAATCCTGACTCTTCATTTCCTCTTGCAAAGATGGGCTTTCCACAAAAAAAAAAGCTGGGTTTTTACTATCTCAGAGGGATGAATGCTGTATTTTGAATGGCAGAGACAATCTGCATTTTCTCTTTACATAAAAGAGAAAAGTAAATTTTTTTTTTCTTAGAGTCAATAGGCTGATCTTAGTCTCAGGGTAATCCTGGACTTGGATGAATATGAAACATACCCTCAGAATGTGGACATTCATTCTCTGTCTCCTGATAACCATTTGCCAGTTAACTCTGGCAGGCATGAGTCCCACATAATATTTACAGAAAGTACCAATTCCTGTTTGCAATCTTATAATCTTTGGTAAGAACTTGCTTCATTTGAAGACCGTTCTCTCCATTCTACCCAATACACAAGCCTGTTTCAGAGTATTAAAAAATCAAAACAGTGAGGTCTTCAGGAATCCCAGAGCCAGGATATCATACTTAGTTACCTCTCTTGTGAGAGGCCGTAAAAAGGACAAATAAAGATAATAAATTTTATATCTCACTGAAAAGAAAACACAGTCTCTCTTCCCAGAGTGACTTATATTTTGCATTAACTTTCTTAGAGCTTCTGTGTACATCATCACATGTGTTGGATGTGATCCATACTGGGCTGGGAGAACACAGTAAATCCTATACAAATGGACTCAATATACACAGAAAAGCAAGGAGAAGGGTCACAAAAAAAATCTATGCTGTTCCACTACATTAGCATTCATTCTTAGACCACTGTTTTCCATACTTTCACTAATACAGTGATCTATTCCTTGCTTTGAGATCCCCTTGTTGTTTACCACTGGTTATACAGAGCACAAAAACTGGAGGAACTTGCATAGGATAATGCTGTGGTACAGACAAAAAAATTTGAGTGTGAATTCATTGAGCAATACCTCCAAAAAGTTATCACCATTTTCTACCATCAGAAACATATACCTGTTCAGCTCTTTCTTAGCTACGTGTTCCTATTATTTTGCCTCAAGTTATCTCAACAGTCACGAATTCATTTCAGATTTACTTTTTCATTTCATACAGTTAAGTAAATATTTCACTCCCTGCACCCAACATTTCCTAGGTATTTTGCTGTGTTATGCTTCTCAGCAAGTCGCAGCATTGTTACTGAGGAATGTGGTTACAAAATAGCTGTGTGAATAGCTCTTTAGGTTTTCCTCTCTGCCACTGATTTCACTTTAAAAAAAAAAATAGGACTAACGTGTTTGAATGTCAATATATAGGCAGCGAGAAGCCAAAGGAGAATGAACCCAGCACCACACAAAATTCATGGAATATTAAAAGTTTCTTTCTTTCAGTCCAGCAATTACAACCTGTTGCCTCTGTATAAGTTGTCTGGCCAGAGACAGAAAATTCTCTCATTTTATCTGTAAGCAAACTTTTCCCAGTGGAAGCAATATGTTTCATATGAACAACAATTAGAAAACAGACCTGCTATTAAAATATTCCAGAACTGAAATTCATGTCAGTAGTCTCACCAAAAAAGAAAAGTAGAAATCATGAAAATAATCTAGGAATTAACAAATCACACCACTTAGTTTAAATCTAAATGTTGTTCAGCACTGTTTTTACTCTACAGAAAGGGAGAGAGAGTGTACAATGAATGTACTTATTTCCTTCAGGATTATAATTCAATTTGGAAACTAAAATGGTCATAAAATATACACGTTAGGTTTTAATTTTAGGTCAGAGTCATACGTTTAAAAAGATTGGTATCCTAGCCTGAGTCATGTAGCACAGCCTCATTTTGATCATTCTGAGTTTAGGAAATGTACAATTACTGATGCTGGCAAGAAGTCACACCAAGACCAAATGAGATTAACAAGAAATAAAACTGCATGTCAGTAGCATAATAGAAACTGAAATGAATAATCAAATAGGCAGAACATTCATGCGGCCTAGGCAGCAAACTCCAAGTAAATGGGCTTGAAAGCCACAGGAAAAGTCTATAGTAAGCACTTAAATCATTAAGTTGAAAAAGTTCTCTGTACAGAACGATACAATAAGTTTCATAATACTTAAATTATAAAATGATTTCATAACTTTCACTGCTGAGCTTAGCACAGTAGTAAATGGCAAGATCTGCAAAAATCACAAAGTAGCAAAAGAATGATTCAAAACTGTTGGACAGATTTATTAATTAGGAAAATTCATTCCATATTCACTTTCAGTCCAAACTTCAGAGACATTTTCAGTGTCTCTCCTGGTGGAAGTAGAGCACAATTCTAGCATGTGAAGCTGAACAACCACAGAAATGCTCTCATGTTCTTAGGTCTTAGGTTACAACTCTTACAGACATTGGTACCTTTACAGGAAGCAAAAGTAATAAGGGAACGATGGCTGCCATTTAAAGCATCTAGCAACTACTGCAGCATCAAAGATGCTAACTTCCAGGTTATTTCAAGGAATGTAACTGTATGGTATGGTAACTATTTGATGTAAACAGTGACATGTATTTATACAGTTATATCTACCGGTAACTGTTCATTCATTCATTAAAAAAAAAAAGGCAAAAAAAAAAAAAGGAAAAGAAGAAAGGAAACATTGTCATTATACTGGAGGGAAACAGCTTCCCTTCCATCATTCCTTCCCTGGTATTCTGCGAAGGAGTGTGCCTTTCAAGCACACAGGCAGAATATCTATACATATACCAAGTATTCAGTGACAGAAGGGGAGAAAATGTACAGCACTTACATAGTTGACCAAAGCCTGTAACCTGAAAATTCCTGTGCCATTTGCATCAGTGACAGCACAACAATGCATATCAATATCAGTGTAAGTTGGTCAAGCACTAGTAAAGCTAAGTATTCAGAATATCTATTCTACATGGAAGTGAGACTTAGGTCCTGTTTAAACACGCACAAGAAAGTTTAAGAACATAGGCAAAAAAGAGTCTCTTTGAGTCCTGTTCCTGCTACCTATCTTGTCAATACACTTTTAGACAGATTACATTCATTTTATACTCCTGTCCAGAAAAGATTCACTTTTTTAGGTCATTGTGCTAGAAATAGCATTGACATAAAAGATTCATATGTACAATTATTTTGATGTTTAGGATTACGGAAGTAGGAGAGATTTTAGTCTGTTTTCAAGCTACCAAAATACCACCTAAGTTCCTGTGCCTAAGCTGACAGGAAAAGGAATGCAGGGGTCTTTGGAAAAAATACCAAGAACCTCAGCAAGGAGTGGAGCAGGAAGGTGGCTAAAAGGAAAATGATGTGAAGAAGTGCAGATTGCGCTCCATAGAATGTAGGCCATCCAAACCCAGCACTTGTTTTCTCTATAGCACAACTCGGTGGATGAAATTCTATGGCCTACTTGTGCATCAGGTTGAAAAAGATGACTGTAATGGCCTGTTTTGGCCTTCAGTCCATGTGTCTGATTTTCCTTCAAGCTATGCTTTCCTGCTGCTCTGGCAATAAGTAGTTTATATGTAGGCATGTTTAAAAGCACTTTTCCACTACTACAACAGAACAAAGGAGTTTCAGAGTAAATACAAACCATGTACTGCCCAGCTTTAAATGTTGAATTTTTTTTTTTCAGGGAAACTCTCTTACCTCTTTTTCCATCTGAAGTCCTTCTGCCCTGATATTTCTCTCAAATACTTCCCTCTTTTCTGTCTGTGGATTGGATTTTCGATATACCAGGATGTAGTCAATCCGACATTTCCCATCTCTAAAATATAGTCCATTGGCTTTGTTTTTGTCAGGTACTTCCTGTAAAGAGAAAGTTAAACATTTCAGTAATGTTAATTAGCCTTGGTAATTGCTGTATCACCATTTGCATCAACAATTTTCAGTAATACTCAAAAGGAAAGATAAGGAATCAGAACAAGTCATTCAAAATCGTTCAGTGTTTTGCATACAGTTGTCTGAGGTTGTCTGAAAGGACTACAGACTTCCCCAGTTCAAAACCAGGAGGTCTTCTTAGGTAGATATTTGTTGAGATAGGGATAGGAAAGAACAGAGAACGCAAGTCAACCTTCCTCCCCTGTCACTTTCCAGAAAATGAGGAATAACTTACAGAGAAGTTCTCTACAAAGCAGAGAATAACATAATTGAAATTTAAATTTGAAAGAACTTATTATGGTAGAATACGCATTAGAAAAATAAACAATGGCTTGAACATTCACTGTGCTGAGAAACACTAAAACCTGGTGCAGAGATTCTCGTTGCTTTGTGATAACAGTAGTTCCTCTGCCTCACAGGACACAGAAAAGATGAAAGTCTTGTACCTACCTCACCATACCTCATCAAACGAACTACAGAATTTTATTGGCTTATGAAAAAGCTGAGAAAACCCACTGAATTTATTTGAAAATAATTCCCAGTGTTTGGTCTAGCAGTACATAAATTAAATATTATTTCTTGGCTATTTCCAGCAAAGAATGTGTCTGTTCAAAAGTTTGCTCTGAGAGAAAGAAGCAAGACAATTTCACTGTTAAGAAGAGGTCAGGCGGGTCCCTCTCCTGAGATCTGAGAGGCAAACACCTGGTCTTTTTTAGAAATTCATGAAATGAAATTCTCTACAGCTTCTCCTCACAATTTAACACTACTTTCACATAATCCAAGTCTTGCTCAGGGGTTAAGCTTTTGCTTTCAAACAAGTTGAAATTGTGTGTCAGTTTGTGAATTTGGACTTTTTCATATGAGAAATTTACACAGTGAATGGAATATATGGCACTTGATATACACAGAAACAAACAGCTCTCCCTCAGAGGAGGATAATGGGCAGGGACTCCAGGGATCTTAAGATGAGTTGAACTCCAAGCTGAAGGGAGGATTAGGCTAATTCCTCTTTCTTTTCCTACAATTTGCTAAATCATTCCTGCCAAAAAAAGCCATGCCCAAAAATATAGGATCTTATCTCTGAAAAAAAAAATAAAAAAATTCACCTTTCACTTGTAGGAAAAGTAGGAAATTTTGAAAATACTTTCTCTTAGGAGAATTGCCTTCTGATTTAAATCACTGTTGTGGTTTAGCCCGGCTGGCAGCCAAACACCACACAGCCGTTCGCTCACCCTCCCCCCTCCCTCTCCGGGATGGGGGAGAGAAACGGGAAAGTGAAGTCTGTGAGTTGAGATAAAGACAGTTTATTAAGACAGGAAAAATAATAACAATAATAATAATAATAATAATAATAGTAGTAGTAGTATTAATAGTAATAATGTGTAGGAAATAAGTGATGCACAATGCAATTGCTCACCACCCGTTGACCGATGCCCAGCCTATCCCCGAGCAGCCGGCCCCCCTCCACCCCGGCTAGCCACCCCTATATATTGTTCAGCATGACGTCAGATGGTACGGAATACCCCTTTGGCCAGTTTGGGTCAGCTGTCCTGGGTCTGTCCCCTCCCAGCTCCTGCTGCATCCCTAGCCTGCTCGCTAGCAGGACAGAGCGAGAAGCTGAAAAGTCCTTGGCTTGGTGTAAGCACTGCTCTACAACAATTAAAACATCAGCATGTTATCAGCGCTCTTCTCATTCTAATCCAAAACATAGCACCCTGCCAGCTACTAGGAGGAAAATTAACTCTGTCCTAACTGAAACCAGGACAATCACAAAACGTGAACATATTTGCCATAATAATAATAGGTCAAGTGTTCTTACTGAAAAATGAAAAAAAAAGAATATTCCCATTCAAGGAGTTCAGTGTAAACTGCTTTCCTGATTCTCAGTGTGCATTTTCTTTTAAAAACAAACAAACAAAAAAACATGAATGAAAGCATCCTAAATATCCCATCCCTTTGGTACACCCTGTTTACTGAAGACAGAAAGGCAAATTTTTCTAAGATTTTTTATTACAGTTCCTGACTCCTGACACAGCTTAATACAGACTTGATATAGTGGGAGCAGTTCTTTGGGCTGAAAATGAAGGCAAGAAAAAAGATTTAAGCCCTAAGGAAATAACAGTAACAAACCATTTATATCTATACTGCATATCATGCTGACAAATGTTATTATCAGGATATCAGAAGTATTTTTCACAGAGCATTAAATATGAAAACAGCTCAGGAAGCACGGTCATTTTTTTTTTCTTTTCTGTAAGCTATCTATGTTGAGGAGACATGAAAAACCCAAAAGGTTATTTAAACAAAGGGGTGCGGCAGGAGATTTAGAGTTGGGGGCAGCTTGGTGGTCCTGCTCTGATTGCTAAGCCTTCTACTGAGCCATTCTTCCTGTTCTGTAAGTCCCACAGACACCATGTGTATTTTATCAAGTAAAGCAGTGCCATAGGAATGGGCTCATAGAATAGAGTAAAATAATCTGGGCAGAGGGCCTGCTGTCCACACCATATAGGCTTGAGGGCTTACTTTGGGTCAATTCTAATTTGGTTCATGAGACTCACTGGCCATTATCAGGTGGAGTACATCTCACCCTTGTCTGTACTTGGAAGTCCTTTTTATTTTAAGAATATAGTATGCCAAATCCAGAGTGATTTGACTCTATTTGACTGGTATGGACTCCGAGAAGAAACTCTTGCTGTTGCCCTCTTATAGCTGTTCTAGCCTGTAAAGAGGATTTATAGACCGAACTTGTACTTATAAATACTCTGAGGATGCAGAGATCTTATATGATATGGAGACACTTAAGCTGGCTTTGCAGCATTAGGAAATAGCAGTTGCAGGGCTTTTGCAGTGTCCACAGTATTCCTGGCTTCCACTATTCTAGACAGAGACTTTTCTGCCATCTTGGAATTCACCCTTTCCAGACATTGCCTCTTGTTTACCTCTGTCATGACTTCAAAATTCACTTTTCCTGCACTGATTAAGAAAAATAAATAAATAAAATCTAGAGCTGGGTTTGACTGCAGCTTTTATAGTCCCACTTTTGTAATCTATTTATGTATGTCAAACCTCCATTCCTTCACCTGAAGTATGCCAAAAGATAGTGGCAGAACAGGGAAGACTTCACTTTAGCAATAAGTTTAGTATTTCTGGCTATCTTTGCAGGTTTAATTGCAGTACACATATCCAAAGTTGTGTGATTCGGAACTCTTTTTCAAGGAACACACTAGTTCCCATATCCTCAGACCCTCAACTGGCAGCTGTTGATATTCATAGGCATATGACTCATACACACATACATGCTTGGAGGTCTTTAGACTAAAGGTTTACTCCAAATATTTCAGTACCCCAAATCAGAGAATTTGTAATCCTGACAGCTATAGAGACATAAAATGAAACTTTTTAAACAAAAGTGTAGTTAAGAAAATAAGGAAATTCAAAGTTTTATCTGCAGGTCTTCTAAAAGATAAATCAGAATGGACTCCGGTGTTTGCTAATTTAATGACAGATTATATTTTTTCTTCATTGCTAGTTATTTTGGTACTTAGTTATTATCAATATGAGTGTTCAATTAAGATTAGATCCTTGAATTTTAAAGAGATCATCTTTTCCTGTTGTTTGTGGCTACTTGAAATTACAGTGCCCTGCATGCAACTTCACAATGGGTAGAAGTGGTTAATACTTGTGGTAACTTATGCGGAAATAGAAGAAGACAGAACTACTCAGTTTTTACAGCACAGTTCTAATCACAATAGAAGTATATTTTCCCCGTTATCTTTTTTTTTTTTTTTTTTGCAATGTCATTCTATCCTTTAGATTATAATTTTGTGGATACTGCAACTGTATTTTTTCATATATCCTCACTGGTCAGTATATTCTTCTTGACATCATAATATATTTAATTACATGGAGCTTTTTAAATAAAGAAATGATCTATGCTGCAAAATCAAGTGCCTAAAAGTTAAAAAGTAACAGATTTGTAGTTTTCTGTGAAAGCTTAATTAGTGTTTTTCTATAGCCATCCTCATCACTGAAGAAGACAGGGGTTTGATGGAAAAATGATGTAGTTAGCATATATTCTGGTAAATACACACAAGAAAATTGAGCTGAAACTGGGTATCAGAAGTGCCATAAAGAACATCAGAATTCTTATCTGCAATATGAATAACAGTTTTTTGGCCATATTCTCTAGTGCAATTTCCAATTTATAACAAAGATCATTAAAACTAACATTATTTTGCACTATGTTAATAACACTACACCCAAATATCATCAGAATTTTGAGTTTAAAGTGAAGACTGTAGGGGTGACTTCTACAATTTAAAAAACTACTTAAATTAGCTGGAATCTCAAGAATGGGGCATATACACTAATTTAACTTGAAGACAGATTTTATACCAGTTCCATTATTCTCCATTCCTTAAATACAGAAGGGTAATTTAATACTCCATAGAACAAAAAGCTGAATTCATGCATACCTGGAGTACAGCTCCTAAACCATTTTTACCTTTAATTTTTACCTTCTTTCTGCTGCATTTTGACAATATGTCCTAGGATTTAGGTTTTAAAATGAATACCTAATACCTAATGTATTTTGATCAATGCAAACATGGGAACATGTAATTTTTAATTCAGCTGTGTCCGAATGAAACATAAAACTAAGAAATGACGTATCTTTGGCCAAAGGGCAAGACAAATCCTTATCTGGCTCTGTATCTGTGAAGGAACTGTTGATAAAGCTCCATCCATAAACTGTTCCTGGGATCTTCTGGTCAAGCATTAACAACTGAAGCAAACAATATTTTATCTTGTCAGCTAAACAAACTGAAAAGAAACCTTCGTATTTTTTTTTCTCCAAAGTTTTTGTAATATAAATTCATTTTAATGGATTGAAACAGCAACAGCTAAACAGTATCATTTCATTTTGCAGTTAATCAGGGACCTACATGGACTTTGAAATATTTTTCATAGGCTACAGCATCCCTCAGCTCCAACTAAGACTTTCAATTTTCTGGTATTTTTTTTCTCTCCTCCCTCCCTGCCCTTTTTTTTTTTTTTTCTCTCTTATACATATACATTACTCTTTTCTACGGTTATGGGTACACAAAAAAATAAATCTGTTCAACTAGGAAATTCCTCAGACATTTTCACTTTCCCTTTAAAAAGTAAGAAAGAATACATCAAACAGTTGAAAAGAGGTTTTGCAGCATTGCTAAATTAACAGCAGCATATATTGCTCTCTGTCATCGCTTGTCCTCTTGATCATCTTCTCTTTAGCTTTCCTCCTCAACACGCAAAGACCACATGCCTTTCACCCCATCCTTTAGTTATACACCATATGGTACATGATCACAAAATGCTACACAGGAATATTATGTCAGGTTACCCTATTATAATGCAAGCAGGTGAATAGGGCTTTGTAAATTGCATGGGAAGCTGGGGAAGAGCAGTGAGAGAAGGGGAAGATGAAATTGTGAGCAAGGTCAAACATATCTCTGGATGGCCTGAATTTAGTTGCTTTAATTATCTGTCTAAACATTCCAGGAGCACAGCTCTCTAAACGCTGAAATTCTAGCACAAGGAAAATCTCTGACTCTCTCCTCAGCAGTGTTTTACAAAATAGCTTGCACCACAAAAGACTTTAGCTCCTGAAAAAGACATTGTCTGTAATTATATCTCCTAAATTTTATCTAAACCAGTAAACAAAAGAGAGTCAGGGCCAGGGCTACGACAATATCTTATGGTCTTCCATGCTTCTTAATTGTTAGTTATGTTTCCTGCCAGTTCTGGTCTGCACCAGTCAGTGCTCTGCCAAAAAATCCTCAGGCACAGCTTGGAGGTAACAACAGACCACTCCAAGTAAGTAGTCTGGATACAGCCACACTCCTGAGGCGGGGGAAAGGAGGCCTCAGGGCCAGAGGTGAGTCCCTGGACTCTTCACTCCCTGAGGAGACAGACCTAGCATCCATGAGCTGTAGAACAGTCAAAGTAAAGCTAAAGGGTACCATGTTTTTTCTGCATGAAGGAAACAAAAAAGAATTTCAGCCCAAATTTTCATATTTTAGCCCGTAATGTTTTGCCTCCATTAAGACTTTATTTAAAAGGGACTATGCGATGAACATACCTGCCCGGTATGTTCTCTGCATCACCATTATGCACCATCAAGTCTCTTCTGTTCTTTATTGGATGGGAATGTGCTACGTATTTGACACTAAGTACCTCTCACAAGAGATTTATGATAATTTCTCTTCCTTCCTTTCGCCTAAGGGATTAATATAGGCAAATATTTTCCAATATTTTCAGAAGCAGTAAAACATTAGACTTCGCTGGTTCAGAAAACAAGTAGACAACAAAGGACTTTTCAGTGGGTATGCATGAAGCCAGTAAAATCTATTTTGAGCTTGAGATATTTTATGTCTCAAATTAAGATTGTAATCTTAAAATTATAAACGAAGTTTATAATCTTAGAATGGAAAAACAATCCCCCTACCAAAGGTCAGATAAAAGGTGTCTTGCAGAGAATGAGATTTTAAATGAAACTACATTTATTCCCTTTTTATAATGACCATCATATTAATAATTTTCTGTGTTCTTACCTCTCCCACTACTTCCAACCTGCTGGCATCATCAGAAGTACTGGTCAAGTTACCATGGTGAAGCAGGGAGTCATCATCTTTGGAAGGGCTGTTCACACCTTCTAACTCATCAAAAAAAATGTTGACATCCTTAGCTACTAAAAACAAAAATAAAAACATGTTCGAATCACATTTGAGCCAAATGAAGACACTGAGTGTAACACATCAACAACCCCACTTTTTAGTTCTGCTCTAAGTATCTACTATGTTAAGCTTAAAATCTCCTGATGCACATTGATGGAGATTTAGGATACCATAGTACCTCTCTGATGTCAAATAAGTAATCATCTGTCACAGTAAAACATACAGTAGCCATCTGCTTGGCTTCTCTCTTGGGATAAGTAGCAAAACAATTGCTTTCTGGATTATTATGGCCTCTGAAAATTTATTTCTATAAGAAAGATATTTTTAACCTACTACAAAAAGTGTCCAGTTAGAACTTGTACAGATCTGTGGCAGAAGACCTCAGATAAGTACTACTACTTGAAAGACACTGAATAAATGCACCTGAGCAGATGATTGCCTTTGTACAATTTGATATCTTTTGGTACATGTAATGCTAGCACATTCAGATCTACCTACTGCACAGCCCTCAGACATGCATGAAACAATAGCTTAAGTCTCTAGGACGCTATTTTAATTAAAACCAACCAGCCAAATAAAACAAACAAACAAACAAAAACAAACAACCCCCCCAAACAAAACCAAACAAACAATGGAAGGCTAGGAACGTGTTAGATGCTGGCACTATACTCAAGATCAGAGCAGATTTAGCTTTAGGGTGACATTCCCTGCTCTGCTAAGTAAGGAGATGATGTGAAGCTATGGGCAGAGTGGCTGTGCACATCTGCAGCACCACATAAGGGTCATGGCTTCAAAGACTGGGTAGCTGTTGGATGGGAGACACAGGGCAAACAGGCTGCAGTCAGAATGGTCCACTGCTGCACCCCGGAGGCTGCAGATCTGGGGTGAAAGGATGGTGAAAAGATGCGTGTGGGGAGAAGAAAGATGTCTCTGCTAAGGACCAAGACTTAGCTGTGCAGACTTCACCTCTCCAGCCTCATGTTTCATAGGCAATATTCAGAATTATGACAGTATAGTCACAACTGTTGGAGGGAACCTGCAAGGTCAGCTGCTGAGCCTCTTTCCCTGACTAAGGCAGTATCAAATAATCATCATTCCTGGCAGAAATTTGTCTAGCCCACTATTCCTCATTGTTTTACAAACCTGACTGACTTTTGGACTCTTTCTGTTGTGCAATGTCCTCCTGGTCCTTTCGCTTTTCTGCAGCTCCCCTAAGTAGATGACAGGCAGTTGTAATTCCTGTTGATGTGAATTTATATTAACAGGGAACAGCCCCAAATCTCCTAATTGCTGATGGCAATTTAGCTCCATTTCTATCTACTAGCTGCAGGTGTAAATTCCCATTCCTTCACTGTGGAGAGACTGAAGAGGTGCCAGAAATTAAAGGCCATTAACTGTTACCCAGACATCATGAGCACTTTGTGGCCTCCTTTTCACCCTTCCTTTCTTCATGGGGTTACAGCCTAGTTTAAGAAATCTTTTTAAAAAAATCTCCAGTGCTACAGACTCCACAGTATCTGCAGGTAACCTGCTCTTCACTATCACAAGCCAGAGAAAGTTTTCTTCATAATATTTGTCCTGGATGTCCTGGATATGAACATATGCTGCAATTTATATATATTATTCTTTTCCTGTCAATCACAAACATTGCTCCCTTTTTGCACCAGCCTTGTACAGTATCGAAAGTCTGTTATTACAGCTTTATGTAGATAAAAAAGAAAACTCTATTTAAAAATTCAAGAATTCTTCTTCATTTTTATGCACATAATGAAGACAGTGTCAAGAACATACCTTGTATTTTAGATTGCAGTGCATTAGCTTGTGAGGCCACTAATATTTTCAGCAGCAACAGAAAAGTATTCATATTCAAATTAATCCACCCTATATACTAGGCTAATGAACCAACCTGAGCAGTATAATTTGAAAGTCAGAATTTTTAATACTTTTAACAGCATTTTTTTTCCATCTAGGCATCATAACAATAAGAAATTCTGTGCCAGTTTAACTGTTTTTAGAATAACATACTACTCAAGTTTAACAATTTTGAATTTGAACATTTCACCCTGTAAAATAATAATCTGGATGTAGATCATGACCAGCTTTTGCACACATGTTCATATGAGAAGAATTCATCTCAATGCTCAACATAAAGAACTACTGGAATAGAAGAAATTTTGAATTAATTTGAAACTTCTGTGAACTGAAACCCAGAAGAGCGCCTCCAAAAAAAGAGATGCATTAACCTGTATATGATCAACACCTCAGCATAGTCTGAAAAGAATTGTGAGAAAAAGAACCCACAAAAATAATTAAACAGTGAAACTCTGAAGATTATGAGAGACCTATATCTGTTGCAGACAGAGGCAATGAAAGATGTAGAAATGAAAGAGGTTTTGCCTGTATGCTGTCCTCCAGGGAATTTGAACTATATGCTCTTCCTGCTGTGAAGACTGCCCTGGTATAACTGATGAGACATTTGAGATACTAAAATTGCTGCTTCCTGAAGTGCCAGTAATGCTTTGGCTTGCAAAACAGATGTTTTTAAGTGGGTGTTTGAGATGCACAAGTTGGTGTGTAAGAGAGTGAATATGTTTGGGGGTTTCAAGCAGAGAATTACTGGATTAATATCAGGTCTTGTGAGGAACACAAAATCTTATTTCAAGGTCATTTTAAAAACCAGCCCATCTCAGCAGAGAGTAGAAATTGTGGAAGCAGTGAATCCCAGCTGGCTAGTGAAATTAGCTACTGGGATCTGTCCAGACAGCCTGTAGTAGAAAACTGCTTATATCAAAAGTACACAGATAATTGGCATGCAGGTTGGTAGCTTCAGTAAACAGGATAGTGGAGAGTGTTAGGGGGATGGTTGGCCCAGATGATCTTGGAGATCTTTTCCAACCATAATGATTCTATGATTCTATGATAAGAGATGTGCTGAACTACCTTATCAGCACTAAAGGTGTCTATGACTCTCTTCCAGTCATGGTAAAGTTACGCTACTGGTGAGAATGTGGAGATCTGTACAATGCACTTCCCTTGCTGCTTCTCCAAGATAAACTCCTAGTATTTCAGTCATGGGCCCTAAACATGGGGCTGAAACATTTGCTGAGAACATCTTTCTACCCCAAATCTCATCGGACAGTTAAATATATTGTTTAAAAAAAATTTTGTTCCACAAAACCAAATAAACAATTAAAAAAGCAAATTCTAGTTGCATCACTTTAATAACGGTGATGGTACTTCAAATCCGACTCTTCTGCTGGCTGTACCTTTCTCAGCCACTCCCCTCCAATGAACATGAATAGTCTAACACCGCTGCTAAAGTCAAAATCAGGGCTCCACTTTTTCTGTTCCCCTCAGACCACAATATAAATACATAGATATCCCCAAATGATCTTAACAGAATGATATATAATAATTATATTATATATATGCTTTTGACCTATCATTTGGGAGACAGACTGCTGCTAGTATCCAGTCATGACTTTTTAGGCAATGAAATTTAACAGCAATGCACAGCAGCATGTATATTACTACAGGAGAAATCAAGAACCCCACATACAACTTTAGATCAGCTTCATTATGTAAGTTCATTTCTCTCTCTCATGGGAGGAAAAAGAATCAAAGTGACTTTATAATTCAGAATACCTTGAGGAGTTAAAAAAATTAGTGTATATAAATATTTTTAAACCAAACGTAGCAGAATCACACATTCTGAAAAGCGAACACTAGGAAATTATGAGCAAGAGTCCCTGTGAGAAATCTCAGTGGTTCTAAAAACCTCTTTGGACCAAGAGGCTGCTTTAGGTAGTGCTCAAAAGCAAGGTAAGATAATACCGTTACCTTCTGAGGATGGACACTCAAAACCCAAAATAAGAACATTCATTCAAAAATAGGACCTGACTATTACTTGACAAGATGGAAGTGTTATGTTTCTGTTAATTAACATCTCTTCTATTATCATTTGTCACACCATGCCACAGAGTACATTCTAGTTTTGGATAATGCAAGTTGTAGATCAATATTGCAGAAGCTGCCCTTTGGAGACTTTTAGGCCTACCAGTAACATTAAAGAATGAATTTCTTTAAAACTTCATATTTTCGATGTTTATAAGTGGAGAGCATTTCTATGTGTAGATGGTGGTGAAAGTCATTGAGTTTAAAACCACTAGTACTGGAGAATACTCCTTAATAAAAACCCTGAGTAAAAAATACGTGGTTTTCAGAGACTTGGGAAGCAGAAAAGTTTGAGTATGAAAAACCAAGACTCCTTCTGCATCTTGTTGTGCTACATGTTATGTTTTTACTTCATTATGGTGGATTTTTTGTATACAAACATTTTCCTTAACTCAGTAGCCTGCCAGGTACAAGACGAAAATGTTTTTGCAAGGTGGGCATCCTAGAGTGACCAGAGCCCCGAACTTTTTCTCATGTTAAGTCTTAAATTCAGTAACTATGCAGTGATAAATTACCCTGTCTCAGGAAATTCACTGATTTCTGACTTCCAGACTAGGAGAGGAAAAATGACATAACAAAATTATTTATTTATTTTTATTAAACACTGTGGGAGTCAGTGTAAACTGGATGCTGAGAAATATTCTGAAAAGCCAGAAATTTCTTAGTTTTGACTTTACTGCAATGGCAGTGGAAAGAAGTTTCATACGTTGAAGCAAATTATGGGGATTCATGAAAAGAGCTTTGAAATCAGAGTTGTCTTTTCATTAACACAGTTGTTTACCACTTCTCCATAAGAAAAGTGGTTTTCCCTTCCAACCCAAACCTTTCTATGATTCTTTGATTCTATGATTCCATGACACTATGAAGTCTATCTTCTCAGGATAATAACTAGGAAACAGCCATGAAAGCCTTTGCCAGCTTTTGTCAGGGTGCTGAGGGCACCCCCAGCCATGATGGCCCTTGGCCAGACTCCCAGGACTCCCTCCACCCTGTCCCAGGCCCAGAACCCCATGTCACCTCTGGGCCTGTCAACCCCTGCACCATCGAGGCTGCAGCAGGGCTGGGCTCCAGATCCCCACAGCCCTGCCCCGCCAGGCCTTGGCTCGTCCTCAGCCAAGGCGAGGCCAGATGCATCACCCTGTTTGGCAGTTTTACACCCAGTGCAATCCTATATTTTACAGTGCATATTTATAGCCATTTTCAGATTAGTAATTATGGTTTCCAGACTCTCTCTGATAGGCTACTGATAATTTCTGAGTATACTGTGGTCAAGAAACTTATAAAGACTTAGGAGAAATCTTTGGAAAAATGTGTGTAAGACTCTAACACGAACTATGGTAGTCAAGTGTAAAATTTAGCTCGGAAGCAGTAGAAATGACTATTAATTCTTTTATAATATTATATTCACATAAAAGTAAATAATACAATGGTAAATTTTTATCTTCATTTGCAGTCTAAGAGAGATTCAGGACAGAAATTAAAAAGATAGCTTTTGACCAAACTGTTTATTTTAGGCAATAAAAAAATAAAAAAATCTCTGCTATTGAATGATCACTCTTGGCAGTATACCAAACAGAAAGATATACCAGCTGGCTAAATTTACAGAACACAGCTCCTGAAAAGTGAAATGCTCAGAAAACTCATGTTAGGAAGAAAAAAATGTGATCTTTAAAAGCATCACTAGCCTTTTTAAATTTTCATTCAGTACTAACAACCACTGGGAATAAAAGTAACAATGACTATTTGGAGCAACTACTCTGGAAAGAATATTTAGGCCTGTTTTATCCTAATTATTTGCTATTCACAACAGACTGTAGCTGACAAGATACTCCCTTTGACATGTAGCAAGCCTTTGCAAACCGGGTTGTACAGCCATAGCGATGCTTTCATCTTTTCACAACAGAATGTATCTGAAGGTTACAGAGGTTAACTTCCCAACAGCAAATATGTCTGCTCTGGATAAATGAAAAACACTGTATCAAGCCTGTAAAAGTCGCATCCTTTTCAAATGGCTCTAAAATAATCTTTAAATCAAAATGCTAATTCTTTTTTTTTTTTTTAAGAATGTTAAGACTCTTTGCGTAATGCCATTTAGTTTTGAAATTTTATTCAAATTGCTAAAACAATTTAGAGCCTATTTCTATTCAGTTTATATCCAATACGCACTTTCAAATATTTGCTTTACATAAGGTAGGTTTCAACTAGATGCACATATCCACGGAGAAGAAATTTGTGCCTAAGCTATGGGACTGATTCAAAGTAGCTTATCTACTTAAATTCCGTCTTCAGACAACAGAGAGAAATAACCACTTTCAAGTTTCAGGTCATGTAATCTATATTAGGCACCTACTTTAAAATGAGACAAACTGGATATACACACCTTTTTTACTTTCTATTGAATGTCAAAGGATCTTAGGCAATGAATGCAGATGTTTATATCTTCATTGCAAACCCTTGAGATTGAGTCAGATTAATCCCCTTTTTATAACCACAGAAAAATGGCATACTTTTAAAAGGAACTAGGAGTTTTTTCTAGAAGTTAAACATTTGAGGTTTTAAATAAATCTGTTCCCTGTTGAATAGAAATTTCAGGTTATTCAGCACAGGGATATAACCAGAGAGTATGCTATTGAAGTATGGCATAGCACCAAGGGAAGATGAGGTCTGGCCATTTAAATAAGAATCTGGTTTTGAAAAGCATTGTTAATAAATCTAATCTTGGCATCTAATTGTTTTAATCAAATCATGCATTTTTATTCTACTCTGCCACATGCTTGAAATGGAGAAGATAATAGCTTCTTGTATTCAGATGTAGTCTCTTTCCAAACAGAATCTGCTTATCCTTTTTCATCTATCTTGTCTATTCAGCCTCTGAAAGATTATAGTGTCTTTTCAGCCTTTCCAGTACACACCCACAACTTGCCCCAGGCCTGTATTTGGGCTGTGACATATTAATGGGGTGAGGAGAAGAAGGGAGAAAGCAAAATTCCATATTAACATTTCCAGATGGGAAAAGCTTTCTAAGGTAGAAAAAACAGAGTTCATCCTAAATATACAACTTCAATAACCAGGTGATACCTTTTCAAATGATTACCTCTGTCGTTAACTAACCTGAGAGTTTCCCTACCATACCCAAACTAATACCATCGCCAAATGCCTTGATTCTAGCAGTGCATGAGTACTGATTCTCATTATAAAAATCAGAAGGAGCGCAGAGTTTTAGACATTCTTATACGCCTTTTAGCACTCAAGAATGTAAGTTGCTATTTCTTGCTTTAGAAAATTGTTACATAAAACCCCCAATTTAAAATAAAACTGGAAAAAAGGGAAAGTAGGAAGCTAGCTACCAATGTCATCATGCCATGCATTTTGTTTTTTCAACCTATTATGTAAAATTCTCACTGAAATTCCAGATTCATTTGGATTCTAGATTTGCATCAGTCTTTGGGGTGGGGTGTCTTCAGCCTTTGTTAATAAGACTAGTATTTTTTTTCTAGCATAAGTCTTGAGATTATAATGCAGTTAAATTTGAGAAGGGTGGACTAATCACTTCTCAGACCACATGTGAAAAGAGATGGTTCCACACACTATCTAAGATATGCAGGCATTTGGTTATCATGTTAAGCTTATCATTTCTGGTCCCCAAAGTTGCTGGATGCAAAAATGTGAATATGCCACAATACTCTGTAACAGATAAAACTTCAAATCTAGTCTTAGATCCCAGACAGAAGCATGTATATGTTAATATTAATTCACACAGGCATTCAAGAATGGATTAAAGTAACATGAATCAATATATCTCATTACTTCTGCATTGGAAATATATACTGCTGGATTCCTTAGGTACATAGTAATCCAAATCTTACTATGACTTCTCTGATATTAAGATTTCTTACTGTCCTTCAATAGCCTATTGAAATTTCTCACTAATTTTAGTTACACATACTTATCATTCAGTTTTTTACTTTGTATGTTCCTTCAGTTATAATTTCAATGCATCGCAATTGATTCTTTGACTGTATACTTGATTTTACATCCAAGTAATAACTTACTTTCTTGTATTGCATTAAGAATTTCTGAAAAGTCCACATCTGTCTTCTGTACGTCTGGTTTTATCCATATTTGCGTTTCCAACTGGTTAACCTGCAAATCCTCTGTTCCTTCTGAAGAAATTGAAGAGATTGATGGGGTTTGTGACAGTGCAGTAGAGAATTCAGCCAAGGGGCTTTCAGGTGAGGGAACACACACATTGGATAATACTACCTATTTTTTTTTCCTACAGCAGAAACAATTTTTCTTCAAGCAGCTTTCAATATAGCCAGGACTGATTTAAAGCTAAATAGAATGAACCAACATTTCCTGCTATCAGCAATGATGCAGAGTCACCATTGGTGTGCTGCTCATTCAGAAGAACGTACGCCACCATGCCATGAGCATCCCCTCACCATACCATCCAGAAAACTAACTCCAAAATACAAAAACAGACAAGAGGTGTTCTTACAAATGACATGACACTACAGGAACGGCTGTAGTAAAATAAAAAACACACTAACACACAAACAACAAAATAAATCTCAAGACAGGAAGCAACCATTAGGATAAAAAGAGCATGGACAACATGTTTCAGCCACAGGAGACCATATGATCTCACATGACATGATGGTGTGCTATGGTCTAGGAAGCACTCCAGTACTGCAGTCCTGCCGAAGGAGGTCACAGTGACATGTAAAGGTGTCAGTTTAAATGCCATGATGTTGGCTTAAAAGCATAACAGAACATAAAAAACATAGGCCGGGGACGACAGCTTCAATGCCCATGTAAATAGGCATGAGATTTGCACCTCTCTCAAAAATCAGGGTTCTTTCAACGTGAACAAAGAAACTAAGAAGTTTTCAAAAAACACTCTTTCCATGTAAAAAAAAAAAAAAAAAAAAAAAAGGAAGCTGCATGTCAAGAGCAGACAGGAAAAGATACTGGGCATATGGGCTTAAACTCCTGGCTCTGGGGTGCTCTGATGCAGCTAGAGACAAAGAAAGACCTACTGGGCATATGGCCAGTTTTTAGAGTGACAGCAAAACCTGACATTTCACAAAGGCGTCTGTTAGAATTGATGCTCTTGAGTAACTAGTACAAAGATTTAGCAGAGAGCTGCAGGGATCAGGGAGATACCTGAGAAAGGACTTCAGAACAAAAAGGCCATGGTACAGGAACGAAATGTCAGGTTGTTTAGGCCATTACTCTGCCTCCACTAGAGGCTATCACTCATGCTTTTGATGGAAGCATTTTCCTTTCTTACACAGTTTGTCTATAACAATCCAGTCTTCTTTTGAATTCCCTCCCAGACTACCGTAGCCACAGTAGGGGCAGAGACCTACTGTTGGTGCTCCCCAAGTGACCACTGCCTTGATGTGAGTGATGAATTATATTTCTGGGCACCAAATTACTCAACCCTATTTTAAAGACCCTAATTCACTTTCTGGAAATATGGACCTCAAAATGAGTATATTGCATTTTCAGTCTTTTTTTTTTTTTTTAATTTGCCAATGCTAAAATATTATAAATTGCAAACTCTCTCATTCTTGCCCCAGCATATTCATTTGTTCCACGGTAAATACCCACTGTTAATATGAGACACAGCTCCCCTTATAGATTCCTGTAAAGTGATCTGTCATAGCAACAGCAGGAGTCAGCATTTAATGATGTAGAACAAAGAGAATTTCTTAAGTGAGACAGCTGATAACTCATACAATAGCAGCCTTGGGAAATCTGCAGATGGCCTCAAAGGTGGCAGTCTAGAATCTGCCCCAGAGAAGAATTCTGGAGACTAAGGAAAAATACTGCAGCTGCTGGAAAAGACATATAAGCAGAGGATAGAATTAAATAATGGACAGCAATTCAGTCAAGCAGCTTTGTCAGTGATGTCATTCATTTTCCTGTTAAATACTTAACTATCATTTTAAAATGTATAGAAATGAATGTTTGAATCTTCAATCCACCAGCCTGTCTTCATTCGAACCCGAGCTGGAGCAAAATAATGACACTACTGGTATATATATAATACCTCCTCTTCCCCAAAAGCCTCCATTCCTGTCACACTCAAATCACTGCTCCCCAGAACAGATGAAGGTAGCATGATCCCTGCAGCATCTCCAACAGATCTGAACTAATTGGGTGGGAGAGAAAGGAAATGACAGCCAACCAACAATGGAGATCCCAAAGTGCTGACATCAGATGAAAACCCCAAGCCAATTAATAAAAAGAAGCTGTTGGAAAATTCATATATTCCACTTCAAAACCACTTTTAATTAATGAAAAATACTGTCTAGAAAGGCATCAGAAAGTGTCCAGTCTAAACCAGACTGTTGTTCAGCCAAACACAACCTATGAAGCCAATACAAGTTTTGCTACAGTCAGATCTCTGCTGTATTTGACCCATTTGTAGTAAAGGGAGTTTCCAGCAATCCAATATAGACATGAATGACATTCTCATATATTTATCTGATATACAAGAGTCTTAATATCTAGATTCACTGCACAAGTATCAGACCAACAATATCAGCCAGTCTGTTTTCACTCAAAACTGTAGGCAGTCTTCCACCACGCCTTTGTGATTTAATACATGGCTAATCACAAACTTGCCTCCTCCAACACAAAGAGAAAAAGAAATGCATCTGCCAGCAACATAGTCTCTAAATAAGCGGTTACAGGAATACTCTTCTCCCACAATCTTCATGGTGTCAATAAACACAGTCAAATCAGGGCACATTTGTTTCTTCCCTTCTCCCTCTCTCTCTACACCCACTTTGCAGAGGGAACACTTTTTTTTTTCTTTTTTTTTTTTTTTTCCTTTCCCTTAGAGAAACAACCCCTATGTGTTAGGTCATGGACTGGCCAACTCAATCATTTCTGATTTGCTGGTGGACAGAGGTTTTACTCCAGCAGATGTTTGGACAGGCTGCAGTGTTCTCTCCTACATCTTTTGTCTTAACAGTGTTCTCCAATACAACAAACCAGGTAGTACCTGGTGCTGCTGTTGCTTTTGAGGGATAACTAGCCTGGCTTTAGCATATCCTTCTTGCTTTAGCAGCTGCTGATTCATACTTTATCAGTGACAGGTTTCACTGACTAAACTGTAAGAAATATTGCCCAGGAGGCCATGAGGGAAAGATCTTCTATCTATGGAAACACGAGAAATAAGCAAACATAAATAAAAATGAAGTAAATATTAGATTTATCAAACTTTAAGTGATTTTATTTAAAGGTCAGTCTGAGATTTTCCTCGGCCTATTCAGACTAGTTCATCTGAGATCACATTTTAAATTAGCTTATTACATTTACTTTGATGTACTCTTTAAACTAGTGAATAAGTAGCATACTGTTACTGATTTTGAAG
Source organism: Cygnus olor (assembly GCF_009769625.2). Lineage (NCBI taxonomy): Eukaryota > Metazoa > Chordata > Aves > Anseriformes > Anatidae > Cygnus > Cygnus olor. The sequence goes on from NC_049169.1 coordinate 45,549,626, forward strand.
GGCCTCTACTAATTCAGATAGCAAAACATATGAGATTTTTCAAAAGGCATTTAATTTTTTGAGGCTGGATGAAATGGTTTGTTCTAAAGTGGAATTTTATTAAAATTATATGTAACAGATAAGCAAATTGTGTGGCAAGGTAGTTAATATGGTGCTGATGTTAAACAAGTTTTCCACTGCGGTGAGAGAGTTTCTGTATCTACTTAAAATTATGAACATATGCAGCACCTTGCTGGATGAGAGTCTTGCTACATGTATCATCTAGTATCTACTCAATTATCACAAACAGCATCTCAAGCATGAGCTTTGAAAAGCAAAAGACTATTTTCTTGAACAATAAATACTTGGAGCCAGATTTTCCAAGCCTGCACATTTTTACATGTGATTTTCTGTGATGGGCAAACCATGTTTGCAAATGAGTTACTTCACACAGTGTTCTGAAATTGAACATGAGCATTTGGATGAACGTAAAATGCGCAGAGTTGCAGTATATGGCACCAAAATAAAGATCATGCAAATAAGTTGATGGGGCAAGTGCTTCTATTTCTCAAGGCACAGTAAGGTTTTCATATTTACTCAATAATTTTGAATGGACATGTAAGAACATCTTTGTAATTTGCTGAGGCAGTCAGGTTTCTTGAGTAATTTTACTACTTGAATTTTTCTATTCTTGAAGAATTTTCCTACTTAGGTTCTGCTCATTGGTAAGAATAGAAATATTTAACTCAGTTGCTTGCTGAATAGTCTTTCTTCTTTGTCCTCCCTCAATTCCAATTAACTCAGCAAGTGCAAATAAATGTTTTGTCTACAGCTCTAGAAGTCTCTGCAGAGGAAAAATTTATAGCTTCAAAACATCTTTCTGAAGAGGCAGCTAGCCAGAGACTTTTATCAGTGCAGTGAGACGATTTTTTTTAATCATTTTGGCAGCAAACTTGTACTTTCACAATGACTGTACATTAGCCTGGAAATGGAATACAAGTGGTAAATACCTAGTATGCCACGTGGGTATATGCTCCTGTCACAGAAAACCATTTACTTATTCATCAGTGACTTGGATGCTGCAACAAAGTCCACCCTCAGCAAGTTTGCTAGAAAACTGGGAGGAGTGGCTGGTAGACCAGAAGGCTGTGCTGCCATTCAGAGGTACCTGGACAGTCTGGAGAGTTTGGCAGAGAGAAACATCAGGAAGTTCAAAAGAGGCAAGTGCAGGGTCTTGCACCTATGGAGGAATAACCCTGTGCCCCATTACAGGTTGGGGTTGATGTGCTGGAACGCAGCTCTGTGGAGAAGGACCTGGAATCCTGGTGGACAGCAAGGTTAACCATGAGCCATCAATGTGCCCTTGTGGCCAAGAAGGCCAATGGTGTCCTGGGGTGCATTAGGAAGAGCATTGCCAGCAGGTAGAGGGAGGTGATCCTCCCACTCTGCTCAGCCCTGGTGAGCCCACACCTGGAGTTTTGTGTCCAACTCTGGGCTCCCCAGTACAAGAGAAACATGGAGCTCCTGGAGAGAGTCCAGTGGAAGGCTACTAAGATGATGAGGGGCCTGGAACACCTGTCGTATGAGGACAGGCTGAGAGCTGGGCCTGTTTAGCCTAGAAAAGAAAAGACTGAAGGGAGATCTTATAAATGTATACAAGTATCTGAAGGGAAGGTGTCACGAGGATGGGCCCAGGCTCTTTTCAGTGGTGCCTGAAGACAGGACAAGAGGAAATGGGCACAAACTGAAACACAGGAGGTTCCATCTGAAAATGAGAAAAACTTCTTTACTGCGAGGGTGACAGAACACTAGAACAAGTTGCCCAGAGAGGCTGTGTACTCTCCTTCTCTGGAGATATTCAAAACCCACCTGGATGTGATCCTATGCTATGTGTTCGAGGTGACCCTGCTTGGCAGGGGGGTTGGACTGGATGATCTTCAGAGGTCCCTTCCTACCTCAGCTATTCTGTGATTCTGTCATACTTCTAAGAGGGCCAAAGCACATGGTGCCCTTTTCACTAAAGGCAACCCCAGTCAATATGGGGTGAAGGATCACCCATGCAGGTACTTTTTCTACTGTCTTCTTACTCTGAATGTTAGGCAGGTCAGCTGCAGCAAAAGTGCAATTTGAAATGGAAATTGTTTAGAGTATTATCTAAACATCTTAGAGCTACACACACATATGAAATCAATAGCTTTACTCATCTCAATTCTGGCATCATGTTTTCAGTGACAGAAATAAAGTAAAATGTACACCATAGTGGTTCTTCTCAGTATCCATCCCAGGATTATACTGGACAACAAACCTCAAAGTATGAAGTACATGTTGGTTCAGTTACTGAAACTCAAAACATTAAAGCCTGCAGCTTTTTGACCCACCGGTCCAACACTTTTCTCTTTTCTGGAACAAGAGCATTACTTAGGAGCTTTCATTGATCCTTACAAGTAGCACTAAGTTTCCTCTATCTTGCAGTTTCAACACAATTTCAAATTTCTACAGGGTGTAGATTCCCTTTTTCTTTCATTTTGATGCTTGTTTCCAATCTTGGGTTACTTTTGAAGATTGCAGTCGAAAGGACAGGAAAAGGTATGTGTTTAATTCTCTGTTTCTAAGAACTTGTTGACAGACCTTTTTATTTAAGATACAACAAGGCAAAACCATCTGTCTACCACGTCTGCAGTGGTTTCAGTGTGGTAGGACAGTACCAACACGTATGTACCTGTTGTGACAAATCAGGAGTATCAGTAAAGCCCAATTTTGCTATCTATACAGTTTTCCCTCATTTGAGGTACTTATTTTTACCTATGTAGGTCACAGGATTTGCCCCTATCTGTCTACAAAGCACAGTTCTGGAAGAATTATAGATACTAAGTAATGATACATGTTGAAAGAGAGACCTTTAGAGACTTCTAATTTAAGTCAAAGCACTCTATCTTTGCAGCATTAATACACAATGTGTTTCCAAGACAGAAAAATTTGGGTACCCTGTGGAAATATCTGCAGACCTTTGAAAAGCCTCTGACCTGGTAGACTGCTACATATGTCCATAACTCCTGGTAGTCTTAATTGGTTTACCAATTACTTTAAAAAATAGTATAATCTGTCAATGTTCAACATAGATAATTGAATATTTCACTGTGCAGAAAACATCATTTCTCTTAATGGTTTTCTCACTGATTATGGACGAAATAGTGTGTCTGTATATTAGTGTGAGAGAATCAAAAGCTGAGTGTAAAAACACAAAAATGCCTTGTTAGTTTCAACAATGCTTTGAAAGTGATTGGAATGAATACATAGGACTACATTTTCCGTAGGAAAGTCCAAACAACGCTAGAAAAAAAAAAAGAAAAAACAGAATTAAAAAACTCATGTCATTTTATTTATCATAAAGAATCTATGCAATGGCTGTCTCTGTGCATGGTCATGTCAAGGGTATCATAATAACTATACTGGAATTAATTTTGAAAGGCTACTTAAAAACAGTTTCCCTTTGCATTGCAATACACTGTAAGGCATGTCATATGTTTAATTGTTAACACAAACTCTTTCCTTATCTTACAGAAGCAGCAGTAGTGAAGAGGGGATTTCTAAACACCTAATACTACTAAATTATCACAGCCTAAGGTATTTTTAAGATTTATGGTGTCCATTCTGCTCTCTGTTAAACCCTGGTTGGCATCAGAAGCAGAGAAGTCCTCTCAGCCAACTAACCACAGAGAAGTGGGATGTCCTGCATTCAGCATGCCCTTTCTTTCTGTGTCTCTCATGCTGCCTATGCTTTTTCCAGACAACTACTGACAAAACGGATGGATAGCCCTTGGTGCAAACTCATATTTTGAAAAATTTCCTCTCCTGACAATGTCAGGAGTTGTTAGCAGGCAATCCAGGAAGGGGAGAGGGAGAAAACATTTGCTGAATAAACTTTTCATTGCAAAGTTTGCCTGGTTCTGAAGTCACTAGTTTATGGTGAGAAAAAGAGAAAAGCTGGCTGCACAGGGGTAAGGGGCATGACCTAACAGATAACTTTAGTGTGCCAAAGATTTACTGCATTATAACATGGAATACCAAGATAGCTTTTATAAGATACCCAACTTGTCTTCCAGGGGTATTTTATGTAACAATCGTTTATACAGACTCACATTATACCATAGCCTATCACAGCCTTTTCAGTGATACACATCCTGCCAATTCATTCCCTCATAAAACACCAGCAGCTAAATCATTTTGGGAACTTCAGCTGTCCTGAAACTGCTGAGGAATTAACGTAGCAAAGGAATGTGAAAATGGTTATCCTAAATAGATGGTAGCAGAATAGAGGTGTATCCAGTGCAGGATCCTACATCTGACAGCAGATGCTTTCACAAAGGGAATATGAACAGAGTAAGCAAATACAGTCTATCCCCAGTCTATCTCTTCCAATTTGCAGAGATTTAGAGGCTTCTGGAGTGGAAGGTTTAATCTAGACAATAATAATTAATGGCTACCAATGCCCCTCAATGTCTCAATGGCTTTGAGAGTATCTCACAAGCAACAGGAATCCTGCCCCTAAACCTGGTGCAGTTGGCCTTTCTTATAAAACCCTGTGACCTCCTAAAATTACCAAGAGTAACCAAAGAGAAATACAGCGCTTCACCATTAAAATGCATGGACTAGCTCTGGGCTGCTCACACAGGATGCCTGTCCAAAAGAGAGAATTTTCAGTAATTAGTGTTAAGCAGAAACTCCTTCACAAGTGGCAAGACAGTGTCTGAACCTCAAGGATCATCATTTTCAGGCATTCTGGCAGCACAAAGGGCCTTTAAATTATGTGCAGTTTTGATGACCCTTAAAAACCTTCCATTTTCCTTGAAGTTCAGGTTACTTCTTCATGCCATAGTCCAGATGCTAAATTCCTTTTCTGTGCTGCATGTTCCTAAAGTAAGGTCAAAATAAAGCAATAAGCCTGTAGTGCTATCTGTTTTTTTCTGTTGTAAGCACCCTAAACCGTCGTCTGTAGGTTCATGCCTGGTGCACCACACAGATATCATAATGAAGACCTCAGAAGTGTGTCTTTCATATTCTGCTGGACCTCTGAAGCACAGCACAATACAGAACTGCATACCCCAAGTATGTAACTAGCAAATACTGTGCCTCCATGGAGTTATCCAGCATGTGGGAGAACACATCTGCTTCCCCAAGATGTTCAGCCACTTGTGGCACAGGGAAGGGTAGCAGTCTGCATGTCCCAAAAGGAGTTTGCTCGTTTCTTGGAACAAGGAACGGATCAAAAATGATGCCACCTTTGCTACCCTTATATCTGCTGTAAGCAGTGATGTTTTTTTTCATGCAATTCTTTTAGGCTTGCCACCTCCATGTATTGCAGTAGTAGGATTTTTTGGTGGGTTCTGATACATAGATGTACTTACTTATATCATGTCTAATTGTCCATGCAAATTCCACCCCCCACACACTTGTTTTTTTTTTTTTTCTTTTTTTTTTTTTTTCCCTGAATTATAAATAAAGATTTGGCTTAATTTTGAGATTTCAGAATGAAGCACAGGCTTGGAAAAAGTTCTTGCTGTTTTTTGGACTGCAGGAAACCTTTGGTGGAAATTAGTAAAATGGTGCAGTCATGTTACAGACAAATACATTTCCTGATCTCAAAAACATCTCTGTCAAAGTAGAACCTAGTTAGTTCCATTTTTGACAGTCAGCCTCAAGAAGCTTTCCTTAGAATATATGAAGCATATTTTACATTAGAAATAGAGGCTTACATAATACCTAGTCCCCTTTAAGTAAGGACTCTGTCTATGAAAAAGCCATATGTTTTCAGTAAAGCAATACAGGAATATAACAACTGATTATTCAAAGTCTCCCTGATTGCTCCTTGAATAATAAGCTATTTGCTTTTAATAAAATGGGTCATTAATTTCTCAGAAACACACCTTTCTTTCTTCCTCTCTTCCTCTCTCTCTCTCTCTCACTCTTTCTCTCTTCCTCTCTTCCTCTTTCTTTCTTTCTCTTCCTCTTTCTCTTTCTCTCTCTCTCCTTCCTTCCTTCCTTCCTTCCTTTCTCTCCCGCCCCCCTTCTCTCTTTCTCTCTCTTTTTAATTTATTGTCTTGTCATTTTTCTTCAGCAAAATCTACTGAGGTCAAAAATATTCTCAACTGTTTTAAGACAGTTATGGTACACTGGTCTTAGGACATTATGACCTTGCCTTGGAATCAGCAATATTCCGTATTTGGTGCAAAGCTACATCTGGCTGCTGGTTCCTATTTCAGATATGTTTCCCTTTGCGAGGAAACTGTCTGAGGGTGGAATGATCAAGAACACCCAGAGAGACTGCCATTTTGCAGCCTTTGTGAGCTGACTGCGCTGTAAACTAACAACAGCTACGAGAGCTGAAATCTGAGGGTGAGCCGTACTAATTTTAAAGTAAGCATACATAATTGATTGCAAGAGTGAATGAAAGATCATTTTACAACAGCAAACAGGAGGCTGATCAAAGCAGGAAGGGAAAAAAAAAAAAGAAGTATTTGAAAAGAGATAAGTTTAAAAACATACTTCCCCAGAGAAGTAGAACACCCTCAAAGCCACCAGTTAAAATTATTATTTTTGAAGGCCATTATTGAGGGCGTGCACAGGTCCCAAGCAGGATCAATATTTTTTGTGTCAGGTGGAGCACAAATTGAAAAAGAAGGGTGCAATTTGTGCCTAAACCAAATCTTTTAAAATTAAACAAGAGAGTTGGCAATGAAAAATACAATTTATTCTCTAGCTTTGTTTGTTTATTTGTTTGTTTGGTTTGGTTTGGGTGCAGGTATTTTCGAATAACTGGCTTTTGCCCTGAGAAAAGTAAAATGATGAATGAACCAGGCTGAATGACTAAGCAAAGTGAAAAAAGATTTCACATTTCATGCTCTGCATCATCTAGTAGCTAGTTCAACCCTTAAATTCAAAGTACTGCATAATCACCATCTGACGACCTGTCATTCAGCCCAGGGACAAAATGTCCTCCTTGTAATTGAAGCAAAATCCCTGTTAGCAGCTTTGCAGAGGCTCCAGAGCTCCAACAGTCAGGAGAAAGTGTCCCTTTGTGCATCAAAAGTTATTTCCATCTCACACTTGAGGTAGAGATGTGGGAGAAATTTATTTGGATGCATTGGACTTCCATTGTATGGAACGCAGGCCGTAGATAAAGAGAAAAGTTAAATATCCAGGGCTGTTTAATTTGACATTAATCGAGATACTTCTGCACAGAAGTATCTGTCTATCTGTAAGCATATCTTTTTTTGTAATGTGCAAATAAGCTTAATGAAGAGAATGTGAAACTTCTTTGAAATCTGCTTGCTTTTCACATGCTTCATTCCACATGAGAGGAAGTATATAAGATATATAAGATATATAAGATATATAAGATATATAAGATATATACACCCGGTGGAAGACATTGAAAAAGGCTGTGTCCCTAAGAGTGTTCGACAAGCAGAATAAAAGCACTGCTGTCAATGTGAAGACAAATTTTCAGGTGAGTTGACATCAGCCATTCCCAATACACTGTGTGCATTTGCTGCCAAGAAGTACTTGCATGACAGAGCTTTCTGGCAGAATTATTTGCAGGAGTTTATTCTTTTTATCTGAGAGGGATATATGACATACGTCCTGACAGTCAGCAAAGAACAGAGAATGTGATTTAAGCAAGAAATCACATCTAACTAACACAGATCTTCTGAAGAACGTTCACACCAAATGCGAATGCTGACAAGCATATGCACATTTTGTGATAAGAAAAGGTTATCGTTTGTGCAATAAATTATCAGTTTTATAGGGTTCAGTTCTAGCTTCCTTGATGATTCAAAGTTCATTATGTGGTGACTAAGCTCATTAAACATACATTTCCTCTTTTGCTTTAGTTTTGATTGCCATAGCTTCAAGAACTGTGCATTTTTCCTTGCTTCCTAAAGTCAGTTGTTCTGCTTGCCAATGCCTTTAGATCTTGCTTATTCTTTCCTAACCAACAACTAAGTGCATCAATAAAAATGATGCAGTTCATTAAGCAATAATAAAATAACAAAAGGATCCAAAAATCAAGAAAAGCATGCATAAGACAACATATATTCCTTTAACAATCATGGCCTCTCTATCGGGTACTATTTGTGGTAAAAGGCAAGAGACTGATGAAAAAAAAATTCTCTCTGAATTCCAATGACTGCACTAAACTTCCATTGTAACGCCAGAAGCCAATCATTTCAGGAGGTGTTTCCTTGCTATTGAACATAAAGCTCATTCATATACCATGCATATGCCTCTATCATTTCAGGTAGCAAGCAATCCCTATTCCAAAATGTACCATTCTCTGACACTGAAGGAGGTCTATTTGAACAGTAAACTATTGAAAGCAGAAATATCTAGGAAATTTTTATGCATTTCCTGGGGTGAAGTCTTTACATATATACTAAATTCTGAAGACAAAGAATTTCAAAGACCATACTTCCTGTTGGAAGAACTAATTTTTACAATTGATACAGAATATCTACTTTATTATGTATGTAAGATATGGGCTTATGTATATGGTGGAATTTAAAGATAACTTCAATAACACAATAACAAATTGTATTATGCAGTCTTACAGAGTTACAGTTACTTTTTTTTTTTTTTTCTCCTTAAGCTCTGGCTTACCCAGAGACCTTCATCCTTCACAGAAAGTAAAGAGAGAGAAAATCTTTCTGGAGGACCTTCAAATCTTTCTTACTGCAGAAGTGGTTAACTGCTAGCAAGTGTTGCAAGTAGAGAAGACATCGGAAGTTTCCAGTGTTCTACACAATGAAGAATTCACTATACAACAGTGTAGAAGTATTGAGCAAGGTAGCCAGCAGACTTAACAACAGCAAGAGGAAATAGGTTTGATGAGTTCTTCAGAGTTTGAGAATAAAGAAATTCATTGCCATGAGGAAAAAGTAAGGTAACATCACCCTTATATGAAATAAGCAGTATCAATGGAAACGGCAGGTAGAAAATCAGAAACTGAAATCCTGCTCACTCCATAACAAAGGTACAATGCAGTCACAAGTGAGGATTTTTTTGTTCACAGATTTGCCTCATTGAGGGAATAGAGGGGGAAGACTAACTTTCAGGATTATTTGGTACCTGGACCTTCTGCTGTTACAGACAACCTAAATGCTGTTTACTATAGCTCTCAAAATAAGCCTCCTGTGTGCAACACAGACACGTTGGTCATAAACCTTCTTCAGGAGAGTTGTAACAATTTACACCAGGCAGGTGCTTTGAACCCTGTACTTCAGAATCCAGTATCCCATTAGCCACAATACACCACATCTGCTCAGATAACTGGGAGATGACAACTGAAGGTTTCTCAAAAATTTAAATACTGTCCTTCCATGATTCTGGCAGGAATGCACGTTTGCCCTTAATATGTCAATGCTGAAGTCACTGCAGCTATATTTACCTATATTTACCACCTGGTTGTTTTACTTGTCTTTGCTCTTCTCCTTTCCAAGAGAAACTTTCGTCAGACAGGTGCATATGCAGAGGTATCAGAAATCTTTGCTTACAACACAGTTAATAACTTTCTTCCACTTATTTCTCAATTTCCCTCTCTATTTTGTTTCAGTTTTGTTTTGTGATACCTTCTGATTTGGTTAATATCAGAGCTTAGAAGTTGGGATTCCACTTGTGGCTGAGCA